>NC_086100.1:23852826-24163426 GCF_963921235.1 Mobula hypostoma
TTAATAGGCTCCTGACTAGCAAGGGTGTCAAAGGTTATGGGGAGAAGGCAAGAGAATAGGGCTGAGAGGATAATAAATCAGCCATGTTGGAATGGTAGAGCAGACTCATTGGGATGAATGATATAATTCTGCTCCTATGTCTTTGCAATATTTTTATTAGTCTCTACATAGAAGAATACAGAGTTCAAGAAAGTATATATAAAAGGTCAAAAAAGATTTTAAAAAACACCAATTACATTATATCTATTCATAATAACAATCTCATTACCCCGTATTCATGTCAGTTAATCTAAAGTTATATCGAAATATACTAACTTATTACAAAAAAAGTGTCTAACCCCTACCAAGACTGAAGCTGTTTATTAAGGAGGAAAGAAGGGTAAAATACCTTCTCATATAATAAAAATTAACAATAGCCAACATCTAAATTTAAACAATGAATTGAAGGTTTTGAAAGTTTTGAAAATAATTGAGAAAAGGTCCTCACAACCTTTGAAAGTCTTGACAAGATTCAGAAATTGAACAATGAATCTTCTCTAAATCTAAGCATGACATAACGTCGCATAACCATTGAGCACGAGTAGGAGAAAAAGCATCTTTCCATTTAAACAAAAGAGCCCTCCTAGCTGTAAGAGCTAAAAGCCAAAATATGTAAATCAGATGTTTTCAGCTTGATATCTTGTCCTGTAATAATACCAAATAAGGCTGTCAGAGGATTAGGCTTAAAATTGACTTTGAAAGGTAAAGAGAAAGTTTGAAAAACTTCCTTCCAATATTTTTCAAGACTCGGACAAGTCCAAAACATATGAATTAATGAAGCTTCTCCATTATTCCATCTGTCACAGTAGGGAGATATATCCAAAAAAAAACGAGGAAGCTTATCTTTAGTCATATGGACTCTATGTACCACCTTAAATTGTATGAGGGAATGGTGAGCACATAGTGGTGAAGTATTAACTAGTTTAAAAATTTCATTCCAAGTTTCCTCAGATATTGATGTCTGTAAATCTTGTTCCCAGAGATTCTTAATTTTGTCTAAAGGAATATTCCTCGTCTCCAGTAACATACCATATATATTAGATATTGAACCATTATGAAAAGATGTCAAATTAAAAATTACGTCTAGTAAGTTCTTATCTGAGCTTATAGGAAATGTAAATAATTGAGATCTTAGAAAGTCTCTGATTTGTAGATATCTAAAAAAGTGAGTTTTGGGTAAGCTATATTTAGCTGACAATTGCTCAAATGAAAAAAAAAAATTCCTCCAACAAACAGATCCCAAAAACGTTTAATACCCAATCTTTCCCATTCTTTAAAAACTAAATCAGTCATGGAGGGTTTAAAAAAATTAGAATAAGTGGAATTTGAAAGGGAAGATCTCAATAAACCAAAATGTTTTCTAAATTGTATCCAGATCCTCAGACTATGTTTAACTACTAAATTATCAGTTAGTTTACTTACAAATAAAGGAAGTGAGGACCGAAGAAGAGAAATAATGGAAAATTTATTAACAGAGTTAGCTTCTAAAGAAACCCATACCAGACAGTCTACACGATTAGTATAATATAGCGAAAACATAAGATATCGTATATTAACTGCCCAGTAATAAAACCTAAAAGTAGGTAAGGCTAAACTTCCAGACTTATTAAGTTTTTGAGGATGAACTTTATTTAAACAAGGACATATATTTTTCCATATATAGGAGGATAAGATAGATTCATGAGAGTCAAAAATGAATTTAGGAATAAAAACAGGTAAAGACTGAAAAAGATATATAAATTTAGGTAGAATATTCATTTTAATAGAATTAATTCATTCAATAAATGATATTGAAAGAGGTGACCAATTTAATAATATCCTTTTTACATGATTCAATAAAATAAGAAAGTTTTCTTTAAACAAGTGTTTGTAATTCTTAGTGACTGTTACACCCAAATAAGTAAATTGATTCCTTACAATTTTAAAAGGGAGATTAGTATTAATTGATACCAAATTATTTAAAGGAAATAATTCACTCTTTATGCAGGTTCAACTTATGTCCTGAAAACTGGCTAAAACGGGAGAGTAAAGAAAGTATGCAAGATAACAAGGTCTCAACATTAGAAATACAAAGCAATATATCATCAGTGTAAAGCGAGATTTTGTGGGTGATACCTCTCCTTAAAATACCACAGATATCATTAGATTCTCGGAAAGCAATGGCAAGGGGTTCTAAAGCTAGATCAAAAAGCAAAGGACTCAACGGACAGCCTTGTCTATTTCCGCGGTGACGTTTAAATGGTTTGGAATTTTGAAAATTAGTAAGAACCAAAGCAGAAGGAGATAGACAAAGTAATTTAATCCATTGAATAAAATCTGGTCCAAAATTAAATTTTTCTAAGGTTTTAAATAAATAATTCCATTCAACCGGTCAAAGGCCTCTCAGCAGCTAAGGATATCACACATTCTGATATCTCCTGAGAAGGAGAATAAATAACATTTAATACATGGCGTATATTAAAATGGGAATGTCGGCTTTTAATAAATCCAGTCTGATCATCAGAAATAATAGAAGGTTAAATATTTTCAATCCTACGAGCCAGAACTTTAGAAAGAATTTTAGTATCAACATTGAGTAATGAAATTGGCCTATATGAAGAGCATTTTTTTTTAGGATAAGCAAAATAGAAGCTTCATAAAAAGATTGAGGCAAATTACCCAATTTGAAAGAATCCAAAAAGACTAAGTGTAACTGCAGTATAATTAATGAAGAAAAAGCCTTATAAAATTCTCCAGAAGATCCACCTGGACCCGAAGCCTTCCCCTAGTGTAATGAACATATAGCCTCGGCGATTTCCTCATAGGAAATGGGTTGATCCATCTGTTTGCAATTATCTGCAGAAAGTGTAGGGATATTTAATTGATCTAGAAAATTATTCATTACAGTATTATCTTTAGGGGAATCAGAACTATAAATTTTAAAATAGAATTCTCTAAAAGTATCATTTATTTCAGAGTGATCAGTTGTCCTATCACCATTAGTTTTGCAAATTTCTTTAATTTGTCGTTTAACTAGAGAAGTTTTTAATCGGTTGGCCAATACTTTGCCTGATTTATCTCCATGAATGTAAAATTGAGTTTATCTTTAAGAAGTTGAGTTTCAATTGGATATGTTAACAGAAGATCATGTTTAGTTTTAACTTCAACACATCTTTTATATAAAACAGGATCTGGAGCCATGGCATATTTTTGATCTAATTGTTTCAATTGATTGGCTAATTCAATTCTTTCTTTATTAGCTTTATTCTTAACACTAGCAGTATAAGAAATAATTTGTCCTCTAATATAAGCCTTGAAAGTATCCCATACAATAAGATTAGAAGTCTCTTCCTTTTTATTCTCTTCAAAAATCAAAATAGTATGCTCCTCTAGAAATTTTAAAAATTCCTTATCAGATAACAAAGTTGTATTAAAATGCCAAAATCTGTTGGTTTGAGGAAGACCAGGGAGATTTAAAGATAGAAATACAGGAGCATGATCTGAAACAGCAGTCTCTTTATATTCACAGGAACGAACTGATGAAATCATTTGACTATCAATAAAAAAAAATCAATCCTGGAATATGTATGATGAACATGAGAAAAAAATGATTACTCCCTATCTAAAGGATGTAAAAAACGCCAAACATCAACAATACCACACTTCAATAAAAAAGATTGAATAAACAAAGCTGATTTATTAAGAGATGCTGGTTTAGAAGATGATCAGTCTAAAATTGGGTCTAGCCAACAGTTAAAATCTCCTCCCATCATCAAAGAATAAAGATTCGGATCTGGTAAAAATGAAAAAAAAAAACGCTTAAAGAATCGTGGATCATCTACATTTGGGGCATACAAATTGGCAAATACTATTAATTTATTAACATTTATTATCTAGTTTTCCTGAAGATATAACAAAACATCCATTAGTATCAGACACTACTTAATGTTGGACAAAGCAAATTGTTTTATCTATAAGAATCTAAACTCCTCTAGATTTGGCCTGAAAAGAAGAATGAAAACAAAATCCATTCCAACGGTTAAAAAAATGTGGATTATCATATTTGTGTATGTGAGTTTCTTGTAAGAAAATAATAGAGACCTTAAATTTCCTAATATAAGTAAAAATCTTATTACGTTTAACAGGGGGATTGAACCCTTTCATGTTATAACTAAGTAAATTAATAGTTTGGTCCATTTTTAATATTATTTTAAGGAAGGGTTAAAATGTAAGTTAAAACCAAGCCATAAACCTTGAGAAATGGTAACCAAGCAACAAGTTGGCTTAAAAATTCAAAAACAGCTTCTGAGAAAAAAAAACCATACCCCCGGCCACCTCCCAAAGGAAGAAGACCGACTAATAGAGAGTCAGCATCTACAACTACGGACAACCCCTCAAAAAGCCTGGTGATCGCTCCAATTAGTTTCAAGGTCATTTATATTCCAACCTAGACTAAACAATATCCAAACAAGAAATTCAATTCTCGTATATCAAAAATACAGTATTAAAAAACGTGAAAAGAAATTAATTACAAAGGTTTACCAAAAGTAAAAGATACAATTATTCATACAGAAAGACATTAAACATTTAATCTCATATCTTCATGAAAATACAAACTAAGCAGTTAGCCTTCAAATTTAAAAAAATCTTTGTGCTTCAGCATTCAAACAAAAGCATTCGAAGGATCCAACTTTAATGAGATTCTCAATCAAATTGGGTAGCCAAGCGACGGGTTAAAACCCTTGTTAAAAACATTCCAACAAAGCTTGTTTAAACTTAGCACACTCCTGCATAACCTCAAGTGAATAGTCTTCGAGAATCTTAATATTCCACCCTATAACTAATCATGCCCCTTCGACGGGATTTGCAAATTAAAATTTTCTCATTTAATCTTGTGTCTTCATGTAACGACAAACTAAACAGCTAGCCTTCGTATTTTAAAAACATTTGTGCTTCAACAGTCGAACGGAACCATTCGAAAGATCCATCTTTAAGTGTGATTCTGAGTCAGGCGGGGTAGCAAAGGGAAGGCTTGAAACCCTTATTAAAAAGTTCAGACATAACTTCTTTGAACTTAACATGGTCCTGCATAACCTCAGGCGAGTAATCTTCGACAAATCTAATCTTGCAACCATTATAGTCAATCATGCCTCTTCAACGAGATTCGCAAATTAAGAGTTCCTTTGTTTTAAATTCCTGAAAACAGATTATTACTGATCTTGGTCTCTGACCATTAGGAGGTCTAAGTGCAGGAGACCTGTGAACTCTATCAATCATAGGCACAGACATCAAAATCTCTGGAAATAATTCTTGCAAAAAGTTTGCAAAAAATTCCATAGGATGATTACTTTTGATTAATTCTTTGAGACCCAGAACCCGGAGGTTGTTTCTTCTACTTCTATTTTCTAGGTTGATAATCTTCTGTTTTAACTTTTTGTTCGAGTTCGATTGCTTTTCACAAAGCTTTTGCAATTCATCCACTTCCGTTTCCAGAGACGCCAAAATTTCTTCATTATTTTTTATACGTTTATCGTGTTCGTTAAGAGTTTGTTGAATAAAATCCAATTTACCATCTATTTGTTTAAATTCAGAGTTGAATTGTTGAAACTGCTCAGAGGCTTCTCGTGTATGACTTTGCAGCAAATCCTTAATAGAATCCAAAGAAGCAGGGAAATCATCCTTTTTAGTACATCTGGTACTAAAAGAATATCACACTTTAAAAAAAAGTTTCAAGACAGGTTGGAAATAGTAGGATAATTAGAGTTAGAGCAATGGCAGATTACTGTTACTCCATCAGCCACCACCAGGAATCTGCTCCTATATCTTAAGGTTTTATAGCCTTACTGATTTGAAGAACAGGAGATTGACATCATCAGTCCCCTTGAAATACTGATTCAACCATAGCCTAAAAGGATCATGATGATGCAATCACACATGGGAAACTTGCTTGTTAGTAGGATAGACACCATACATTTTCTATGGTATAGTATCATCCTCAGTGATATAGTAATCTCAGGATTCAGCAAAGAAACAGTAGAGCCAATAGAAAAGAGTGAGAGCAAAGCAAATGCACTTCTGCCTTCTCCCTCTAACCTTTGGCACCCTTAGTTATCAAGAACATATTGATCTCCACTTGAAATATACCCTATTATTTGGGCTCCATTTATTCACCACTCTCTGACTCATCTCTGTCAAAAAGGATGTCTTTCTGTTCTAGGGCTGTATACCTTGGTCCTAGATTCTCCCACTATTGGAAACATTCTCTCCATATCCACTCTATCTAAGCCTTTCAATGCTCGATAGCTTTCAATGAAAGAACCCTTCATTCTTTTAAACTCCAGAAGGTTCGGGCCCAGAACCATCAAATGTTCCTCGTACGTTAGCCCTTTCATTCCCAGGATCATTCACATGAAACTGCTCTGGATCCTCACCAATACCAGAAATTCTTTCTTAGATATGGGGCATAAAACTGCTCCCAATGCTCTAAGTGCGGCCTGACCTTTGCCTTATAAAGTCTCAGTACTAAATGCTTCTTTTTATATTCTAGTCCCCTTGAAATGAATGATAACATGGCATTTTCCTTCCTTACTACCAACTCAACCAGCAAGTTAGCCATTAGGAAATCCTGCACTAGGACTCCCAGGTCCCTTTGCATCTCCGATTTCTGAATTTGCTCTCCAGTTTGCAAATATTCTCCTCCTTTACTCTTTCTACCAAAGTGCATGACTATACACTTCCCAACACTGTATTTATAATTTCCATGTTTACTACCATCTCTGTGAACTTTTTGCAAGCAAGCAGTTGCATTTCACCCTAGTATAGAGCAATGAACTAATCTGAATTGGAGTCAGATGCTGGCACAAAGAAACTCACTGTGTGGTGATAGACGCTGAAACCCCTATCACAATTTGAGGAGGCATGACCTGCAGAACTATGGGCCTGTGGCTGGAAGATAGGATTAACCTGGAAAACTCCTTATTGACTACTTCAAATGGTCTGAAAGAAAAGAGACACAGACTGATAGATTTCTTGAAATTATGGGAATCCAGTTGAGATCTTATTGAAACGTATAAAATTCTAAAGGGATTGGACAGGCTAGATGCAGGAAGATTGTTCCGGATGTTGGGGAAGACCAGAACGAGGGGTCACAGTTTGAGGATAAAGGGGAAACCTTTTAGGACCGAGATGAGGAAAAACTTCACACAGAGAGTGGTGAATCTGCGGAATTCTCTGCCACAGGAAACAGTTGAGGCCAGTTCATTGGTTATATTTAAGAGGGAGTTAGATATGGCCCTTGTGGCTAAAGGGATCAGGGGGTATGGAGAGAAAGCAGGTACAGGGTTCTGAGTTGGATGATCAGCCATGATCATATTGAATGGCGGTGCAGGCTCGAAGGGCCGAATGGCCTACTCCTGCACCTATTTTCTATGTTTCTATGAGATGGATCCAAGCTGTGAAATTTGTCAATGTCATGACTTGGACTTGTCTGCTATTTTAGGTTTGTGGGGATGGCTTTTGGGACAGCACAGTGAGTTCAGGTTCAGGTTAGGACTTAAGGACAGAGATGAGGGGGCCTGGGTTAGAGGTCAGGGACAGTAAATGAAGAGTCTATGTAGGAGTTCAAGTCCAACTCAAAGCAATCCGGCAGGTGTTGAGGAGACCAGTCATCCCCAGGTTGGAGAACGATCCTGTGTTGCAGGTCCATTCAGTTGTCAAGTTCTGGGTACAGGCAGGAGTCCCAAGGTCCAGTTACTCCTCCCAGGTCACCGGGGTTGGAGCACGCAAGTCTGGAAGGTGAGGCCCAAACATCCAATCTGTGAATGGTGAGTGCTGGGCTGAAGTCCAAAGTTGGAGGCCCAGTGTCTGGGTGTCTGAGAGTCTGGGCAAAAGGACTGGAAGCCTGCAGGCGGTCTGTCTTGGGGCTGGAGTCCTGTCTGTGTGTGTGAGGGAAGGATAGGAAAACAGTTGTATTGCTGTTGTCTTGTTTTGTTTATTGTTGGTTTTGTTGCTGATTGCGTCTTTCTGCTGGGGCCAGAATTGTGAGCAGACCCCAGCACGCACTAGTTGTTAACACAAATGGCACAGTTCACCGTGTTTCGATGTATCTGTGATAAATAAATTTGAATCATGGGAAATGATATTTATGCAGGAAAATGATGTTGTGGTAATAAACCAGCCTTGAACATTAAATGGGAGAGTACACACAAGGGAGGGAGTGTTCTTCTGTCCTGGTTCTTTTTTATTCATTTTTAGGATATGCAAGGTGTCAGCAACTCCAGAACTAATTACTCTTGTGAAAATAATGATGAAATGCTGCAGACATTCTTATCGAGTTACTCCCATAATGTTGTTGAGGAGGGAATTCCCGGATTTAGACCCAGTTTCACTGAAGGACAAGTGATGTATCTCCATGTCTGGATGATGTGTAACTTGGAGGAGAATCTGTTGGCAAGTCCAGAATTAATTACCCTTGCAAAACCGATGATGAAATGCTGCAGACATTCTTATAGAGTTCCTCCCATAATGTTGCTGAGGCGGGAATTCCAGGATTTAGATTAAAGAGTGATGTTTGCTATCTTGGTGGTACGGATCACAGTATTAGGAGGCGTTGTGAAGTAACGTGGGTGAGTAGGAAGTCCTGGGAGATTCCAACGATACGCCCATCATGGCATAATCAACAAATCGAGTGCTTGATGGGTAAAGATATACTTAGAAATTGGGAGGCCTCCAAAAACAAAATTTTGAGTACAAAGCTTATATGTGTCTGTCAGAATAAAATGTAGAGATAAAGAAAAGGGAATCTTGGTTTTGTATTAGATAACATTGAGTGTTTAATGATTACTGGCAATGCACATCATAGGCATCCGTTAGTCTCATGAGACTATGGATTTATGCCTTGGAAGGTTTCCAGAGCACAGGCCTGGAAAAGGTTGCATGGAAGACTGACAGTTGCCCATGCTACAAGTCTCCTCTCTCCACGCCACCAATATTGTCCAAGGGAAGGGAACTTGGGCAAATACAGCTTGACACCAGTGTCGTCACAGAGTAATGTGTGGTTAAGTGCCTTGCTCAAGGACACAACACACTGCCTCAGCTGAGGCTCAAACTAGCGACCTTCAGATCACTAGACTGATGCCATAACCACTTGGCCACGAAAATTATTTCATCACATTCTTAATTAGTGGCATGAACATCGATTTCTCTAATTTCCTGTCTTTTCTCATCCCTTCCCCCTTCTCTCTTTTTCTGTTCCCCATTCTGCATCCTCTCTTACATCTTCAGAGTTTGTCAAATGTGTTCACTGAAGGTTTCCTTATTCAGTACATAGAAGTCCCAATGAGATAATGTGTGATACTGGATCTGTTATTAGGAAATGAGACAGGGGAGGTGACAGAAGTTTGTGTAGTGAATACTTTGCTACTAATTTTAAAGTAAGTATGCAAAAAGATAGGTCTGGTCTGTCAGTTGAGATTTTAAATTGGAGAAAGGCCAATTTTGATGGTATCAGAAATTATCTGGCAAGTGTGGATTGGGACAGGTTGTTTTCTGGCAAAGGTGTACTTGGAAAGTGGGACGCCTTCAAAAACAAATTTTTGAGAGTACAAAGATTGTATGTGCCTGTCAGAATAAAAGGTAAAGAGAACAAATGTAGGGAAGCTTGGTTTTCAAGAGATATTTAGGTCCTGGTTAAGAGAAAAAAAGAAGATGCATAGCAGATAGGAACAAATGAGGTGCTTATGGAGTACAAGAAATACAAGAAAACACTTAAGAAAGAAATCAGTAGGGCAAAAAGAAGGCATGAAGTTGCTCTACCCAGACAAGGTGAAGGAGAATCCTAAGGGGTTCTACAGATATGTTAAGAGCAAAAAGATTGGAAGGGACACAATTGGTCCTCTGGAAGACTAGAATGGTAATCCAGGTGTGGAGAGATGGTGGAGATCTTAAATAATTTTTTTGCATCTGTATTTACTCAGGAGATGGACAGAGAGTCAATAGAAGTGAGGCAGAATGGCATCAACTTCATGGACCCTTTACAGATTACAAAGGAAGGGGTGCTCCCGCGGAACCTATGGGAGGTAAATATAGAAATTGCTGGGGCCTTAGTGGAGATATCTAAATCGTTCTTAGAAACAGGGGAGGTACCAGAGGATTGGAGGGTAGCCTGTGTTGTTCTGCTGTTTAAGAAAGGCTCTAAACATAAATCAGGAAATTTAGGTCAGTGAATCTGACATCAGTTGTGGAAAAGTTATTGGAAGGTAAATCTAAGAGACCAGATATATGAGTATTTGGATAGACATGGACTGATTAAGGATAGTCAGCATGGCTTTGTGTGTGGTAGGTCATGTCTAACCAATCTTATACAGTTTGCCGAGGAAGTTACCAGGAAAGTGACTGAAGGCAAGGCAGTGAGTGTTGTCTACCTGGACTTTAGAAAAGCATTTGACAAGGGCCTGAAGGGGAGCTTGGTCAAGAAGGTTCAGTCACCCAGCATTCAAGATGAGGTAGTAAATTGGATTAGAGATTGGTTTTGTGGGAGAAACTAGAGAGTGATAGTAGACAGTTGCCTCTCTGACTGGAGGCCTGTGACTAGTGGGGTGCCACAGGGATCGGTGCTGGGCTGGGTCTGTTGTTGTTCGTCATCTGTATCAACGATCTGGATGATAATGTTGCTAATTGAATCTGCAAATTTGTGGATGACACCATTATTGGGGGTTCAGTGGACAGAAAGGAAGACAATCAAAGCTTGCAGCAGGACTTGGACTGGCTGAAAATTAGCAGGTAGAACTTAATGCAGACAAGTGCGAGATGCTGCACTCTGGTAGGACCAACCAGGGTAGGTCTTGAACAGAGAATAGTAGGGCACTGAGAAGTGTGATAGAACAAGGGGATCTGGGATTACAGGTCCATAATTTGTCAAAGGTGGTGTCACAGGTAGATAGGGTTGTAAAGAAAGCTTTTTGCACATTGGCCTTTATAAATCAATGTATTGAGTACAGGAGATGGGATGTTATGTTGAAATTGTATAAGACATTGATTAGGCCTAATTTGGAGTATTGCGTGCAGTTTTCGTCACCTATCTACAGGAAAGATGTAAGTAAGGTTGAAAGAGTACAGAGAAAATTTACCAGGATGTTGCTGGATCTGGAAGACCTGATTTATAAGGAAAGATTGATTAGGTTAGGACTTTATTCCTCAGAACATAGAAGATTGAGAGGAGATTTAATAGTGGTATACAAAGTTATGAAGGGTGAAGGTATAGATAGGATAAATGCAAGCAGGCTTTTGCCACTGAGGTTAGGTGGGACTACAACTGGAGGTCATGGGTTAAGGGAGAAAGGTGAGAAGTTTAACAGGAGGGAGGGAGGGAATATCGACTCAGACCATGAGAGGCCTCCTCCCCCTCCTCCCCCTTAAGGGAAACATGAGGGGAAACTTCTTCACTCAGAGGGTCATGAGAGTGTGGAATGAGCTGTTAGCACAAGTGGTACATACAAGCTCAATTTCAACATTCAAGCGAAGTTTGGATAGGTACATGGATAGTAGGGGTATGGAGAGCTATGGTGCTGGTGCACTTCGATGGGAATAGGCAGTTTATATGCTTTCGATATGGACTAGAGGGGCTGAAGGGCCTGATTCTGTGCTATAGTTTTCTATGACTCCATGACCTTCTCTTCACCTCACCTGCCCATCACCTCCCTATGGCGAACCTCCTCCTTCCCTTTCTCCCATGATTCACTGCCCTCTCCTATTAGATATCTTCTTCTTCAGATCCTAAAATCTTCCACCTATCACCTCCCAGCTTCTTACTTCACCCCTCCCCTCCAAACCTCCTTTCCCCTCACCTAGTTTCAGCTCTCACCTGCCAGCTTGTACTTCATCTCCCTCCGCCTCCTTATACTGGTTTCTACCCCTCCTTTTCCAGTCCTGATAAAGGGTCTCGGCCCGACTCATTGATTGTTTATTCCTCTTCATAAATGCTGCCTGACGTGCTGAGTTCCTCCAGCGTTTTGTGCAAGATTTCTAGCCATCTACAGAATTGCATGTGTTTTTGATTAGTACCTTGTTAGTGACAGAAAGAACATGGTCTCTTATGTTTAGACTCCCTCTGTGTTATAAATTTTCAATGCTTCTATGATTCAGTCATTCTAAATGGGAAACAGGAGGGCTCGAGGCAGAGTGCAAAGCGTCACTCTAAGTTCAAAGAGTGGAGCTGCTTGGATAAAGATGCTATCACTGACATGTCCTCATGGAGGTCAGTTTGCTTTACAAATGTGTATGATTTGTTCTGGCTTCTGATCTTAGGACAAGTCTCTAAACCTTTTTAAATGTCATGAGGGTTTCTTTCTTTTCAGGCTGTGAGCTTTAGAACCATTCCGCTCTCTAGGTGAAAAGATTTTTCCTTACAGTGTCATAGAATCATATAACATGAAATTCGGCCCTTTGGCCCATCGAATATATGACAGCACAAGCACTCATTTACACTCATCCTAACCAAACTCATATTTCCAACAAATCCACCTTGATTCTACCAATTACCTAACACTAGGGGCAATATACATCGGCCAACTAACCTACCAACCCTTAAATCTCTCTTCTAATCCTTATAGGAATTACTTCTGCCAACACTTACTCTGAAACAAAAGAAATTCAAATATAGTTCTGTGAAACAATTTTTAATCCCTCTTCCTGTTAGAGTTCTCAACAGAAAGCACAGATCTAATCTATATAATTATAACTAGACTTCAATCCTTTAAATCCACCAATTCATTTGCAATTTGGCTTTCAAGGCCCAACTTGATCCAAGGCTTGGAAACAGATGCCTCTTTTCCATCTGTGCCCTGCATCCTCCCAGACTGATAGATAGAAATATCACGGGGACATGGCATGACCTTTCATTTTAATGTCAGTTTTAGACCAGGGATGTTTGATGTGCTAATATGTTCCCCAAGAGGCAAATAGTGGACAAATTGGCAAATTATGCTTGCATATCTTCCAGCCAATAATTTACTGATCCTTCTGGCCATGTAATATAAACAAATTGTCAAATCTGTCACATTAGTTTTAATCAATTATAGGTATCCAAAATAAGAATGTGAAAGAGAAAGATATGAAGAATTATGCTTATTCAAACAATTATTTTGGTATAGAGACTGACTCTTTTACCTTATAAACTATCGATAGGGCAAAGTGCAAGGTGCAATGTTCAACCTTTTTTTTTGGGACTCATCAGGTGCTGCAGGGAGTTTGTGGAAACTGATGCTTCTGTAGTACCCCACTGCTGATGTCGTTAAGAACTCAGATCTAAAGGGTGTGAAGAGGTGTGTGAAGAACCATTATGCTATTGCATCATCTTTGTGTCTGAGGAGACTGGCAAAATGGGAATGGTCTCTGCAATGTGGAGAGACATTTATATTCCTAGTAATTAGGCCATAAGATCATAAGATATAGGAGCAGAATTAGGCCATTTCACCCATCGAGTCTGCTCCACCATTTAATCATGGCTGATCCTCTCAGCCCCAATCTCATGCCTTCTCCCCATATCCCTTCATGCCTGATTAATCAAGAATCCATCAATGTCTACGTTAAATATACCAAATGATTTGGCGTCCACAGCCACCTGCACCAGCAAGTTCCACAGATTCATTACTCTCACTAAAAAAATTCCTCCTCATCTCCATTCTAAATGGACATCCCTCTACAGTAAGGCTGTGTCCTCTAGTCTTAGACTCCACCACCATAGGAAACATCCTCTCCAAATCTACTCGAATAGGTTTGAATGAGATCCCACCCCCCTCCTTCTTCTGGATTCCAGGGAGTACAGGCCCAGAGCCATCAAACTCTTTAAATATGGTAAGCCTTTCAATCACAGAATCATTTTTGTGAACCTCCTTTGAACCCTGCCCAATGTAAGCACATCTTTTCTTAGATAAGGGGCCCAAAACTGCTCACAATACTCCAAATGAGGCCTCATTAATGCTTTATAAAGCCTTAACATTACACCATTGCTTTTATATTGTGGCGAGCATTCGGTCCATGGTGACAGACAAGAATAGCTTGTTTATCTCAACTGTCATCTTTATTGTGACAAGCACAATAACAGGCAAAGAGCAACAGCTCGGTGAGAATTAACTCAGTCACATACAGATGGGGAAGGTGTTTATTACACACCTCGATTACATTCAGGGTGGCAAACAAGTGAACAACTGTATGATCTGAGTTAAAATAAATGAACTTGAACACCTCACCATAATTCTACTGAACACGCACACCACAAACGCACTTTAAAACAAGAACAATAAGTAGCGCAGTGCACTAGGAATGCTGGGGAAAGCTGTCGACCACGCCCCCTGGAGCACCACACTGCCCCCACATAAGGGGTCAGCCATCCCCAGCAACTCCAGTCCACAACAAAGTCCAAAAGTCCCGGTGGTGGTAGACACCACCACCTGGGGCACTGGGGGATGTCTGCAGCCCCGAGGGGAGGCAGTGCTTGGTGAGGCAAGAGACAGGGCAGCCAGAATTTCACCTCTGGGTCGCTGGGTCAGAGGTGGCCAAGGACCGATATGGTACCAGCCGGTCCCGGTGCAACATGACTGCCTTCTGTCACCCAGGCAGCTGCACCCAGTGTACCACACCGGTGATACAGTCGAGCACCTCTCCCAATCCCATCCGGCAGATTCCGAGCTTGGGGGGTAGTCCCTTCTTCTGGCTGGAGCCCCCACAGTGAAGTCCTGCCCTGCCTGTGGGAATTAGACATTTTTGGCGGCTGCTAGCCGCTCTTTGGTTCTGCCAAGCCAGATCGTGGACAGCCTGCAGGTGCCCCTGAGGTGCTGCAGGTACCCTGACCCAGCCTCCCCAGGAGTCTCTGGCTTGGGAAGGTAGCCAAGCACCAGATCCACCCGAACATCAGCACAGCTAGCCTACGTCTGGTTCTCTCCTGAACTGCTGTCTGGTGTGCCCACAGAACTAGCGATCCAGATCGTGCTGGTGCAGACAAATGAGGATGGCAAGCCCTGTGGCAATGGGGCCTCCGGCCCATCTCTTTGCAGGTGAAGTGGAGGTGGGGGTCTGCGCTTTGGTAATCCCTAGCTGCCTGCAAGAGATTGTAGAGGCATTAGTAATGATCTCTCAAGAATCAATGGATTCTGGCATACTTCGGAAGACTGGAAAATTTGCAAATGTCACTCCATTTTTCAGGAAGGGAGACAGGCAGGAGAAAGGAAACATTTAATCTGACCTCAGTGGTTGGGAAGATGTTGGAGTCATTTCCATTAAGGGTGTGGTTTCAGGGGGAGATCTTGCCTGACAAATTTGTTGGAATTCTTTGAAGAAGTAACAAGCAGGATAGACAAAGGAGAAGCAATTGATGTTGTGTACTTGGAATTTCAGAAGGCCTTTGACAAGCTGCCACACATGAGGCTGCTTAACAAGTTAAAAGCCCATGGTATTACAGGAAATGGCATGGATAGAGCAGTGGTGCTGTGTCTCAGCACATCACCATTTTGTACAATATGGGCAAAATGTGAGAAAGTATTAGTTTAGACAGGCATCTTGTTCAGCATGGACAGGTTGGGCTGAAAACCCTTTTTCCCTGTTGTATGATTCGGTGATTCAAGGTGCTGGACTATACACCCAAAATACCACAGAGTCATAGAGCACCTCAGCAATTAAGCAGCCCCTTCAGCCCATCTAGTGTGCACTGGACTATTAATCTGTCCAGTCCCACTGACCAGCAGCAGACCACTGCTCTCCTACCTCTCCAATCCATGTACTTATCCAAACCTTACATCCACCACTTCCATTCATTCCACACTCATCACACTCTAAGTGAGGAAGTTCCCCTCATGTTCCCCTTAACATGAAGGGTTCCTGACAACATGATCTACCAAACCTTCTACTTCACCTGCCTCGAAAACACACATAGCTAAGAGAGAATTTAGCTCAATCATTAGAGATCATTACCCAGTCTCAGCAGATAAGAAACATAAAGTGACTCATCTGCTGTTGGGGACAACACTTCACCATGGGATCTCAGCGTGAATAATGAGAGATACAGAGATGGCAGAGGAACTGAATGCGTATTTTGCATCAGTCTTCACAGTGCAAGACATCTGCAGTATACCAGACATTCAAGAGTGCCAGGGAAGTGAAGTTCATGCAGTGAAGATTACGACTCAGAAGATGCTCAGGAAGCTTAATAGTCTGAGGGTGGATAAACCTCCTGGACCTGATGGAATGCACCCTTGAGTTCTGGAGGAAGTAGTTGGAGAGATTGCAGAGATATTAATGATGATCTTTTAAGAAACGATAAATTCTGGCATCGTACCAGATGACTGGAAAATTGCAAATGTTACTCCGCTATTTAAGAAGGATGGGACGCAGCAGAAAGGAAACTATAGACCTGTTAGCCTGACATCAATGGTTGGGAAGTTGTTGGAATCGACTGTTAGGGATGAGATTACGGAGTGCCTGGAGGCACATGACAAGATAGGCCAAAACCAGCATGGTTTCCTGAAAGGAGAATCCTGCCTGACAAATCTACAGCAATTCTTTGAGGAAATTACAAGCAGGGTAGATGAAGGAGACGCAGTAGATGTGGTGTTCTTAGATTTTCAGAAGGCCTTTAACAAGGTGCCACACATGAGGCTGCTTAGCAAGACATGAGCGCATGGAACTAGTGGAGTTCCACAGGGGTCAGTGTTGGGGCCGCTACAGTATTAATGGATTTGTTGCTAAATTTGCCGAAGATGCAGTAATAGGTGGAGGAGCGAGTAGTGTTGAGGAAACAGAGAGCCTGCAGAGAGACTTAGATAGTTTGGGAGAATAGTCAAAGAAGTGGCAAATGAAATACAATGTTGGAAAGTGTATGGTCATGCACTTTGTTGGAAGAAATAAACAGGCAGACTATTATTTAGATGGGGAGAGAATTCAAAACGCAGGGATGCAAAGGGACTTGGGAGTCCTTGTGCAAAATATCCTAAAGTTTAACCTCCAGGTTGAGTTGGTTGTGAAGAAGGCGAATGCAATGCTGGCATTCATTCCTAGAGGTATAGAATATAAGAGCAGGGATGTGATGTTGAGGCTCTATAAGGCACTCGTGAGACCACACTTGGAGTATTATGTGCAGTTTTGGGCTCCTTATTTTAGAAAGGATATACTGACATTGGAGAGGGTTCAGAGAAGATTCACGAGAATGATTCCAGGAATGAAAAGGTTACTGTATGAAGAATGTCTGGCAGCTCTTGGGCTGAATTCCCTGGAGTTCAGGAGAATGAGAGGGGATCTCATAGAAACATTCCGAATGTTAAAAGGCCCAAACAGATTAGAGCTGGCAAAGTTACTTCCCAGGGTAGGGAAGTCTAGGACAAGAGGACACGACTTTAGGATTGAAGGACATCCATTTAGAATAGAGATGCAGGGAAATTACTTTAGTCAGAGGGTGGCATATCTGTGCAATTTGTTGCTACGAGCAGCAGTGGAGGTCAAGTCATTGGATACATTTAAGGCAGAGATAGATAGGTTTCGCATCAAAGGGTATGGGGTGAAAGCAGGGGAGTGGGGAATGACTGGAAGAATTGAATCAGCCCATGATTGAATGGCAGAGCGGTCTCGATGGGCCAAATAGCCTACTTCTGCCCCTATATCTTATGGTTTTATAGATTTATGGGTGGAAATTGGAGGCAAAGTTGATGAAAATCTTCACTGAGTCTCAATTCCTGGACCTCCACCCTGTAATTTAACTAAACCAGTCTAATAATTTTGTAACTTCTCAATGAAGCAAAGCATTGAACAGATTAGATATGGCAAAGTTATTTCCCATGGTAGGGGATTCTAGGACAGGAGGGAACGACTTCAGGATTGAAGGATGTCCTTTTAGAACTGAGATGCGGGGAAATTACTTTAGTCAGAGGGTGGTAAATCTGTGGAGTTTGTTGCCATGAGCGGCTGTGGAGGCCAAGTCATTGGGTGTATTTAAGGCAGAGATAGATAGGTTCTTGATTAGCCAGGGCATCAAAGGGTATGGTGTGAAAGTAGGGCAGTGGGGATGACTGGAAGAATTGGATTAGCCCATAATTGAATGGCAGAGCAGACTCAATGGGCCAAATGGCCTATTTCTGCTCCTATATCTTATGGTCTTATGGTCTAATATCGGGAACCCTCCAAGGATAGGTATCACTTTGCATGCATTGGTAAATAGGTAGCTGGCTTACGCATTTTCATGATAACAATGCATTCAAGTCATCAGAAGAAGATGGAAAATGATATCCATAGATTGAAGAGGCTTTTGGTAAGAAGGAAGTTGGGAAATGTTTGTGCTCCTTTGACACGGGGATCAGCAGTCACTCAAGGATGAAATAAAAAACAGAAAATGCAAGATACCCTTTGCAAGCTAGGCACCATTGATGGAGAGCCAAATAGGTTTAATGTACTAGGTCGAACAACTTTGATCAGGACTTCATTTTGATATGTTAATGCTGTTTCACTTTCTGAAGATGCTGCCTGACATCCTGAGTATTTTCAAAAATGCTTTTTTTTCCAGCAGCTTATCTGAGTTTCACTCATGGGTGGAATCCTCTAAGACAGGGATTGCCAACCTGGAGTCTACAGACCATTGGGTTCATGGTAGAGGGGACTATGGCATAAAAAAGGTTGGGAACCCCTGCGCCAAAACCTCGAAGGCCACTTCATGGCAAATCAACTTAGATGGAGAAAGAAAGCTTTGCTTATGTGGAAAATCAACAGATGACACTAAGGTGATCCAGAATTTTGTAAACATGATTATATTGAGGGAGACCTTTAATACTGCCTGCAATAACAGAAGGAAACTAGTAAAGACTATCAGAGTGAGGAACTGCAGTGAATGGGCTCTGAGGAGATGAATGATCACAGCCAGACTCAGATTGTTAGGTCAACAATCATTAATGCGGATGTGAGACAATACCAGGCTCATTTATAGTCAGTTATGTTGACTCTGACATTCTTGGAAAATCAAAGTAAAATAATTAACTGAATTAGAACCTGGCTCATATTTTACAAGAGAGCCGCAGATTGGTTGATCAGCCACACAGTCTGGCATTTTATAGCAGTCGGGTCAATTGTCTGTGAGTCTATGAATGTAGCTAATTATATGCAGCAAATTATGCTGTTTAAAATGGTGTTGTATAGAGACCAAACTTGCTGATTTCATTTTTTTTTTCTTGAACATGATACTCCAAACAGTAGCCAGGCAGTGGGGGACAAATTACAACGGGAGATAGAAAAGGCATGTAAAAAGGGCAATGTTATGATAGTCATGGGGGATTTCACTATGCAGATAAATTGAGAAAATCAGGTTAGCACTGGATCCCAAGAGAGGGAATTTGTACAATGCCTACAAGACGGCTTTTCAGAGCAGCGTGTGGTTGAGCCCAGTAAGGTATTGGCCATTCTGGATAGGATTAGGGAGCTTGAGGTAAAGGAATCTTTAGGAGTCGGTGATCATAATAAAAGACCATAAGACCATAACATATAGGAGCAGAATTAGGCCATTTGGTCCATCGAGTCTGCTCTACCATTTCATCATGGCTGATCCAATTTTCTTCCCAGCCCCAATTTCCTGCCTTCTTCTCATAACCTTTCATGCCCTGACCAATCAAAAATCTATCAACTTCTGCCCTAAATATACATAAAGACTTAGCTTCCACAGCTGCCTATGGCGAAGAATTCCACAGATTCAACACTCTCTGACTAAAGAAATTCTTTTTCATCTCCATTCTAAAAGAATACCCCTTCATTCTGAGGCTATGGCCTCTGGTCTTACACTCTTCCACCATAGGAAACATGACACCCCTCTATTTTGAGGTTATGTTCTCTGGTCTTAGACTGTCCATCACAGAAAACATCCTCACCACATCCATTCTATCAAGGCCTTTCACCATTCAAGAGGTTTTAATTAGGTCACCTCTCATTCTTCAGGATTCCAGTGAATACAGGCCCAGAGCCATCAAATACTCTTCATATGTCAAGTCATTCAATCCTGGAATCACTTTCGATAACCTCCTTTGAGCCTTTTTTCGGCACATACTTTCTAAGATAGAGGGTCCACAAACGGCTCACAATACTCCAACTAAGGCCTAACCAATGCTTTATAAAATCTCAACATTACATCTTTGTGGTTCAACAGGGAAAAGCTAATGTCTTGGTGTTTCAGTAGACTAAAGTGAACTACAGAGGCATGAGAAAGGAGCCGGCCACGGTTGTTTGGAAGTGGACACTAATGACAATGAAGGTAGAACAGCAGTGGTTGGAGTTTCTGGGAGCAGCTTGGAAGGTGCAGGATAAATACATCACAAGACATTGCTGAAGAAATTGTGAAGGATTAGGAGTGATCTTTCAAATATCAATAGATCCTGGAATGGTTTCAGAGGACTGGAAATCGCAAATGTCACTGCACTCTTTAACGGATGAAGGCAGAAGAAAGGAAATTTTTGGCCAGTTAACCTGACTACAATGGTTAGACCATTAGACCATAAGACGAAGGAGCAGAAGTCGGCCATTCGGCCCATCGAGTCTGCTCCGCCATTTTATCATGAGCTGATCCATTCTCCCATTTAGTCCCACTCCCCCACCTTCTCACCATAACCTTTGATGCCCTGGCTACTCAGATACCTATCAATCTCTGCCTTAAATACACCCAGTGACTTGGCCTCCACTGCTGCCTGTGGCAACAAATTCCATAGATTCACCACCCTCTGACTAAAAAAAATTTCTTCGCATTTCTGTTCTGAAAGGGCGCCCTTCAATCCTTAAGTCATGTCCTCTTGTACTAGACTCCCCAGTCATGGGAAACAACTTTGCCACATCCACTCTGTCCATGCCTTTTAACATTCGAAATGTTAGAGTCTATTATTAAGAATGAGGTTTCAGGGTACTTGGAGGCACATGAGGTCAGCATGGTTGCCTTCAGGGGAAATCTTACCCGACATATCTATTGGAATTCTTTGAGGAACTAACAAGCAGGATAGACATGGAAGATTCAGTAGATGTTTTTTTACTTGGATCTTCAGAAGGCCTTTGACAAGATGCCAGGCATAAGGGTGCTAAACAAGAAAAGAGCGTCACAGTATTACAGGACAGAAATTAGCATGGGCAGAAGATTGGCTGACAGGCAGGAGGAAAGAATGGGAATAAAGGGGGGGCAAATTTGCAAATAATACAAAGGCAGGTAGTATTGGGGAAGTAGATACTCTAGAGATGGGCATGGACAGATTCAGAAAATGGGTAAAAGAGTGACAAATGGAATACTATGTAAGAGGCATACAGTAATGCAGTTTGGTTGAACATAGAACAGTACAGACTCTTCTGCCCATGATGTTGTGTCGACCTTATAACCTACTCTAAGACCAACTTAAACTTCCCCCACATAACACTCCATTTTTTTCACTCAAGGAAGAAAACTCTAGACTTTAGCAGAAGGAAGGCAAATGCAATGTTAGCATTCATTTCCAGATGATGAAAATACAAAAGCAGGGATGTAATGTTTATAAGGCTGCATTTGGGTCCCATATCTAAGAAATTATATGCTGACATTGTAGAGGGTCCATAATAGATTTACAAGAATGATATGGTTAATGAAGGAGAAGCCTTCGATAGTTTAGGCCTGTACTCCCTGGACTTTACAAGAATGTGCTGAAATTTCATTGAAAGCTAGTGAAAGATGTAGATAGAATAGACATGCAGAGGATGTTTCCACTAAAGGGGGAGTCTTGGAGGGGCACAGGCTTGGAATAGAAGGATGTCCTTTTATAACATAACTGAATATCTTCTTCAGGCAGAGGCTGGTGAATTTTTGGAAGTAACTGCCACAAACAGTTGTGAAAGCCAAGTCATTGAATATATTCTGCCCTTGCTCAAGGCTTTACCTGTTTTTGCATGTAGATAGATAGATTACTGCAGTCCCGGTGTAGCTGTTGAAGGCGTTTTTATTATTCACCAGCACATCACAGCACGCAAGGAGCTGCTCCGAAAAAACAGTGCTTCTTGGCATTCTCGTGAGAGGTAGATTCAAACACTGATCAAAACTCCATTTACTTCCACCAAAATGCTTCTTACTGACTGTAATGTACAAATGATATAAAATGGCTGACCTGATAATGAAAGCTAATTGCTTAACAATGCGATAATGAGCAATCAACAACAGCTGTGAACCTGCAAGTAAGCAGTAAGATCGAGTAATTAGAGATACAGCGGGAAAGACATAACGAAATATATTTAAAGTGGAGTTTCTTAGATGCTTGATTAGTATGGGTGTCAAAGGTTACAGAGAGAAGGGAGGAGAATAGATTCAGTAGAAAAATAAATCAGTCATGATCAAATTGTGGAACAAACTCAATGGGCTGAATGGCCTCGTTCTGCTCCTATGGTTTTTTTTTAATGGTTTTGTGGTTAGCCCAAATGGTTTGTTGCATGCGGTTTTCACCTGCACTTCCCATTTACAATCAAAATACAAACTACAGATGCTGGAATTTGAAATGAGCAGAAATGAGGGGAGAATGAGGGGAGACCTCATAAAAACATTTCGAATATTAAAAGGCATGGACAGAGTGGATGTGGCAAAGTTGTTTCCCATGATGGGGGAGTCTAGTACGAGAGGGCATGACTTAAGGATTAAAGGGCGCCCTTTCAGAACAGAAATGCAAAGAAATTTTTTTAGTCAGAGGGTGGTGGATCCATGGAATTTGTTGCCACGGGCAGCAGTGGAGGCCAAGTCACTGGGTGTATTTAAAGCAGAGATTGATCAGTATCTGAGTAGCCAGGGCATCAAAGGTTATGGTGAGAAGGCGGGGGAGTGGGACTAAATAGGAGAATGGATCAGCTCATGATAAAATGGCGGAGCAGACTCAATGGGCCGAATGGCCGACTTCTGCTCCTTTGTCTTATGGTCTTATGGGCTAAATGCTGAAAAGTTCTGCCAATGGTGAAGATCATCTCCATTCTGATAAAAGGTCTTCAATTGAAATGTTAATCGGTTTTTCTTTCTACAGACACTAATTGGCTGGCTGAGTTGTAGCAAATCTGCTTTTGTTCCTGAATCAGGATTTATTTGCCAATGATAACAAGCAGAATGCTTTATTCTGTAAAAGTTTTATAGCATTAATTGAGATTAAAAGATTTCAGCAAACTTAATGTAACTCTTGTCACGAGGATATCTTTCCTTTTCACTTGTTACAGGTTAAACTTTGCACATCTTCCTGACCAGCTCAGGATGAATCTCCCAATAACTGAATGTGACACGACTCATAGTACCCTTCCCTGATTACATCCCCGTCTCTGTGGAGCACCGATTGAGGTTTGCCAGTGAAAAGCCAGTTCATCCTTCTTGTAGTGCAGGATCTCTATCCTATGGCTCAGGGACTCTAGACCCTACCCCAACCACAGTAATACAGGGTAAAAGTTTAAAGTAAGTTTATTATCAAACTACACATATGCCATAATATACCACCCTGAGATTCATTTTCTTGCAGGCATACTCAGTAAGTCCAATAACCATAATAGGATCAACGAAAGGCCGCACAAAGAGGGTGGCCAACCAGTGTGCAAAAGACAACAAACTGTTCAAATACAAAAAGCCTAATAATAACAATAATAATAATAAATATGGAGAACATGAAATGGAGGGTCCTTGAAAGTGAGTCCATATGTTTTGGGCAACATACACAAAATGCTGGAGGAATTCAGCAGGCAAGGCAGCATCTATGGAAAAGAGTGAATTCCTGATAAAGGGTCTCAGCCCAAAACGTCGACTGTTTACTCTTCTCCACAGATGCTGCCTGGCCTGCTGAGTTCCTCCAGTATTTTGTATGTGTTGCTTTGGATTTCCAGCATTTGCAGATTTTCTTGTGTTGGCCATAAGTTTAGGGAACAGTTCAGTGATGGGAACTTCTTTACTCAGAGAGTGGTAGCTGTGTGGAACGAGCTTCCAGCAGAAGTGGTTGAGGCAGGTTCGGTGTTGTCATTTAAAGTTAAATTGGACAGCTATATGGACAGGAAAGGAATGGAGGGTTATGGGCTGAGTGCAGGTCGGTGGGACTAGGTGAGAGTAAAAGTTCAGCACGGACTAGAAGGGCCGAGATGGCTTGTTTCCATGCTGTAATTGTTATACGATTGTATGGGATGAGTGAAGTTATCCCCTCTGTTTCAAGAGCCTGATGGTTGAGGCTAAATAACTGTTCTTAAACCTGGTGACATGAACCCTGAAGTTCCTGCACCTTCTTCCTGATGGTAGAAAGGCCAGGTCCTGTTTGACAAACTTACTGGAGTTCTTTGAGGACATAATGAGTACAGTGGATAGAGGGGAACAGGTGGATGTCGTACACTTGGATTTCCAGAAGGCATTCGATAAGGTGCTGCACAAGAGACTTATAAATAAGATACGGATACACGGAGGAAGTGTATTGGCATGGATAGTGGATTGGTTAACCAATAGAAGGCAGAGAGTTGGTATAAATGGGTGTTTCTCCAGTTGGCATTCAGTGGTGAGTGGGGTGCCGCAGGGGTCGGTGCTGGGCCCGCAGCTGTTTACCATTTACACTGATGATTTGGAAGAGGGGACTGAGTATAGCGTAGCAAAATTTGCTGATGACACTAAACTGAGTGGAAAAGCAAATTGTACAGAGCGTATGGAGAGTCTGCAGAGGGATATAGATAGGTTAAGTGAGTGGGCCAAGGTCTGGCAGATGGAATACAACATTGGTAAATGTGAGATCATCCACTTTGGAAGGAATAATAGAAGAGCAGATTATTATTTAAATTGTGAAAGATTGCAGCATGCTGTTGTGCAGAGGGACTTGTGAGCGCTTGTTCATGAATCACAAAAAGTTGGCTTGCAGGTACAACAGGTTATTAAGAAGGCAAATGGAATGTTGGCCTTCATTGCTAGAGGGATTGAATTCAAGAGCAGGGATGTCATGCTGTAACTATACAGGGTACTGGTGAGGCCGCACCTGGAGTACTGTGTGCAATTCCGGTCTCCATACTTCAGGAAGGATATACTGGTTTTGGAAGCAGTGCAGAGGAGGTTCACTAGGTTGATTCCAGAGATGAAGGGGTTAACCTATGGGGAGAGATTGAGTTGCCTGGGACTATACTCCCTGGAATTCAGAAGAATGAAAGAGGATCTTATAGAAACATTCAAAATTTTGAAAGGGATAAATAAGATAGAAATAGGAAAGTTGTTTCCATTGGTAGGTGAGACTAGAACTAGGGGACATTGCCGCAAGATTCAGGGGTGAAGATTTAGAAACATAGAAAAACCTACTGTACAATACAGGCCCTTCCGCCCACAAAGTTGTGCCGAACATGTCCCTACCTTAGAAATTACTAGGCTTATCCATAGCCCTCTATTTTTCGAAGCTCCATGTACCTATCCAAAAGTCTCTTAAAAGACCCTATCGTATCCACCTCCACCACCGTTGCCAGCAGCCAATTCCATGCACTCACCACTGTCTGCATAAAAAACTTACCCCTGACATCTCCTCTGTATCTACTCCCCAGCACCTTAAACCTCTGTCCTCTTGTGGCAACCATTTCAGCCCTGGGAAAAAGCCTCTGACTATCCACACGATCAATGCCTCTCATCATCTTATACACCTCTGTCAGGTCACCTCTCATCCTCTGTTGCTCCAAGGAGAAAAGGCCGAGTTCACTCAATCTGTTTTCGTAAGGCATGCTCCCCAATCCAGCAACATCCTTGGAAATCTCCTCTGCACCCTTTCTATGGCTTCCACATCCTTCCTGTAGTGAGGCGACCAGAACTGAGCACAGTACTCCAAGTGGGGTCTGACCAGGGTCCTGCATAGCTGCAACATTACCTCTCAGCTCCTAAACTCAATCCCACGACTGATGAAGGCACTATATGCCTTCTTAACTACAGAGTCAACCTGCGCAGCTGCTTTGAGCATCCTATGGACTCGGACCCCAAGATTCCTCTGCTCCTCCACACTGCCAAGAGTCTTACCAATAATACTCTATTCTGCCATCTTATTTGACCTACCAAAATGAACCACTTCACACTTATCTGGGTTGAACTCATTCTGCCACTTCTCAGCCCAGTTTTGCATCCTATCAATGTCCCACTGTAACCTCTGACAGCTCTCCACACTATCCACAACACCTCCAACCTTTGTGTCATCAGCAAACTTACTAACCCATCCCTCCAATTCCTCATCCAGGTCATTTATAAAAATCACGAAGAGTAAGGGTCCCAGGACAGATCCCTGAGGCACTCCACTGGTCACTGATCTCCATGCAGAATATGACCCGTCTACAACCACTCATTGCCTTCTGTGGGCAAGCCAGTTCTGGATCTACAAAGCAATGTCCCCTTGGATCCCATGCCTCCTTACATTCTCTGTTAGCCTTGTATGGGGTACCTTACCAAATGCCTTGCTGAAATCCATATACACTGCATCTACTGCTCTTCATTCATCAATGTGTTTACTCACATCCTTAAAAAATTCAGTCAGGCTCGTAAGGCACGACCTGCCCTTGACGAAGCCATGCTGACTATTCCTAATCATATTATACCTCTCCAAATGTTCATAAATCCTGCCTCTCAAGATCTTCTCCATCAACTTCCCAACCACTAAGTTAAGACTCACTGGTCTATAATTTCCTGGGCTATCTCTACTCCCTTCCTGGATAAAGGAACAACATCCACAACCCTCCAATCCTCCAGAACTTCTCCCATCCCCATTGATGATGCAAAGATCATCGCCAGAGGCTCAGCAATCTCCTCCCTCACCTCCCACAGCAGCCTAGGATACATCTCATCCAGTTCCAGTGACTTATCCAACTTGATGTTTTCCAAAAGCTCCAGCACATCCTCTTTCTTAATATCTACATGCTCAAGCTTTTTAGTCTGCTGCAAGTCATCACTACAATCACCAAGATCCTTTTCCATAGTGAATACTGAAGTAAAGTATTCATTATGTACCTCTGCTATCTCCTCCGGTTCCATACACACTTTCCCACTGTCACACTTGATAGGTCCTATTCTTTCAAGTCTTCTCCTCTTGCTCTTCACATACTTGTAGAATGCCTTGGGGTTTTCCTTAATCCTGCCCGTCAAGGCCTTCTCATGGACCCTTCTGCTCTCCTAATTTCCTTCTTAAGCTCCTTCCTGTTAGCATTATAATCATCTAGATCTCTAACATTACCTAGCTCTCTGAACCTTTTGTAAGCTTTTCTTTTCTTCTTGACTAGATTTATTACAGCCCTTGTACACTACAATTCCTGTACCCTACCATAATTTTCCTGTCTCACTGGAACGTACCTGTGCAGAACACCATACAAATATCCCCTGAACATTTGCCACATTTCTTCTGTACTTTCCTCTGAGAAAATATGTTCCCAATTTAAGCTTCCAATTTCCTGCCTGATAGCCTCATAATTCTCCTTACTCCAATTAAATGCTTTACTAACTTTTCTGTTCCTATCTCTCTCCAATGCTATTGTAAAGGAGGTAGAATTATGATCACTATCTCCAAAATGCTCTCCCACTGAGAGATTTGACACTTGACCCGGTTTCCCAACACCAAATCAAGTACAGTCTTGTAGGCTTATCTACATATTGCATCAAGAAACCTTCCTGAACACACCTAACAAACTCCACCCCATCTAAACCCCTCGATCTGGGGAGATGCCAATCAATATTTGGGAAATTGAAATCTCCCATCACGACAACTCTGTTATTATTACACCTTTCCAGGATCTGTTTCCCTATCTGCTCCTTGATATCCCTGTTACAATTGGGCAGTCTATAAAAAACACCCAGCAAAGTTATTGACCCCTTCCTGTTCCTAACCTCCACCCACAGAGACTCCGTAGACAATTCCTCCATGATGTCCACCTTTTCTGCAGCCGTGACACTATCTCTGATCAACAGTGCCACGCCCCCACCTCTTTTGCCTCCCTCCCTGTCCTTTCTGAAACATCTAAAACCCGGCACTTGAATTAACCTTTCCTGTCCCTGAGCCATTCAAGTCTCTGTAATGGCCACCACATCATAACTCTAAGCACTGATCCACGCTTTAAGCTCATCCGCTTTGTGCACAATACTCCTTGTGTTAAAATAGACACATCTCAAACCTTCAGTCTGAGCGTGTCCCTTCTCTATCACCTGCCTATCCTCCCTCACACACTGTCTCCAAGCTTTCTCTATTCGTGAGCCAACCGCCTCTTCCCCTGTTTCTTCAGTCCGGTTCCCACCCTTCAACAATTCTACTATAAACTCTCCCCAGTAGCCTTAGCAAACCTCCCCGCCAGGATATTGGTCCCCCGGGATTCAAGTGCAACCCATCCTTTTTGTACAGGTCACAGCTGCCCCATAAGAGGTCCCAATGATCCAGAAATCTGAATCCTTAGGACGGAGATGAGGAGAAACTGTTTTTCCCCTGAGAGTGGCGAATCTGTGGAATTCTCTGCCCAGGGAAGCAGTTGAGGCATCTTCACTAAATATATTTAAGCTACAGTTAGATAGATTTTTATATAGTGGGGAATTAAGGGGTATGGAGAAAAGGTAGGTAGGTGGAGCTGGGTTTACAAACAGATCAGCCATCATCTTATTGAATGGTGGGGCAGGCTCGATGGGCCGGATGGTCTACTCCTGCTCCTATTTCTTATGTTTTCTTATGACCTAGATAGCAGGGGTCCCTGAAGATGGATGCTGCTTTCCTGCAATAACTCTCTGTGTAAAATGTGCTCAGTGGTGGGGAGGGGTTCACCTATGATGGACTGAACCATATCCGCTACTTTCTGTAGGATTTTCCATTCAAAGGCATTGGTGTTTCCGTACTAGGCTGTGATGAGCCAGTCAATGTACTTTCTGCCGCACGTCTATAGAAGGTGATACAGGAGCCTTGGAGCCCACACCACTAGAAGCAGATTCAGAAACACCTATTACCCCTTAACTGTCAGGCTCTTGACCAGAGTGATGCAATTTTAATTATCTAAAAGGGTGCATTTTAAGTATGGCAATAAATATAGTTAACTTCTCAGCAACTATGTTTTGCTGATACAAGAGACCGCAGATGCTGGAATCTCTTACTGCTGGAGGAACTCAACAGGTTGGCCAACATCTGAGGAGGCAAAGAAATGATCGAGACCCTGCATTAATTTCTGCTGTTGAACTAAAGCAAATTGATACGACATGTGTATAAATAATTACTGCATGGCATTATTTTTGAAAGGTCCTCAGGCTAAAACTTAAACTTACAAGTTTTATAGTCATAGTCATACTTTATTGATCCCGGGGGAAATTGGTTTTCGTTACAGTTGCACCATAAATAATTAAATAGTAATAAAACCATAAATAATTAAATAGTAATATGTAAATTATGCCAGGAAATAAGTCCAGGACCAGCCTATTGGCTCAGGGTGTCTGACCCTCCAAGGGAGGAGTTGTAAAGTTTGATGGCCACGGGCAGGAATGACTTCCTGTGACGCTTTGTGTTGCATCTCGGTGGAATGAGTCTCTGGCTGAATGTACTCCTGTGCCCAACCAGTACATTATGTAGTGGATGGGAGACATTGTCCAAGGAGGCATGCAACGTGGACAGCATCCTCTTTTCAGACACCACCATGAGAGAGTCCAGTTCCATCCCCACAACATCACTGGCCTTACGAATGAATTTGTTGATTCTGTTGGTGTCTGCTACACTCAGCCTGCTGCCCCAGCACACAACAGCAAACATGATAGCACTGGCTACCACAGACTCATAGAACATCCTCAGCATTGTCCGGCAGATGTTAAAGGACCTCAGTCTCCTCAGGAAATAGAGACGGCTCTGATTCTTCTTGTAGACAGCCTCAGTGTTCTTTGACCAGTCCAGTTTATTGTCAATTGGTATCCCCAGATATTTGTAATCCTCCACCATGTCCACACTGACCCCCCCGGATGGAAACAGGGGTCACCGGTACCTTAGCTCTCCTCAGGTCTACCACCAGCTCCTTAGTCTTTTTCACATTAAGCTGCAGATAATTCTGCTCACACCATGTGACAAAGTTTCCTACCATAGCCCTGTACTCAGCCTCATCTCCCTTGCTGATGCATCCAACTATGGCAGAGTCATCCGAAAACTTCTGAAGATGATGATGACAGTGGTGCCGCTAGTTCCTTAGACAAGCAAACATCCCAGTTTGCTCTTCTTGCAGACTCCCCACTGTCACAATGCTGTTTCTCACAGACCATAGCCTACATGCAGAACAGTCCAGAACTTCGGTTCTCTCAAAGCATGATGTAGAGCTGCCATCAATTTCTGGATTGTGACACAGCCTTGTTCTTTTTTCATCCTGCCCTGTTAACATCAGAACCATCAGTTACTCTTTGTGCAGGAGTTGCTACAGGTACAACATATCTACAAGGGATCACTCCTTACAAAGGCAGGACAGGCTATCATGGGGAATAAGAACATTTAGCATCAGAGGGCACTTTAGTACAGCAGCAGGCCCTTTGGCCCATCTAATCCACGCTGAAATTCTATTCTGTCTAGTCCTATCAATCCACATCTGGATCATAGACCTCCCATCCATGTACAAACGTTTGTACTTATCCAAGTCCCTTTTAAATGCTGAAATCAAATGCATATTCAACACTTGCTCGTTCCATACTCTCACCATCCACTAAAAGTGAAGAAGTCCTCCTTAAATATTTCATCTTTTATCAAGCTCCGGGACAGCTTCTTCCAACAGGCCATCAGACTGATTAACTCACACTGATTTGAGTGTATTTCTATATTACATTGACTGTTCTATTTATTATAAATTACTATAAATTACTATGATTGCGTATTGCACATTTAGACGAGACATAATGCAAATATTTTTATTCCTCATGTATGTGAAGGCTGTAAGAAATAAAGTCAATTCAATTCAATTCTATTCTATCTCTCAGCTCACTTGCTTGCATTTACCCTATCTAGAGCATACCCTTCATAATTTGTATACACCTGTTAAACATCTCTTCATTCTCCCAAATTTCAAAGGAATAAAGTCCTAACCTATTCAATCTTTCCCTTTAACTCAGGCCCTCAAGACCTCATACAAAAAAAATTTACTGTATTCTTGTAAATTTTCTCTGTACTCTTTCAATGTTATAATATCCCTCCTGTGAAGTAGGTGGCCAGAGCAGTCACATGCTCCAAATTAGGCCTCACTAGCATCTTATAAAACTTCAACATAACATTTTTTTAAATATTCAACAAACAATCCAAATCTGTCCTCACAATGGCAAATTCAGTAAAATGAGAGACCAAGAGTCTGGTGAGAATTGGACATTGGAATTAGTATCACGAAAGAACTTATATGTGGGAGGTTAGAAAGTGTTAAAAGCCATCAAGCTCATGATGGCATGTACCCTAGTGTTTTAAATAGTGGCTATCAGGAGAAAGATATGCGCGAGATGGGGTAAAAGGCATTAGTATAGGAAGGTACAATGGCTGGCATGGTCATGATGGGCCAAAGGGCCTGCTTCTGTGCTGTCTATAACTTTATCATTTTATGATTTGACTCTACAATTAAATGACTCTAGTAAGTGTACTGGCTTCAGTTTTCCAGGAATCCATATATTTTAGAATCGTACCTGCAGATAACAGCATCAGCTTTGCCAGTACAAGAAAGGACAAGGAGAGAAGGCAGAGAATGCAGTGCCAGTGATCCTGATACCAGTAGCAGCAACAATGATGAAATCTACATCTTAGTATTACAATAATAGTGAAAACCATAATGTGATTGGGGCAGAATTGGGTGGATTTATGAATAGGAAATGATTTTTGATAAATCTATTTAATTAGATAGATAGAAGGGAAACAACTGTATTTGACTTTTGAAAAATTCAATAAGGGTCTATAAAGGGATATTGCAAAAAAATTTTGATTCACGGGATTGAGAGAAATGCTTTAGCAGGATTGAGTATTGGTTTACAAATGGTCACTTTTGAATTGCAGATTGTAGACCAGTTAGAAACCAAAAGATTCAGTGTCAGACATCCATTCTGTTTCAATGTGCTGATGGGGAGAGTATATTTATAGATGATACAAAGCATGGGTTATTACAGAATGGTATTTTGAGAGTCATACCAAATGAGTGTAGTGAAGTCATTGAGTAAAGATGTGCAGAAAGAATATAAATTGAGGAAAGGTGAAGCCATTGATTTTGCACCAAAGGCAATGAGAGTGGTGGGAAATTCAGAAAAAAATCTGCTATTGTACAGATTGCTGACGTGCAGTAGGTGGTATATTAGGCTTTATTAAAAACAGATTGAACTGGAGTGATGTAATCAGTTCTGGTCTCCTTCACTAAGGATATAATTGTCATAAAATATGTCTATTAAACTCTCACCTTAAACCAATGCCCTTAGTATAAGAGATTTCTACCCTGAGGAAAAAGACTCTATGCTACCTACAGATGACCAAGTCCCTATATTCTCTGGAAACACAAGCAACTGCAAATGCTGGAATCTGGAATAACAAAAATAACTGTCGGAAGAACTCAGCAGGTCAAGCAGTATCTGTGGATGCAAAGGGCACAGGGCGTCAATCCCAAGCATTCCTTTACCTCAGCAGACGCTGCTCAACCTGTTGAGTTTTACCTGCAGTTTATTTTTTCCTTCTGCACTCTCTGGAGTTTGCATGAACAAAATACGTGAATGGATTTATGCTGGTGATTGCCAACGTCCTTACTAAAATGAGGAGTTGTTTAGTTTTGACATAAGGAATTGGGTATTTAGGAAGGAGAGAAAATTATTCACTCAGAGTCCTGTGAGTATTTGGAGTTTGCTGCCCCAGTGGACCACAGAAATCAGTGAGTGGGGAAGGAAATGAATCAGTCAAGAGTATTGTAATGTAGTGGATCTGATGCACTGGCAAGCATAGATTAGAAAAGCCGAGTGGCCTATTTCTCCTCTGTATCGACTTATAAAGCTATCAACTGGTTACACATGCTGAGAACTCTGAAGTGGTACATAACAAGTCATCTAGCATTGCAGAAGATTTAATTTAGACATCTTAAATGCTAGAGAAACTGCTAACAATTCTCTGGTGCTTTTATCATCTCCTAAATATAGCAGAATTCTAAGTGATGTGATAAAATGAATGTCATCACTGTACTGTATAAATTATTGTAACAATGAATTTTCTCTCCATTCCTTTACCTATCAGGAGAAAGTAATCTATAAATTAAAGGAACGGTAAAAGGTACCACCAATTTTAAAATTCGCACTGCATTGCCTTAACATAATTATTTCTTTCAAGCATAATGAAGATGTATCATAGTTGACTTTATCTGATCACTCTCAAGTGTGAATCTTACTTTTTTTTTGCTTGATTATCATTCTGTCATCCCTACAGTAGAGCTTCCCAACAGTGAAAATATTAATTAAACAGTATTATTTAAAGGGCAGACAAGATGTATAGCATTTCTTTTTTCAAAAGACTAATTAGCATTGCCACAGCAAAAATAAAATGACATTTCCTGACATCCAATTAAATGTGCAGAATGCAAAGGAACAATTTTTGTAACTTCATTACTCACTTTCTAACACCAAGCTGCTGTCAAGCTTATTAAAGTTGTCGTATTTTTAGAATCACCTATCCATTTTGAACCTTATTAAGTTACAACTTTTTGTCAGCCTTTTTCATTTACTTCATCTGCAAAATCAATCTTGCCTTGTGTCTGATATTAATTTTGTCAAGAACATGATTCAATAAAAAGGAAACTTTGGAACATATTTAATACTATTTCTGCTGAATAAATCAAGTTACTTCAAGTCAGAAATCACATTTGTAATTATTAGGTAATGCTCTGTTTAGCAGATTTATTGGAAGGTTCGAGCAGGATAAATTTTACGATGACCTTGAGAAGAGTAATAATGATAATTTGGAGTGTTAGTAAGGATCAGAGAATATGCAGTACAGAGTAACTCTTTGTTGCAGAAGGCTGAAAGACCACAGTACAGAAGGTGCATAGATGGTGTAGGATGCAGAATAATGCACTGCTAAGCTAATTATTTCAATGGGCTTCGGGGCAAGGGTTAGAAAACATGATTGTAAATTAACTAGCCTTCAGCAAGACTGCAAATTAGAAGAATGTCTTCCCTACAGATAGAATGACTAACCAGAAAACAGAAATGAAATGAGGAGAATCTTTTTTAACACACCAGGTTGTTCTGATGTAGAACGTGTAGCCTATCAGGGTGGAAGCATACTCAGTAAAAACTTTCACAGTGGAATCAGACATCAGGATATTTTGGAGGTACCGAAAGATCTCCCCCTCCCTCTCCTCTCTTTTCTCCTTTCCCCATTCTTGTTCCCCTCTTACTCTTTCTCTTCCCTTCACCTGCCTATCATCTCCATCTGGCACCCTTCCTCCTTACCTTTCCCCCACTCACCTCCCCCATCAGATTACTTCATCTTCAGTCCTTTACTTTTTCCACCTATCACCTTCTTACTTCATCCTTCCTCCCCCACCCAACTACCTCCTCCCCACCCCCCTCATCTGGTTTCACCTATCCTCGTCCACCTGGAACTCCTTCCCCTTCCCTATCTTCTCATTCTGGCTTCTTCCGCCTTCCTTTCCAGTCTTGATGAAGGGTCTTGGCCCAAGACGTTGGTTCTTTACTCCTCTCCATAGATGCTGCCTGACCTGATAAGTTCCTCCAGTGTGTGTTGTTCTGGGTTTTCAGCATCTGCAGAATCTCACGTGTTTAAGATTAATGAGACTGATTTCTTGGTTCTTTCAAAGAGCTGGCACAGCACTGATGGCCTGCATCCTGTGCGGTATCATTCTATAGTTTTACATCTTAAACGGAAAGACCTCCAGTGACACTATTTAACTTTGTTAATTATCTCCTCCAGCAAAAAAAAAGGAATGGAGAAATATTTGGCCGAATATAAAGTTGCTGATTAGAAGAGAAGTAATTAAGAGCTGTGCAGAACACATTAATTTCTGTATTTCCTGTTGCCATGGAAATTTCAAGCTATTGAATGCAATCAATTAAGGTTGAATAATATGACAAGGTTGGGTGGATAATCTGGGGCTTTAGTGGAATAAGCAAGGAAGGGAAGGAGGATGGTCTCAACTGACTTCACTTTAGATATTAAATAAATTGTAGGATAACATTATCCATACCTAGAGGAAAGAACTGATCTTCCTCACCTTTTTCTTGCTATTTTTTTAAAGATGACTGCAATATTGGGAGGGGAGGAGAAGATAGCGGTGCAACGCAGCGCGTGCAGCCACTCCGAAATGATATCGTATTTGTTAAATAGGGGCCGTGCACAATCCTGATTTGATGGAGACAGATGTGAGAAGCATGGAGGAACATCTGGCGAAACTTCTGAAATGCCCACTTTGCTGCCGCTGCTACTGTGCGATCGAGCATCTCCGGAGGGGAAGGACCCAAATCCTCCGCTTTGCCTATTGTCTGTTGCCAGGGCTGGGATCGAAGCGCTCGGCAGAGATGGTGCTTGGTGTTCGGTGTCGGAGGCTCGAAGTTTTCGGATGGACTCAGAGTCGGACTGTGGTCGGGTGCTTCCAGGGTGCTGCATCGGCAAGTTTGCAGTGCTGGAAGCTCATGGCAGGGAGAGTTTCTCCCTTCTACCATCTGCATGAGATGATGGGACTTTCGAGAGACTTTGAGACTTTTTTTACCGTGCCCATGGTCTGTTCTTATCAAATTATGGTATTGCTTTGCACTGTTGTAACTAGATGTTATAATTATGTGATTTTTGTTAGTTTTTTTAGTCTTGGTTTGTCTTGTGTTTCTGTGTTATCATTCTGGAGGAACATTGTATCATTTCTTAATGTATGCATTACTAAATGACAATAAAAGAGGACTGCGTGTGCTCATAATCTAATCTAATCTAATATTCACACCATTATGTTCACGCTCAGATTTTGGAGTAGGTGTGAATTATCAACTCTGAGGAATATTGGGTTGGATTGAACTCCACTCCTACAGCACCGGTTAAGACTGCCTCTCATCCTCCCTTCAGTGGTTGTCACCTCATCAACAACAGCAAAATCAGAAACGTGCTGGAGTGTCACATCTGAGCTCCAGCTCCAGGGCCTGGCTCACCGTGGAGTCCAGTGGTGGGGGTGACGATTGCATTAAACTGAGAAACCAGGTGCAATCCCCTTTGGCAGGTGGGTGACCCAGTCATCTGAATGGAGTCAGCGACCTTCAATGGAAAGCTAAGTTCAGTTTCTTTTTGGTTTATTTATATTAAGGGCGGCACAGTGACATAGTGGTCAGCACAGTGCTTAACAGTGCCAGTGACCCAGGTTCAATTCCCGCCGCTGCTGTAAGGAGTTAATACATTCTCACTGTGACCACATGGGAGCTTTGGTTTCTTCCCACAGTCCAAAGGTGTAGCAGTTGTCAGGCTAATTGGTCATTGTAAATTGTCCCGTGATTAAGCTCGGGTTGAATCGCGGGTTGCTGGGTGCCGTGGTTCAAAGGGCCGGAAGAGCCTACCCCGTGTTGCATCTCAATAAATATAAATAAATTATTTAACAGAAGTTCAATGCACTGTAATAGAACTTACAGAAATTTGGCATGTCCTCATTGGCCCTCACTAATCACCACAGATGTAGCATTCTACCTGAATGCATCCGGCATAGTACAACTTCCCTTCCATCATCAGGTTTCTGAACGCTCTAGAAACATATGTATGAACACAACTACATTATTCATCTTAGGCACTATTTCTTTATTTTATTTTTATTGTAACATAGTAATTTCTTTATGACTTGAGGTCTGCCCCAAAGCAACAAATTTCATGGTATTTTTCAGTGATACCCAATACTGATTGCAATTCATTTCAGAGCCCATATGTTAGCTTGGCCATGAATTCTGCACTATCAAACTCTTTGAAATATCCGATAAAACCCAAGCAATAATGTGCCTCAAAGATTCCAAACTGGCGAGTAACATCACCCAGAATACCTGGCCCCTTGAATTCATAAATTAGGAACCTTTACAAAATGGCTTCAAACTGACTGCAGTAGGAGTCACGCTTAAAGTAGCCAAGCAACAAGACTTTAAATAGAGGCTTGGAGTCTGACAGGAACATTTGGTTCATGATCGAATTATTGAGCTGGGCCACCCGTCCGGAGACCAAAACAGCTGTGGAATTTAAAATCAAGTCTCTAATTAAGAAGTTAGATTTAGAAATAGTGCTTTCTGGATTACCAGATTGTTGTTTAAAAAAAACGTCTGGTTTCCTAGTATGCTCCAGGGAATGAAATATGCCATCCCTCTCTAGTCTGCTCACTGAAGTGGCCGATTGAGCCACTAAGTTTAAGCTATACAAGAGATTTTGCAAGTGCTGGAAATTTTGAGCAACTTGCACAAAATGATGGGGGAACTCAGCAGGTCAGCACCTGTGGAGGGAAATAAACAATCAGCATTTCATGGTGAAGGCTCCAGTCCTGAAGATGGCTCTCCACTCAAGATATTGATGGTTTATTTCCTCCCATAGGTGCCTCCTGACCTGCTGAGTTCCTGCAGCATTTTGTATGTGTTGCACTAAATTTAAAGGCTTAGGGTAAAGAATGGACCATTGCTACTAGTTTTTCCAGCAACATTTGCATCATGAGTACATTTATAAAAAGTGAACAAAAATCTGTGCAATATTCCAAAATATGGGTTCGTGAGGAACAAAATGTCCCCTGTGGTTCAATCTGTTAAAACTTCCCAGCCGTCACAAATTGTTTCAACTCCCAATTCTCTCCCTAATTCAACAGATCCCTTCACAATTAAGGTAAATACATGGGTAATCTTCTTAAGTATGTCTGTGGCATCATGGATTAATAATGTTTTTTTTTGTTATAGCTACTACAAGAATCTGCTTAAGGAGTACATATTTTTCAACCTCTGCTAATCTCTGGTCAACATCAAACAGCTCAGTGGGAGACAGAAAATTGTGAAGAAGCAGTCTTTAAGCGGACAGAATACCAAACATTTCACAGGTATATCACGGATCGAAGAACAGTAAAACACTGGAAAAGGCCCTTTGGCCCATTGTGCCTGTGCCAGGCACAAGGGAGAAATAAACTAACTACCTGCCTGCGCATCATCCATTCCCTGTATATTCAGTGTCTGCATAGCAGCCTCTGAAACACCACCATCAAATCTGCTTCTATGACTACACCGAACAGCCTGTTCCAGAAACCTAACCAACTCTACAGAAGTAATGTGCCTGACAATTTTTCTTTAACCTTTCCCTTCTCCCATTAAATTCATGCCCTCTAGTATCTGGCATTCCTACCTTGCTAAAGACTCTGACTACCCTACCCCGTAGCCAGAAGTCTTAGTACACATTGGCACCAATGACATTGGTAGAAAAGCTGAAGAGAGATTTTAGGGAGCATGGTAGAAAGCTGAAAAATAGGACCCCCCCCCCCACAAGGTAGTAATCTCCAGATTGCTGCCTATGTAACACACCAATGAGGGTAAAAATAAGATGTTTTGGGAGATGAACGAGTGGCTGGAGAGCTGGTGCAGGAGGCAATATTTTGGATTTATGCATCATTGAGATCTCTTCTGGGGAAGGTATGACCTGTGCAGAAAGGAAGGGTTACACCCGAACCCAAGGGGGACCAATATCCTTGTGGACAAGTCTGCTAGAGCTGTTTGGGAGAGGTTAAACTACTTTGGAAGAGGCATGGGAACTGGAGTGATAGTGCTGAGGATGGGGTAGCCGGTGTACAAACATATGCAGTGTGTAATATTTTATATTTTATAGGCATCCGTTAGTCTCATGAGACAATGGATTTGTGCCTTGGAAGGTTTCCAGGGAGCAGGCCTGGGCAAAGTTGTATGGAAGACCGGCAGTTGCCCATGTCTCCCCTCTCCACACCACCGATGTCGTCCAAGGGAAGGGCATTAGGACCCATACAGCTTGGCACCGGTGTCGTCGCAGAGCAATGTGTGGTTAAGTGCCTTGCTCAAGGACACACATGCTGCCTCAGCCAAGGCTCAAACTAGCAACCTTCAAATCACTAGACGAACACCTTCACCACTTGGCCACACACCAACAGTGTGTAATAGGAGAAGAAGAAGAAGTATTTTATTAAACCCAAGTAGGAAATTATTTCATTACAGCAGCAATATTTAAAAGCACACTTAGCAGTGTGCAGACTTAACTAATAATAAAGTACAGAATAATAATATACACCATAATAATTTACCAATGTGCAATAATAATGTACAAAATAATAAAGATCTCAGCTTCCTTAAAAAATAGAGTCTGCTCATTCCCTTCTTGTAAACAGCCTTGCTGTTGGTTCTCCAGTCAATTCTGTTGCCAAGGTGAACATTCAGGTATTTGTCTTCCTCCACCAGCACATCTTCTTCTCCCAGAATGTATATATTCTGCTCACAAGTAGTGTAACTGCCAGCAAGGAGAGGCTGATGACAGGGCAAAATTGCAGTCAACGGGGTGAGTTGCAATATAAAAGGGGAACAAAATTGAAAAGCAAAATACAAAATTGAAGGTGGTATTTGAATGAATACAGTATACAGAAAAAGGTAAATGAACTTGTAGCGCAATTACAGATTGGCATGTATGATGTGGACATCTCTGAAAGAAGATTAAAGCTGGGAGTTTAACATCCAAGGATACATATTGTATCGAAAAGATGGGCAGGTAGACAGAGAGGCTGGCGTGGCTCTTTTGATAAAAAATGAAATGAAATCATTAGAAAGAGTTGCATAGGATCGGAAGGTAAAGAATCGGTGTGAATAGAGCTAAGGAACTGCAAGAGTGAAAAGACCCTGATGGGAGTTGTATGCAGACCCCCAAACAGTGGTAAGGATGTGGTCTACAAATTACAATGTGAGAAAGAAAACACATGCCTAAAGGGCAATGTTACATAGTCATGGGGATTTCAATATGCAGGTACATTGGGAAAATCAGGTTGGTGTTGGATCCCAAGAGGGGGAATTTCTATAATGCCAACTGGATGTTTTTTTTTAGAGCAGCTCATGGTTGAGCCCACTATGGGATCAGCTATTTTGCAGTGGGTGTTATGCAATAACTGGAATTGATTCGAGAGCTAAGGTAAAAGAACCCTCAGGGGGAAAAGATCATCATATCTTCAAATGCACCCTGAAATTTGAGAAGGAGAAGCTAAAGTCAGATGTATCACTTTTACAGTGAAGTACAGCCGAAGGGCCTGTACTGTGCTGTACTATTCTATGTTCTATGTTCTATGTTCTAAAGAGAAGTACAGAGGGATGGGAAAGGAGCTGGACAAATTGATTGGAAAAGAACACTGGCAGAGATGATGACAGAGCAGCAATGGCTGGAATTTCTGGGAGCAATTCAGAAAGCACAGGATATATACATACCAAAGAGGAAGAAATATTCTCAAGGAAAGATGACACAACCGTGACTAACAAGAAAAGTCAAAGCCAACATAAAAGCCAAAGGGAGGGCATATAATAGAGCATATATTAATGGGAGGTTTGAGGATCGGGAAGCAACAAAAAGCAACTTAAAAAGTCATTAATAATGTAAAGATGGAATACGGAAGTAAGCATAACCAATAATATTAAAGAAAATACCAAAAGTTTCTTCAGATTCATAAAGTGTAAAGGAGAGGTGAGCGTATTTATCGGACCACTGAAAAATTATGCAGGAGAGGGGGAGAAGGAAATGGCGAATGAACTGAATAAGACACTAGCAGTATGCCAGAAGTTCAAGAGTGTTAGGGGCCAGAAGTGTGTGAAGTTGCAGTGAGAAGGTTCTTGTGAAACTAAAAGTTCTGAAGGTATATAAGTCACCTCGATCAGATGCCCTCACCCTGGAGTTCTGAAAGAGGTGGCTGAAGAGTTTGCAGAGGTATTAGTATGATCTTTCAAGAATCACTTGAAAGATCATTACTAATGCCTTCCAGCTTGGTTCTGGAAGGCTGGAAAATTGCAGATGCCACTCCATTTTTCAAGAAGGAAGAGAGGCAGAAGAGAGAGGCTAGTTAGTTTGACTTCAGTGGTTGGGAAGCTGTTGGAGTTGATTGTCGAGGATTGGTTTTTGGAGTACTTGGAGGCACATGATAAAATAGGCTGTAGTCAATATGGTTTCCTTTAGGAAAAATCTTGCCTGACAAATCTGCTTTTATTCTTTGATGAAGTAACAAGCAGGATAGACAAAGGAGAATTGGTTGATGTTGTATACTTGGATTTTCAGAAGGCCTTTGACAAGGTGCCACACATGAGGGTACTTAACAAGTGAAGAGCCCGTGGTATTACAGGAAAGATACTAACAGTGGCTGATTGGCATGAGGCAAAGAGTGGGAATAAAGGGAGCTTTTTCTGGTTGGCTGCCAATGACCAGTGACAGATCTCCCATAGAGATCTGTGTCTGAACTACTTCTTTTTACATTATATGCTAATAATTTGGATGACAGAATTGATGGTTTTGTAGTCAAGTTTGGGGTTGATATGAAGATAGGTGGAGGAGTAGGTAGTTCTGAGGAAGTAGAGAGGCTACAGAAGGATTTATACAGATTAGGAGAATAGGCAAAGAAGTGGCAGAAAAAATATCGTGTCAGGATGTGTTTAGTCATGCATTTTAGTAGAAGAAATACAACCACAGACTAATTTCTAAATGGAGGGAAAATCCAAAAAAAACTGAGGTGCAAAGGGACTTTGGGGGGTCCTTGTGCAGGATTCCCTAAAGGTTAATTTGCAGGTGGAGTCTGTGGTGAGGAGGGCAAATGTAATGTTTCATTTATTTTGCAAGGACTAGAATATAAAAGCAATGATGAAATATTGAGGTTTATAAAGCATGATGATTCACTTGGAGTATTGTGAACAGTTTTGGGCGCATTATCTGACGAAGAATGTGCTGACATTGGAGAATTCAAAATATTTTCACAATAATGATTCCATAATTAAAAGTCTTGTCATAGGAGGAACATTTGTACTCACTGGATTTGGGAGGACTTCATTGAAACCTATCGAATATTGAAAGGACTCGATAGAATGGATGTGGAGAGAATGTTTCCTATGGTAGGAGAGTCTAAAACAAGAAGACACAGCCTCAGAACTGAGGGACTTCCTTTTAGAATGGAGAGGAGGAAGAATTTCTTTAGCCAGAGAGTGCTGAATCTGTGGAATTCACTGCAACAGGTGGCTGTGGAGGACAAGTCATTGAGTATATTTCAGACAGAGCTTGCTAGATTCTTGATTAGTTAGAATATGAAGCGATATGGGGAGATGGCAAGAGATTGGGACTGAGAAGAAAAGTGGATCTGCCATGATGAAATGGTGGAGCAGAGTCGATGGGCCAAATGGTCTATACTATATCGCATGGTCTTATGGCCTATTTGTGCCTCTCGTAATTTCATAAACCTCTATCATGTCTCCACCTCAGTCTCTGACACTCCAGAGAAAGCAGCCCAGTTTGTCCAAAACCTCTTTATACCTCATCCATTCTCATCCAAGCAGAATTGTGGCAAATCTCCTGCACACCTTCTCCAAAGCCTCCTTCTTGTTACGGGTAACCAAGTTTTCTGTGGAAATCTGGGATATACTGAGAGCAGGAGAATGCACTGATCTGTTCATCAATTTGTCAGAATAAGGTGAAGGGACAGGAATTCCTTCCCTGAAACACTGACCAGTTCACAGTAAATAATAATTAATGAAACATTGATGGGAACTCGCTTACACTCACTCATCAAACTAATTAGCCTGAGAGTTAGCATGAGTACACTACTTGGCCCCTTATGCCCTACACGGATCGTATGCTGTAAGAGCTTTATTTCTGGCAGTCCTGATGTAGCCTGGGGAAAAGTACGCACTCAGGACAACAAAGACTTTTTCGGGTTTCGATTCCTTGATCGGTTTTCGATGTTTAAGTGCCAGAAGAGGGTCGCGAAACAAAACGAACGAATTTACAACCAATTCTTGCCATTACAATCTCAGTTTAACTTTCGATCCACACCCTTGTGTATGAACAGAATTGCATATGCAGTATAAAAAATACCAGAACTAATACGGTACAAATAAGGAACTAATACGGTACAAATATGTTACAAATATGGTAGTGGCAATCCTGAAGGAACACAATACAAATAACATTAGAAACGCAAACAACAGGAATTCTGCAGATGCTGGAAATTCAAGCAACACACATCAAAGTTGCTGGTGAACGCAGCAGGCCAGGCAGCATCTCTAGGAAGAGGTACAGTCGACGTTTCAGGCCGAGACCCTTCGTCAGGACTAACTGAAGAAAGAGTTAGTAAGAGATTTGAAAGTGGGAGGGGGAGGGGGAGATCCAAAATGATAGGAGAGACAGAGGCGAGACCCGACGCAGACTGGGAGACCACTTTGCTGAACACCTACGCTCTGTCCGCCAGAGAAAGCAGGATCTCCCAGTGGCCACACATTTTAATTCCACATCCCATTCCCATTCTGACATGTCTATCCACGGCCTCCTCTACTGTAAAGATGAAGCCACACTCAGGTTGGAGGAGCAACACCTTATATTCCGTCTGGGTAGCCTCCAACCTGATGGCATGAACATCGACTTCTCTAACTTCCGCTAATGCCCCACTTCCCCCTCGTACCCCATCCGTTATTTATTTATATACACACGTTCTTTTTCTCTCTCTCCTTTTTCTCCATCTGTCCCTCTGACTATACCCCTTGCCCATCCTCTGGGTTCCCCCCCACCCTGTCTTTCTCCTCGGACCTCCTGTCCCATGATCCTCTCATATCCCCTTTGCCAATCAACTGTCCAGCTCTTGGCTCCATCCCTCCCCCTCCTGTCTTCTCCTATCATTTTGCAACGGTCACCTGGTTACACTGAAATAAAAAGATTAACAAAAAACCTTAAATCAATTGGAATTTTAGATGTAGGATTTTTCCAGTTGACCATCTGCCTTCATTTCTTTTAATTCATACACATTAGAGGACCTGGGTGTTTTTGGCAAATCCAGCATTTATTCCCCATCCCTATATGCCCTTGAGAAGTTGGCAGTGAGCCACAATTTTAAATTGTTGATGTTCTTCTGGTTAAGGTAGGTGAGACAGTCAAGATGGGTGGGGCAGCATTTCCAGGAGTTAGACCAGTGAGAAGGAGAAATCCAAGTCAAGACTCTTTGTGTGCTTTGGAGGAAAACCTGCAGGTGGCAGTGTTCCCATGTATCTGCTGCCCTTGATGTTCTTGGTAGCAATGGTTTCAAGTTTGGGAAGAGCAGCTAGGTAGTCTAATTGACTAACTGCCAAGCACCTGAGAAATGGGAAATGTCTTCATGCTGTGCACTAGTGGTTAAAGGAATGAATGGTGAATAGGATTCCAACACGTAGGATGCTTTGTCTTGGGTGTTGTTGGAGACACATTCATCTGGGAACATCACTCTTACCTCACATCTGGCATTCAGCTCTTTGGCACATATTTGAATCAAGATTGTGATTATGTTGGAGTCTGACAAAACTCAGACTGGACTTCAGTGATAAACCTGGTAATTAGGATCCTTTGATAGCAACTTCATCACTTTGCTGATGATCGGGAGTTGACTATTTGTGCGGTAATGAACTGGGTTGGATTTGTCCTTCTGAAGAACATGAACCAGAGAAATTTTCCACATTACAGGCAGAGGTCGGTATTGTAATTGTTCTGGAACAGGTTGTCTGGAGCCACAGCTAATTCTGGAGTGCAGATCTTTGGAAGTATAACTAGTTGGTTGCTTTGTCCTATAGCCTTTTGATGCATCAAATATTTTCGACTCTTCCTTAATTTGAGATTGCATGGAATGAAGCAAAATAGCTCACTACAGGCAACTGTGATGGTCAAAAGATAAGAAAGAGGTGAAGGTGAATTATTTCCATCAGGTGTTACCTGTTTGCGAATGCTTCTGTCTTATCTATCACCATCACATGTTGCACCCCACTATCATTGAAGAGAGGAATCTTCCTCTACTCATTAGTTTGGATAATTGAGATTTTTAGAAAAGCACTTACTATTGGCTAATTGTGAGAGTCATCAGCCAATAAGAGGAAAGCAGGTTCTAATAGAGTGGCCATTGTAAGAGTGGGCCTTTGTTTGAGTGGTACAGTAAGTTAAGAGGCTTTGGTTCACAAGCTTTTGGTTAGCAGAAACACATGTAAAGATCCTTGAATTTCCTTTTTAGTATTAGAGTGTTCAGCTGGCAGTTAAGGAGTTGGCATGCTCTTCCTGAAGGATATAGAAGATCTGGGAGACTTCCAGTGTCCCTGAGGACATCACTTGTGTGAAGTGTGTCCAGCTGCTCCTCCTGACTGATCATGTAAGGAGCTGGATCTGTAATTAGAGTTGGACGTACTCAGGGTTACCCAAGATGCTGACAATTTCATGGATATGAGTTTTAGAGAGGTGGTCACATCTAAGGTATAGACAGAAAGTTGTTGGGTCATCACCAGAAAAGGGCAGGAGAAAGCAAGTACACCATTTTTGACACTCCTGGGAGAGTTAACCATTCAGAAGCAGGCAGGCAGCAATAACCAGGTATGTGGCTCAAGGACATGTTCCGAGGCTCGGATGAAGGCAGAGAGGACTAGTGTGAAACAGAAGTTGATAGTTAGGGGTGGACAGGAGTCTATAGCATGTTGCCTCCTTGTGCCAGGGTCCAGGATGTCATAGAGTAGCTACAGAACTTTCCCAAGGAGGAGGGTGAGCAAACTGAAGTCATTGTGCATGCTGGCATGAAAGACATGGGCAGAGAAAGGAATGAGGTCCAGCAGAGTGAACATAGAGACCTAGGGAAGAAATTAAAAAGCAGGACCTTGAGGGTAGAAATCTCTGGATAACTTCTAATGCCACGTGCTAATGAGGATAAGAATAGGAGAATATAGCAAATGAATGTGTGACTGAAAATTTGGCGTAGGGGGCAAAATGCAGATTCTTTGACTACTTGGATGCCTGGATCCTCTTTTACCTTGCTTATTCCAGTCTAAATCTCTTAAACATATGTTTCGTTAGGAGTCTGAAGAGATGTGGTGTGTCAGCGAATACGCCAGCAAATTTCTACAGAGGTACTGCAGAGCAGTCTCAAAGGGCTGAATGGCCCAGTTCTGCTCCTATGTCTTATGGTCTTATTGTGTGGAGTATTATAACTGGTTGAATCATCATCTGGTATGGAAGGGTCACAGCACAGTGTCGGAAAAACGCTCAGAAGGTTGCCGACTCAGCCAGCTCCATCATGGGCTCTAGTCTCCCCAACATGCAGGACATCTTCAAACAACGATGCGTCATCCATCATTAAGAACTCCCACCATCCAGAACATGCTCTCTTCTCATTATTACCATCAGAGGAGGTACAGGAGCCTGAAGACACAAACTAACCATACATTTTAGAAACAGGTTCTTCCTCTCCATTATCAGGTTTCTGAACGGACTGTTTTTGCTACCTTTTTGTACTACTTATTAAATCATATATATATTTATTACTCAGTTAATTAATATATAAAGAAGTTAAATCCATTTAGTTATATATATAATTAAATAGATTTAACTTACTTATATATTAATTAACTGAGTAACAAACATGCATTTAAATAAATTACAGAACAAATTAGATCACTAGCAATACTTTTACAGTATTATATAACTGTATATTAGTTCCTAATTGTTATCAGCAGAGGAATTCATCCAGTGTACCTGTATGCTGTCATGTTCTTTTGATTGGCTGTAAATGAAGAAAATCAGCACAGACATCTAGAGTAGATAATGGACTGTTTTCATTCAATGGTATTGATGATTTAATCTTCTAATTCTTCATTTTCATCACAAAATTCAAGATAATTGCCGATACCTTCAAATTCTTCGTAGTTTCTAACTTGTTGAAGTAGTGAAATCTCCAGGCCTGAATACTTGAAACCACTGTGCACAAAACAGGTCTGAATTGTCTTACTACTTATTTCTCACCAATAATCAGAGACACAAACCACTGCTTTTTCAGCACAAGCGCACGCAACTGACGTTATTTAAAAACTTTTCATTCTAAGCATTCTAAGCACAAAGTGCACACATTTGACGCCAATTAGAAACTGTTCAACGATTCAAAGATTCATTTATTATCAAAGTATACAACTCTGAAATTCTTCAGTTCTCCGGGTAACCACAAAATCAAGAAAGAAAAGAAAGGCAACACGCTCATCAATCCCCAAATCCCACCTGCCCACAAAAAAAATGAACAAAACGGATCAGACACATCAACCCCCAAATCCCCCCTCCTGCTCAAAAAAAAGAACGAAACGGCAATAGTCCCCAGCCTCAATTAAGCGGAATCCCAGCTATTCTCCGATTAGTTTTTGTTCTTTAAGAGTTGTTCCAAATAAACGGCAGCCCTGATTAACCAATGGCCCAATTAACTAGAATCCACTGTGTGTGTGTGTGTGTGTGTGTGTGTGTGTGTATATATATACTTCTTATTGTAATTTATAGTATATTTTACGTATTGCGCTGTACTGCTGTCACAAAACAATACATTTTATGACAAAGGAAAGCAAGCCTAGCCTGTCTAAAAACTAGAGTTCTCTAATCTAGAGAACATCTGGGTGAATCTAATGGTGGGTCCTCAGGTGGCTATAGAGGCCGATCCAGGATCGACATATTCTGCAGCATCGTGGCCATGAGTAAGTGGTGGCTGTGGCTAGTGGTTGGGTCTTATGAGACTAACAGATGCCTATTATGAAAGACAGATCTCAATCCCCGATTGTGTTTGCTTCAAGATCACTGATGAGCGCAGAATACAACTATGTATAGATCAACCAAGGGGCCCTTAGTCTAGTAGGGGGAATAAAGAAGTTCCACCGCTACCTTAGTGGACAAAAGTTTACACTAGTGACAGATCACCAGCCTCTTGTATCCATTTTCAATCCCAAGAAGGGAATTCCAGTGATGACTGCTACCCGGTTGCAATGTTGGGCACTGTTCCTAGGAGCCCACTCTTATGGTGTAGAGTTCAAGGGTCCAAACAATACGGCAAGGCTAATGGCTTGATATAGCTTCCACTTTTAGCAACTGAAAAAGGAAAGTCTTCATACAGTGACCCAGCAGAAGTGTTCCACACTGCATTGGTGGACCAGTTGCCGGTAACAAATTCTGAAATACAAAGGGAAACAAAGAATGGCCCAATATTGTGAAAAGTGTATGACATCACTGTGCAAGGATGGCCAGCTCATGGTAACCCTATGTTTCCAGAGTTCCAGAGATGAGACCAGCTGTTGGTATGTCAAAGAATGTTGATGTGTGGATCATGTGTTGTGGTTTCCTCCAAACTGAGCACCAGTGTGTAAGAGAATCTGCACAAAGCACACCTGGGTACAGTCAAGATGAAGAGTCTCACCCGGAGCTACTTGTGGTGGTCGGGAATAGATAAACAGATAGAACACTTGGCTAAAAGCTATTCAGGATGCCAAAATGTTCAAAATGCACCCCCACAGGCACTGTTTCACCCATGGGAGAGGCCGTTGTCACTATGGCAAAGAGTAAATATTGACTTTGATGGGCCATTCACGCACTCCATGTTTCCGATTGTTGTGGATGCTCATTCGAAGTGGCTGGAAGTTATGCCAATGAAGTCAGCCACCTCAGCAAAGATTGTCTCCGCTCAAGGACAACCTTCACCAGAAATGGCTTATCAGAACAAATTGTGAGTAACAACGGGCCACAATACACGTCAGAAGAATTACGACTGTTCATGAAATTCAAATCAGCTCCTCACTACACAGCAGCGAATGAGTTATCCAAACATTCAAGGTCCATTAAAGCTATAGACAAGGAGGATATTTCTCTATAGCATAAGGTGGACAACTTCCTTTTTGTGTATCGGAACTCTGTTCATGCGATGACAAATCAATACCTGCAATGTTGTTCATGGGCAGGAATCTGAGATCTCGCATAGACCTCCTGAAACCAGATCTCCGGAGGGAAGTGCAGAATAAACAGTTCATCCAGTTGCCAAGTGAAGCAGCAAGGAGTTTCAAGATTGGACGGGAAGTCCTAGCCCGTGATTAGTGAGAGGACAGGAGGATATCCAGTAGGAATTGCTACAAGAATTGGACCAGTGATGTACAGGGTGAATGTTGGAGATCAGACTTGGAGATGTCATGTGGACCAGATACTAGATGCTCAACCGAAGAACACACCTGGGTCAATTGCATCCAACAAAATGGACACTCTACAGCCTCTGGCCTTACCTCTCAGTGATGATCATGTCATTGACATCAATGTGACACGGGTAACTGAGAACATTGTTTTAGACAAGACACCTTGATGCCACTCCACAGGTCCAGAGGTGCTATCCAGAAAGAAGCAGAGCGTCACCCAGAAGACTGAACCTTGAACTATGAAGTTAGTTATGGACTGTTATTGTGAAAGCATGTTTATTTGGAATATGGGTTTATGAGAGGGAAATTGAACGTTTTGTACATATACAGTTTTATGTTGCGTTAATCTAAAGGGGGAGGAAGTGTAATGTATGGATCTATTTCTTTTAGAGCAATGACCCCACCCGCCACCCCCTCCCCCTTTAGCACTAGATATTGATCTGTTGTCTGCGCATGGAGACTGCTACAAGAACTGAACCACTGATGTACGCAGTGGATGTTGAAGATCAGACATAGAGACATCACTTGGACCAGATACTGGATACTCAGCCAAAGAGCACACCTGAGTTGACTGCATCAAACAAGATGGACACATCAGAGTCACCGGACTTTACACCAGTTTAGAGCCATCTCCCGCATGCGTGCTTTTATTTAATTGTTATGTATCTGTGCACAAGCAAAACATCTAGTGCATAGCATGTGCACACACCCTAATTATAACTATTGCTCCTCGACTAGTATGGATGAAATGTGCCGGAATAACAGCTTAACACAAATGTTGATTTCCATACCCACTCTTGTTTGGAGATGTGCTGTAATTAGTGGCACTTTCATTGTTCTCAAGTTAAATCCAATTTAAATAGAAAGCATCATTACCCTAGCAACTGGGAATGTTCCATAATTATCTTATTGGCATGGGATTGAAAACTATCTTATCATCAGCAATCATCATTCTTTGAATGGATCTTCTATGCACATAATCAGAGGGTTATTTCTTTCTCAGTTAGCCCTAATCAGAAAAACCCACAGCAGTTCATTTCAACTTGGAGCACTGTCAGTGGCCTGACTTTACAGCAATCATTTTCACTTCAACAGTGTGATTAATAAAAGAAATGAATAATTTGAAGAAGTCATAAATCTTCTGTGAAAAGTCAACAGTATACTGTAAGTTTGTTTCATATACTGTCATTAGTGCCCCAAAAAGTAACAAAGCCCTGATTCTTTGTCCCAGGTATAATTGACCAAAGTTCAATCAAATTTATCATCAAAGTATGTTTACATTATACATCCTTGACATTTGGCTTCTTACAGCCAGCCACAAAACAAGAAATCTAAAATTTTTAAAAAGACAAACAAAAACCCAATGCACAAAGAGAGAAATACGAGGGGTGATTGAGAAGTTCGTGGCCTAAGGTAGAAGGAGTCAATTTTAGAAAACCTAGCACATTTATTTTTCCTACATTTACACACTTAGTCCAGTGGTCATGAAGCATACGGATCCCTTGTAGAAGCTGGCATCTTGGACCTCCAGAAGTAGTCCAGAGCAGGGGTGATTGATAAGTTAGTGGCCTAAAGTAGAAGGAGATGAGGAGAAACTTCAAACTTTCTGCACTTTCACTCAAAGAGCTGACCTGCACGTGCACGTAATGAGAGCTGTATAACTCAACTCCTTCCACCTTAGGCCACAAACTTATCAATCACCCCCGCTGTGGACCACTTCTACAAAGAAGGGATCCGTATGCTCCACAACTGCTGGACTAAGTGTGTACATGTAGGAGGGGACTATGTTGAAAAATAAATGTGCTAGGTTTTCTAAAATTGACTCTTTCTACCTTAGGCCATGAACTTATCAATCACCCTCATAAAACACAAATTGTGCAAACAATAAAAGCAAGGAACAGCATTCAGAATGAAAGTGAGCCCAGAGACATGAAACCCAGAGCAGCCGGAGCAGGCCCACAGCCTCAGACTTAGTGCAGTGAAGAGCGGAGCAAACGTCACACCAGCCCAGCCCTCACCTCTGATCCTGACACCCTGCCTTTTCAATCCATCTGGCCTGGTGTTTAAATTTTCCAAACATCGGGTCATTCCTCTCTCTAAGACCCACGCCCCACTGCGTTGACATGCTCTGGGCTTGGACCTTGCTGCCATATTTTAGCCCGTAAATGAACTTTCCAAATTGGCCCGGCAGTTGATCGATCAGACCGCACTCGCTGTTTAAGAGGTCAAGCTCTGAAACTTGTCCGCTCCAACTTTTCTCTGCTTTGCACACCCTGACTCCATTTAGACTATCTCTTGACCTCACGCTGACCACTTCGCCTTGAACATGCTTCGACCTCGCTCCAAATCCATCTCACACCCTCACGCCTCAACCCTCGAGTCAGCCTCACCTTCGCTGTGATTCTGGCCGGACATCTCCCTTTAGACAGATGTGACTCAGATGTCACCACTGAGTCCATAAGACGTAGAAGCAGAATTAGCCCATTTGGCCCATCAAGTCTGCTCCACCATTTGATCATGGTTGATCCATTTCCCTCTTAGCCCCAATCTTCGGCCTTCCCCACCCCGGTGACCTTATTCAAGACTTATCAAAAATCAGCCAACCTCCATGTTAAATGCACTCAATGACCTGGCCTCATTAAATGCTTGTGGCAATGAATTCCACAAGTTCACTCCCCGCCAGCTAAAGAAATCTCTCCTCTTTTCCATTCTAAATGGATGCCCCTTTATTCTGAGTCTGTTCCCTCTGGTCCTAGATTCCCCCACTATAGGAAGCATCCTCTCCACATCCATTCTATTTATGCCTTTCAACACACAAGAGGCTTCAATGAGATTCCCCCCTCATTCTTCTAAATTCCAGCAAGTACAGGCCCAGAGCCATCGAGTGCTCCTCATATGATAAGCTTTTCATTTGTGCAATCATTTTCATGATCCTCCTTTGTAAGCTCTCCAATGTTAGCACATCATTTCTTAGATAAGGCATCAAAAATTGCTCACAATACTCCAAGTGAGGCATCAACAGTGCCTTATGAAGTCTTTGCATTTGATTCCTCAACACTGACTCAAACTTCATTTTAAACTTTAGGGAATCCAAAAGTTCCCTTTGAAAATAGACCTTTTGAATTTTCTCCTCATTTAGAAAATAGTCCACATTTTTTTTTCCTTCTGCCATAGTGCATGGTCATACATTTCTCGACACTGCTTTCAATCTGCCACTTCTTTGCCCATTCTGATCATCTATCCACATGCTCTGCAGCCTCCTTGCTTCCCAACACTACCCGCCTCTCCACCTATCTTAATATCGTCCGCAAACCTGGCCACTCATACAACATTAAAATTAGCGTACTGAGCACTGACCTCTATGGAACTCCAGTAGTCACCAGCAGCCAACCAGTAAAGGCCACCTTTATCCCCAGCTCTTAGGCATTCTATAAACTCCCTCTCTTTGGATCCAAAGTCAGCACCAAACTGATTTTACTAATCTACCTGCATGTTAAAATTACCGATGACTATCGTAACATTGTCCTTTTGACATGCATTTTCTATCTCCCGTTGTAATTTGTATCCCACATCCTGGCTACTGTTCGGAGGGCTGTATATAACTCCCATCAGGGTCTTTTTACACTTCCAGTTCCTTAACTCTACCCACAACAATTCTACATCTTCTGATCCTATGTCACCTCTTTCTAAGGATTTGATTTCATTTTTTACCCACAGAGCCACTCCAACCCTTGGCCTACCTTCGTGTCCTTTCGATGAATGTGTATCCTTGGATTTTAAGCTTCCAGCTATAATCTTCTTTCAGCCAAAACTCAATGATGCCCACAACATCATACCTGCCGATCTCTAACTGCACAAGAAGGTAATCTACCCTATTCTGTATACCGCGTGCAGTCAAATATAACACCTTCAGTCCTGTATCTGTCACCTTTTCAATTTAGTTCCCCTGTTACACTGTAACTCATCCTACTGACTGCAGGTATGCCCTATTATCTGCCTGTCCTTCCTGACAGTCTCACAACGTACTGCCTCTGCTTGCATACCGACTGCCCCATCCTCAGCCCTATCATTCAGTTTCTCATCCCCCTGTCAAATTAGTTCAAACCTACCCTTCCCCCAGCAGTGCCCGAAAACCTGCCTGCAAAGATATTGATCCAGCTCAGGTTCAGGTGTAAACCATTGTTTTTGTACAGGCCATACTTCTCCAGAAGAAATCCCAATAATCCAGAAATTCAAAACCCTGCCCTCCTGCACCAGTTCCTCAGCTATGCATTCATCTGTCAAACCATCCTGTTCTTAACTTCACTGGCGTGTGGCTCAGGCAGCAATCTAGAAATTACTACCCTGGAGGTCCTGCTTTACAGCTTTCTACCTAGCTCCCTAAATTCTGTCTTCATGACCTGCTCCCTTTTCCTACCTACGTTATTGGTGCCAATATGTACCAAATCTTCTAGCTGCTCACCCTCCACTTTTAGAATAGGGCCACCCTATCCAAAATGTCCCTGACCTTGGCACTTGGGAAGCAATGTACAATCCAGCTATCTCTATAGCATCCACAGAATCTTGTGTCTACTTCTCTAACTATGGAATCCCCTATCACTACTGCGATCCACTTCTCACTCCTTCCCTTCTGAGAACAGTGGCAAACTCAGTACCAGAGACCCAGTCACTGCGGCTTACCCCTAGAAGGTCATCAACCCCCTTCCCCAACAGTATCAAAAGCAATATATTTATTATTGAGGGGATAGGCCACAGGGGTACTCTGCACTGGCTGCCCACTTCCTTTCTCTCTCCTAACAGTCAACCTGGTACCTGCCTCCTGCAACTTAGGGGCAATTACCTCCCTGTAGCCCCTATCTATCTCCTCCTCTGTTTCCCATATGAACTGAGGTTCATTGAACTGCAGTTCCAGCTCCTGAGCACGTTCTCTGAGGAGCCACAGCTCGGTGCAGATGTGGTTATCCAGGAGGCTGGTGGTCTGCCAGCGTTCCCATATCTCACACAAAGGACACAACATAACCCCTGGAGCCACCCCCACTGCTCTAACTATGTACTAACATATAAAGAATGAAGGACGATGAAGAAGAAACTTACCAGATATGTAAGTTCTCGCGTAAGCCTCCCCATTCTAACACTGGTCCACTCTATCAATGGCTTCTCCACCTGCCCTTACCTTATCTTTATTTGTCCAGTTGTTGTTCAGACCAAACAACAGAACAGGGAAGAAATGTGATCGAAGAGACTTTGACCACAAAATGATTGTTGGTGCCAGAAAGGGCAATTTGAGTATCTTAGGAACTGCAGATCTCCAGTGGCTGCTCCACCTGCCCTTACCTTATCTTTATTTGTTCAATTGTTATTCAGACCAAACATCAGAACAGGGAAGAAATGTGATCGAAGAGACTTTGACCATAAATAATTGTTGGTGCCAGAAAGGGCGGTTTGAGTATCTTAGGAACTGCAGATCTCCTGGAATTTTCATGTATAGCAGTCTCTAGACTGAGTTCACAGCGAATGGTGTTAAGAACAAAACAACATCCAGTGAGCGGCAGTTCAGTTGGCAAAAATGCCTTGTTAATGAGGGGGATCAGGGAAAATGGCCAGACTGGTTCAAGCTGACAGGAAAGCCACAGTAACTCAATAACCACACATTACAACAGTAGTGTGCAGAACATATATCACTGAGTGCTCAGATGCGTTGTTAGTCAAAACTTGGTGATTTCAGTGCCAAAAGCAGCTAAGTTTGGTTTTGTGCAAACAATTTACAGTACTGTGCAAAAGTCAGGCACATATATAGAGCTAGGACTTGTGCACAGTACTGTCAATGTTATTATCTTCAATTGACTTCATTTGTTTCTGGAGAGGATGCCCTGATTTAGTCGGGAGAAATTGCTGGAGTTTCTCTCTCTCCTCCATTCTGCATAGAGCTAATTGACCCTGTTTGCGGTACAATTGACTGCAATGAGTCATAAAGATGGCCCTATTCCCAACTCATTTGGAGCTGTGGCGGTGTCAATAAATATTCTCATCCAATATACATTTTTTTTCTTTTGCTTTACAAAATCTGATTACTACTTTAGTGCTGAATTGACAGTAGGTTGTATTTTGTGGCCACCCACCTGTTTCACAGGCAGTGGAGTCCACAAGTTCCAGATATTAAGTTTGCAATTACTTTTCAAGATTCTCAAGGGAGCGCTTCAGCTGCAAGTACAGGTTCACAAGGTTATCTGTTGCTCCTAATAAGTGGCATATGGGAAATAATAGAGAAATCTGTGCATAATTCAGAAACCAAATTTAAAATGAATTGCAGATGGTCATATCAGCAAACATTAACATAAAAATGCTAAAATAATGTGCCAAATAATATTTAAATATGATAAATTAACACAAAAGATGGAGATTTCTTAATTTAATTGTGAGTTCAGTTGGGATCAGTGCAGCCAGGAAAGGTTTCATACACAAAAGATTTGGCCAGACTACCAAAAATGGGTTGGCTTCTATGGCAACTCAGACCTCTTAAGAAGAAGAGGGTGAACCTGGCCCTGCCCTGGCTGCGACCCAAGTCATTGATAAAGTACAAGGAGACAACTGGATAGATGAACTAATCATCTCGTGAAAGATAATCTTGTTTCCTCATCTGCGTCAAAGGGTTGGCACCTGAGAGATAAGCAGAGAAACAAGCAAGCTGACATTTGGTACCCTGAACTGCAGACTTATTTAATCAGGAGCTGTTCAATGCACTGTGTAATCAAGACAGCAGATGACTTGATTGCTGATAAAATTGGCCATCTTATTGACCTTATTAAAGGCATAACAGGTTTCTGAAGGCTGTTTACTATTAGAGGTTGTCAACCTTCTGATTTTCTATTCTTTGCTGCTTGATGTATAGGACTGTGAAAAGAATGGTAATGTGAGAGATCATTAAATAACCCACTTGCATTGCACGCGTGGCTCAGTGCCTGCCACAATTCCAAAATACAGGGACTCTTGACTGGATCAGATTTCAGTACATCGGAAGGGAAGACCCTGAAATGAGTTCCTTCTTTGAAAGCAAGTGGGAATTTTAAGAACTGAAAGCATACACTCAACAATTCAGGAACAGCTTCTTCCCCTCTGGCATCAGATTTCTGTATGAACAATGAACACTACCTCACTACTTTTTTCTTTCTTTTTACTTAATTCAACTTTTTAATGTATATACTTCTTACTGTAATTTACAGTTTTTATTATGTATTGCAATGTATTGCTGCTGCATAACATCAGATTTCATGACATATGCCTGTGATATTAAACCTGATTCTAATTCTGATTTTCATTATAACTGGACCAGGAGTCTGCAAAGCTGTGAAATCAGGTTTTTTCCAGTTATATAAAGAATAAAAGGGAGGTGAGAGCTGATATTGCACCACTGGAAAATGACGCTGGTGAGGTAGTTATGGGGGTCAAAGAAATGGCAGATGAATTTAATGGGTGCCTTCGCTGTTGAAGACACTAGCAGTGTGCCAGAGGTCCATGAGTGTCAGGGAGCAGAAGTGAGTGCCATTGCTACTACAAAGGAAAAAGTGCTGGCAAACTCAAGGTTCTTAAGGTGGATAAGTCACCCGGGCCAGATGAACTACATCCCAGAGTCCTGAGAGAGGTTTCAGAAGAGATATCGGATGCATTGGTCATGATCTTTCAAGAATCACTTGATTCTAGCATGGTCCCAGAGGACTGGAAGATTACAAATATCACTCCACTCTTTAAGAAAGGAGAAATTAGCAAAAGGCAGAAATTATAGGCCAGTTAGCCTAACCTCAAGTGGTTGAGAAAGTGTTGGAGTCTATTATTAAGGATGAGGTTTTGGGATACTCTGAGACTAATGATAAAATAAGTCAAAGTCAGCATGGTTTCTGTAAAGGGAAATCTTGCCTGACAAATCAGTTAGAGTGCTTTGAGGAAGTAACAAGCAGGGTGGACAAGGAGAGGCAGTGGATGTCATTTACTTCAATTTTCACAAGGCATTTGAGAAGGTGCCACAAATGAGGCAGCTTAAAATCTTAAGGCATTACAGCAAAGATAATGGCATTAATAGAGGAATGTCTGACAGAATGGAGACAGAAAGAGAGGCAGTGAATGTCATTTACTTGGATTTTCAGAAGGGTTTTTGATAAGATGCCACACATGAGGCTGCTTAACAAGATAAAATCCTGTGGTGCTACAGGAAAGGCACTGGCATGGATAGCAGAATGGCTGACGGACAGGAGGCAGTGAGTGGGAATGCAAGGGGCCTTTTCTGGTTGGCTGCCCGTGACTAGAGGTTTTCCTCAGGGGTCAGTATTGGGACTGCCACTTTTCACATTGTTTGTCAATTACTTAGAGAATGGAATTGATGGTTTTGTGGCGAAGTCTGAAGATGTTACAAAGACGGGCGGGGAGAGGGTAGTGCTGATGAAGCAAAATGGTTGCAGCAAGATAGAAGAATGAGCAAAAATGTGGTAAATGGAATACAGTGTTGGGAAATGTATAATAATGCATTTTGGTAAAAGGAACAATAGTGTGGACTATTATCTGTATGGGGCGATGGTTCAAACATCAAAGGTGCAGAGGGATTTGGAAATCCTTGTGCAAGACTCCCAGAAGGGTAATTTACAGGCTGAGTCTGTGGTAAAGAAGGCAAATGCAATGTTGGCATTTATTTCAAGGGGAACAGAATATAAAATCGAAGAGATACTGCTGAACCTTTATAAGACACTAGTCAGGCCACACCTGGAGCATTGTCAATAGTTTTTGGCCGCATATCTCAGAGAGGATGTGTTATCACTGGAGAGAGTACAGAGGAGGTTCATGAGGATGATTCTGGGAATTAATGGGGTTAACATATGAGGAGCATTTGGCAGCTTTGGGTCTGTACTCACTGGAATTTAGGGGAATGTGGAGGGATCTCATTGAAACCTACTGAATGTTGAAAGGACTAGATAGAGTGGATGTTGACAGGATGTTTCCTATGGTGGGGGTATCCAGGTCTAAAGGGCACAGCTTCAGAATTGAGGGATGACTCTTTAGAACGAGGTAAGGAGGAATTTTTTTTAGCCAAAGAGTAGTAAATCTGTGGAATGCTCTGGAGGCCAAGTCCATGTGTATATTTACGGTGGAATTGATCATTTCCTGATTGGTCAGGGCATGAAAGGATGTGGCAAGAAGGCAGGTGTATGGGGTTGAGTTGGATCCAGGATCAGCCATGATGGAATGGTGGAGCAGACTTGATGGGCTGAATGGCCTAATTCTGCTCCTTTGTGTTATGGTCTTATTTTCCTATTGTTTTATTGCTCGTTGTGTTCTATGTTGTTCTTCCAAGCATTGCGGGCATGCTATGCTCTAAGTTCAAAGTAAAGTTCCTTATCAGAGTATGTACATGTCACCACATACAACCCTGAGATTCTTTTTCTGTGGGCATACTTAGCAAATCTACAGAACGGTAACTGTAAACAGGATCTGTAAACTATAAACAGACTGTGCAAATGCATATAATAAATAAATAGCAATAAATAATAAGCATGAAATAACAAGATAAATGAGTCCTTAAATGAGTGTAGTTATCCCTTTTTGTTCAAAAGCCTGATGGTGAAGGGGTAGTAACTGTTCTTGGACCTGGTGGTGTGAGTCCTGAGGCAGCTGTACCTTCTACTTGATGGCAGCAGCGAGAAAAGAGCATGGCCTGGGTGGTGAGGATCTTTGATGATGGGTGTTGCTTTTCTATGGCAATGTTTCATGTAGATGTGCTCAATGGTTGGAAGGGTTTTACGCGTGATGTACTGGGCCAAATCCATTACCTTCTGCAAGGATTTTCCACTCAAAGATATTGGTGTTCCCATACCAGGCTGCAATGTAGCCAGTAAGCATGCTTTCCACCACACATCTATAGAAGTTTGCCAAGGTTTTTGATGACGTGCTGAATCTCCAGAGACTCCTGAGGAAGTAGAGGCACTGTCGTGCTTTCTTCACAAGTATATTTATATGATGGGTCCAGGACAGGCTTTCTGAGATGGTGACACCCAGGAATATAAAGTTACTGACCCTCTCCACCTCTGATCCTCCTATGATTACTGGCTCATGGTCCTCTGGTTTCCCTCTCCTGAAGTCTAGTATCAGTTCCTTGGTCTTATTGGCATTGACTGAGAGGTTGTTGTTATGACATCACTCAGCCAAATTTTCAATCTCCCTCCTGTATACTGATTTATTACCACCTTTGATTTGGCCCACAACAGTGGTGTCATCAGAAAAATGTATATGGTGTTGGAGCTGTACTTAGCCACACAGTCGTAGATGTAAAGTCAGTAGAGCAGAGGGCTAAGTACATATCCCTGTGGTGCTCCTGTCCTGATGGAGATCGTAGAGATGTTTTTGCCAATCTGCACTGACTGGACTCTACAAGTGAAGAAATCCAGGATACAATTGTGCAAGGGTGTTTGAGACCCAGGTCTTGGAATTTACTGATTAGTTTAGAGGAGCTGATGGTGTTAAATGTCGATCTGTTGGTGGCAGAATGTATGTCCAATCTTGCAGGCTGCTCCCAGCACATCCGAGAGTGTTAACATTAATTACACATTTCACTGTATGTTTTGGTGTACACATGATAAATAAACCTGAATCTTGAATGTTTCCTCTCATGGGGAAAATCTCAAACTAGGAGCTGTTGGGTAAAATAAAGGGTCACCTGGTTAAAACAGGACACATCTTTCTCTGAGAACCATGAGTCTATGGAACTCTTCCTTAGAGGATGGTGGAGGCAGAACCTTTGAATACTCTTAAGACAGAGTTAAATTAATTATTGATCAGCAAGGTGTTATCAGGAGTAAACAGGTATGTGGAGCTAAGGGAAACAGAATACAGAAGTTCCGGATATTAAGTTTGCAATTATTATTCCTGATTCTCAAGGGAGAACTTCAGCTGCCGTGAACTTATTAGATGGCAGAGAAGACTCGAGGAACTGAAGGGTTTTCTCCTGCTCTGAACTCAACTGTTGGTATGTACGTGTGTATGTTCCTACCATTAGAGTCCAGCAATGAGGATTCCAGTAAGGATCTTCAGCCACAATTATAAGCACAATTATAAGCAGGATACTTGGTAGTGTGGAGGAGCAGAGGGATCTCGGGGTACATGTCCACAGATCCCTGAAAGTTGCCTCACAGGTGGATAGGGTAGTTAAGAAAGCTTATGGGGTGTTAGCTTTCATAAGTCGAGGGATAGAGTTTAAGAGTCGCGATGTAATGATGCAGCTCTATAAAACTCTGGTTAGGCCACACTTGGAGTACTGTGTCCAGTTCTGGTCGCCTCACTATAGGAAGGATGTGGAAGCATTGGAAAGGGTACAGAGGAGATTTACCAGGATGCTGCCTGGTTTAGAAAGTATGCATTATGATCAGAGATTAAGGGAGCTAGGGCTTTACTCTATGGAGAGAAGGAGGATGAGAGGAGACATGATAGAGGTGTACAAGATAATAAGAGGAATAGATAGAGTGGATAGCCAGCGCCTCTTCCCCAGGGCACCACTGCTCAATACAAGAGGACATGGCTTTAAGGTAAGGGGTGGGAAGTTCAAGGGGGATATTAGAGGAAGGTTTTTTACTCAGAAAGTGGTTGGTGCGTGGAATGCACTGCCTGAGTCAGTGGTGGAGGCAGATACACTAGTGAAGTTTAAGAGACTACTAGACAGGTATTTGGAGGAATCTAAGGTGGGGGCTTATATGGAAGGCAGGGTTTGAGGGTCGGCACAACATTATGGGCCGAAGGGCCTGTACTGTGCTGTACTATTCTATGTTCTATGTTCTATGATTATTTATAGCAAAGGTCCAAAGTTAGATTGCTATTTCCAGGGAGTTCTAGTCCAGTGGTCCCATATATATTCCAAGCCCTCAAATCTAGATTCATGACAAGGATATTCTTCTTCAATATGAGCAACAGAAATTGGTTTGGATACATCCACACACGAGGAATTCTGCAGATGCTGGAAATTCAAGCAACACACATCAGTCCTGACGAAGGGTCTTGGCCTGAAACGTCGACTGTACCTCTTCCTAGAGATGCTGCCTGGCCTGCTGCGTTCACCAGCAACTTTGATGTGTGTTGGATACATCCAAGAAGTTTTCCATACAACTGACATGCAAAATAGTCTGTTACTTATTTTCAGTCCAGATATATAGGAACTTTGGAAACTGGAGGATACTGTTCACCACTTGGACCTTGTCAACCACTCTGTTTGGGATCTTTCAAACCATTATTCTAACATTGCTTCTGATCCAGAGTTTCCTTACCTGCACAAGGTCTTTCTATTGTTTTCTTGAACATTGCAAACCCTCCAGTGTCCACAAGCATTTAAAGAAAGGAGTTAGGAACTTGAGAGACACCTATAAGGGGTCTTTCTAGAGATTGTCCCATTTCCCAATTATGACAACCTTGGGAAATCTGAATATGTGAATACATTGTTCATCAGAGATATTGCACCTCTGAAACCTCTGTAGTGCTGGCTTTGATGAACATACTGTATCATTGTCTCCTGTCTCAAGGACACGATCTTACCCTCCAGTGATAAGAGTGCTGAATCACTGAAGTGCCGAAGAAAGCAATTCACTGTTTACTTATAGCACAGTTGAGGTACCTGCACAACCTATGGCAAATTCATAGGTTCATGGTCCTATCTTGCAATATCAGCATGGTATTCCTATAAATAACTCTATCTGGTTCTTTGGGTTAAGCTGAGACTCTTCCTAACTAAGTATAGCTTCATCATTATGTCTCAATTTACAATGAAAACTTCACATCAAACATGATTTCACCTTGAAATGATCATTTGATCAATCACAGTCATGCCCGGGTGAAATCGAAGCCTTTGTGAAATTTGACCAGGGACCTCCATGTGCTGTTCATTCAGGCTACAACAATATTTGCATACTTTGACTAAAAAAAATGCATGCTAATTGACACTATTTCTAGGTTTAGGATAAACCCAGCAGAAAATACGCATTCTTAACTCTCCTATCAAATCAGATATGACTTTTGCCTACATCAGGCATTTTGTGTCAAAGGTATTGGAACCATAGGGAAGATGAAGCAGGAACAATTAGGAACCACTTTATCGAGCACCTCTGCTCCATCCACCAAAAGCAAAACTTCCCAGTGGCCAAACATATTAATTCCAATTCATGGCCAAGATGAGGCCACCCTCAGAGATGAGGAGTAACATCTGGGTAGCCTTCAACCCGATGGCATGAGTATCGATTTCTCCTTCTGGTAAAAAAATCACTCCCCCTCCCCCGTCTTTTATTCCCCACTGTGGCCTTTTACCTCTTCTCACCGACCTATTACTTCCCCCTGGGTCCCCTCCTCCTTCCCATTCTCCTATGGTCCACTCTCCTCTCCTATAGGAGTCTTTCTTTTCTAGCACTTTGCTTTTCCCACCCGCCTGGCTTCACCTATCACCTTCCAACTGTCCTCCTTCCCCTCAGCCTCCCACCAGCTTTTTATTCTGACGCCTTCCCCCTTTCTTTTCAGTCCTGAAGAAGGGTCTCGGCCCAAAACGTCACTGTTTATTTATTTCTATAGATGCTGCCTGACCTGCTGAGTTCCTTAAGTATTTTGTGTGTGTTAACTGGGAATGATGCTTTTATATAAATACCCGACAGTCATGAGTAAAACCAGGCTAATCCTTTAAAAATGTACTGCGTGAATGTGGGGATTAGATAACATTGACGTACAATGTTATCACTGACACAGATTTTACTGCAGTGTTGAACTGAGTTTTATCACTGTGTTGGGATGCAAATATGGGAAAAATAAGCCCTAAAACATTGCTTTGTAGCCAACTCATCACTAGAAGTAGGTCAAGAGTGTTCAATGAATTTTAGTTGACAGATTTAAAGGCCTGGAAATGTTATTGCCGTGGTAAATTAATGATCATTAAATTTTCTTCATTGAAGGCAGCAGTAGGAGGCATAATAAACTCTTTACCAGAAACATTACTGTCTCCACTTGCATCGACATACCACAGCTGCCTGATTACAGCATCCTTCCGTTCTTGCTACTTTCAAAGCGATCAGCTGTCACTTAAATCTGATATGGATGACGATGGACAGCTTAGAAATGGTCTTCATTTTCCAAGAGATTTAGGGCGATTTGATTGTGACAGCTCCAGAGCATCTAGTAAGGGACAAAATAAATGGTCGTTGTGGAGTCGCATCTGATAGGCCAACCTACAACATTCAGCCCTGATGAAGGGTCTCGGCCCGAAACGGCCCGAAAGATTGGAGAGGCAAGTTTACAGAGAATGCTAGGTTCCTGGAACACACCACCTGGGAAAATGGTGGAAGCAGAATAGGAATGAGAAGTTAGAATAAGAAGCATTTAAGCATTCACACCTTGGTCAACGTTTTCTCTTCCCCTCCCCCCACCCCCAACTCTTTTTCCTACCTGTCAGCTGCTCTGGATGTAATGGTGGTATGGTTGCGTACAAAGACTTTCCAGACTTGGCAATGAGGTTATGCATTAAGAAGACATCAGGAAATGATAATACCTCGAAGGACTCCTCCAAAGCAGTTCAGCATTTGTCAGTAGAATAATGAATTCCTCTGTTATATTGCATTTTGCTTATTATTTGCTGATCCAGACAGGCAAAATGTCACAGTGGCCTGGCAGTAAGCATATTGTTACAACCCGACCATCAACCATCTGAACCACATATTTTCCGAGTTATTTCCAGTTTGTACGTTCTCACCACAATCAATGTGATTCCTTGGGTTTCTCAGCTTTCCTACTCCAAAGACATACAGATTAGTATAGGTTCAATGGTCACACGGATATAACTGGGTGGCGTGGGCTCTTTGGGACAAAATGACCTGATCCACGCTGTATCTTCAAATAAATTAAATTACTGAACTGCAGAGTCAACGTCGATCTTCAAACTGTGGAAATTTCTCATTGAATAAACTCGAATGGATAAGTGCTCTAGCTTTTTGAGAGAATACTTCAAACAAAGAAGTATGGTTTAAATTTGAATTAGGAATGACACAGAACTAAAGTGTATGATATCCACTTGGTAAATCCAGTTTGTTCATCATGTGCTGTGATACCCAGGATCATAGCCACAAGCAGCTTCATTTTTGAGCTCCAGATAGAACTCCTATTCATCTGTTTGTTCACATGGCTGGGCAGTGCTGTTGCAACTGGATTTATTGCATGCCCACTGGTCCTGAACTGTTAATGATCAGCTTTCATCTTGAAGCAGGAGAGGAATAAGAGGGCACTGAGGGAGTAGAGCTTGCAACAAATTGATTTCGGTGCCACTCAGTGACATTGACTTACAAATTCAGCAAAGTGCTCCAAAATGAAATATGAATTGAGAGTTATATGATCTAAACAAAGACACACAAAATCACTTGCCGTGGGCTTTGGATATCAATCTTCAGTTGCTTGAGTATTCCTCCATCAACCTGCCTCTTTCTTATTTGTATTCCAAGCTACATGTGTGGATGTAAGGTGCCTGCTGGTGGAAGGGTGAAGTACTCAAGAGTATTCACTCTCCTTAATTATAATACATTAATCATGACTAGGGTTTTAGCGTTGTTTAATTAATCAAAGTTAATTGCCAAACATGTTTTAATTAGCTTTGGCGTAGCTTAGTCTGCATTTTCCGGTAAAAACTATTGACTAGCAGAAGTTATGTCATTTGTTGTCAACTGACTTCAGTCACCTCCAACTTGACAGGTTTCAGCAAATTTTCCCTAAGAGTTAATAATTTAAGCTGGTAACATTCACAAAGAGTCACTGTCAAAAATGGTTTATCCAAGGTAGGGAAGTGCCACAAAACAAAAAAATTGTTCCAAGTACAAATAATCGATTGTTTGAACTGGGAGGGGTTTGGTCTTCTTGTTGCATTCTACATTCAAACACATTACAATGGTGCAACATGTCAGGAAATGTAGAGGAGGCTTGATTTGGTGGTGGAGATAACTTTAATAAAAAACTGCAAAATAACAAGCCACAAGGGACACAAAACAAGAGTAAATCGATACTTAACATGATAAGGCAACAAGGTAACTGAAGGGCAGGAGCAACTTGGCTGAGGTTGGCCAGTTCGTATCAGTGAACGAGGATTGTGGATGAGAGCTGAGTTTAAGAAGGCTGCAGGTGATGAGTTGGAAATGAGTGGCAGCTGACTTCTGTTAGCTGGGTGAAGACTGGGGGAAGCCTGCCTGTGCAAGACTCACAGGACGCCAAGAACCATGTTGTGGGTTTTAAAGGGCAAAAGTTTAGGGGTAACATGAGGGGAAACTTCTTTATTCATAGAGTGGTAGCTGTGTGGAACGAGCTTCCAGTAGAAGAGGTTGAGGCAGGTTCGATGTTGTCGTTTAAAGTTAAATTGGATAGATATATGGACAGGAAAGGAATGGAGGGTTATGGGCTGAGTGCAGATCGGTGGGTCTAGTTGAAAGTAAGAGTTCAGCACGGACTAGAAGGGCCGAGATGGCCTGTTTCCGTGCTGTAATTGTTATATGGTTTTATGGTTATATATTCCAGTAATAGTTGGATAATATTGTAAATATATTGTTTGATTAAGCATTCTTTGTTATTTACATAATTCATTATAGATTATACATAAGAGTATGTGAATGGCATACGTCATCATGTCATCATGTCAAATTGGCACGCCTCAATAAAATAAAGAAGCTAAGTACACACGAGTTTTTGCCAGACCTCCATGTTTTCCCTTTGATTACTTTATAGAGTTACAATGGCGACAAGTAGGTTTTAAAATGAAATCGAGATGACTACCTATCTGTTGAAGCGCAGCAAGACATTAGAGTTTTTAAAAAGCACAGCACACTTTCTTTGCAAGAGGAGAGAAACAGTTGAGTAAAAGAAAAGGCAGAAAATGGATGAAATTCACAGGTTCATAAACAGTGAGTAGCAGGTGATAATAATAAACTTTTAAAAAGCAGAAATGGCTGGATATATTGGAAAGATAGATGTGTTCAATTGCACAACAGAGAACTAGATTTTATATACTGAGCAAGTTGAGTAGTATTTTGAATCAAATTAAGTAGCCAATGAAAAGAGAGTGCCAGTTTTGCTGAGTGCATTTGGTGGAAAGGTTGACAGTTTGCTCAGAAGTTTGATTACTCCAACCAAACCAGCTGAAATTAGCTCTGCTGATATCGTGAAAGTAATGCAGGGACAAACTATTACTGATTGCGGCATGCTTTACGTTTCATGCACGGAATCAAATAGAAGGGGATCCTTTTCAGAGCCAGTTACTCTAGGGTTAGTGCTTTGCTCTGGGTGTCAGATGTGGGAATCCTAGGAATCTTCCAGTCTCCCAGATGGCCACATCTGCACCAGGTGCAGCGAGAGGCAGCTCCAGAGACAGCATGTTAGGGATCTGGTGCTGCGGCTTGATGACCTACAGCTTATTAGGGAAAGTGAGCAGGATGTAGATAAGAGCTACAGGGAGTTAGTCACCCCGAGGCTGCAGGAGCTAGTTAAGTAGGTGACTCTCAGGGAAGAGATGGGAAGAGCTCAGATAGTAGAGAGAACCCCTGTGGCCATCTCCCTCGGTGATCTTTATCTCATTTTGGATGCTGTTGAGGGCAGTGATCTGACAGAGGATGACCTCATCGATCGGGTCTCTAGCACTCAGCCTTGTTCCATGGTGCAGAAGGGAGAGAAGCAGATGAGGAATGCAGTAGTCATATACAGGATTCCATAGTGAGGGGAACAGACAGAACATTTTATAGGAAAACAGATTATTATCTGAATGGTGGCCGATTAGGAAAAGGGGAGGTGCAACGAGACCTGGGTGTCATTATACACCAGTCATTGAAAGTGGGCATGCAGGTACAGCAGGCGGTGAAAAAGGCGAACGGTATGCTGGCATTTATAGCGAGAGGATTCGAGTACAGGAGCAGGGAGGTACTACTGCAGTTGTACAAGGCCTTGGTGAGACCACACCTGGAGTATTGTGTGCAGTTTTGGTCCCCTAATCTGAGGAAAGACATCCTTGCCATAGAGGGAGTACAAAGAAGGTTCACCAGATTGATTCCTGGGATGGCAGGTCTTTCATATGAAGAAAGACTGGATGAACTGGGCTTGTACTCGTTGGAATTTAGAAGATTGAGGGGGGATCTGATTGAAACGTATAAGATCCTAAAGGGATTGGACAGGCTAGATGCGGGAAGATTGTTCCCGATGTTGGGGAGGTCTAGAACGAGGGGTCACAGTTTGAGGATAGAGGGGAAGCCTTTTAGGACCGAGGTTAGGAAAAACTTCTTCACACAGAGAGTGGTGAATCTGTGGAATTCTCTGCCACAGCAAACTGTTGAGGCCAGTTCATTAGCTATGTTTAAAAGGAAGTTAGATATGGCCCTTGTGGCTACAGGGGTCACGGGGTATGGAGGGAAGGCTGGGTTCTGAGTTGGATGATCAGCCATGATCATAATAAATGGCGGTGCAGGCTCGAAGGGCCGAATGGCCTACTCCTGCACCTATTTTCTATGTTTCTATGTTTCTATTAACCTGATAGAGATACCCGCATGGTGTGTTACCTCCCAGGTGCCAGGATAGAAGATGTCTTGGACTGGGTGCAGAGTATTCTGAAGTGAGAGGGTGAACAGCCAGAAGTCTTGGTACACGTTGGTACCAATGAAATAGGTAGAAAAAGGGAGGGGGTCCTGAAGAGAGAATTCAGGGAGTTGGGTAGGAAGCTGAAAAGCAGGGCCTCCAGGGTAGTAATCTCACGATTGCTGCCTGTGCCACGTGTTAATGAGCAGAAGAATAGCATGATCAGGCATATTAATGTGTGGCTGAGAGACTGGCGTAGGGGCAGGGCTTCGGGTTCCTGGGTCATTGGGGTCTCTTATGCGGGAGGTACGACCTGTACAAAAAGGACGGGTTACACCTGAACCGAAAAGGGTCCAAAATCCTAGTAGGTGGGTTTAATAGAGCTGTAAGGGAGGGTTTAAACTAATTTGGTAGGAGGATGGGAATCGGAGTGATAGGGCTGAGGAAGGAGGAAACAGAAATAAATCAAAGATAGCGTGCAACAGAGATGATAGAAAGGACAGGCGGGAGATGAGGCATAATCAGTCAGTGAGATGATTTACAGGGCAATAGAGGCATGCTGCAGTTAAAACAGAAAGCAACAAATACTGGACTGAAAGTGTATTATTTGAATGCACGCAGCATAAGAAATAAAATGGATGATCTTAAAATTCAGCAAGTATGACATTCTGGCCATCTCTGAAACTTGGCTAAAGGATGGCTGCCATTGGGAGCTGAACGTCCAAGGATATATGGTGTATTGGAAAGATGGGTTAGTAGGCAGAGGGGGTGGTGTGGCCCTGTGTATAAGAAATAATATTATATAATTAGAAAGGGATGACATAGGATCAGAAGGAGTAGAGTCTTTATGGGTTGAGTTAAGGAATGGCAAGGCTAAAAGGACCCTAATGGCAGTTGTATACAGGCCTCCAAATATCAGCTGGTTGTTAAATTACAGCAGGAGACAGCAGGACCCTTGACCACACACTGCACAAAAGGAACAACACAACTTCATAAACTCCTCACATTGTCCTGATGACTCCTCTGTGTAAGGATCTGGGGTTGACCACATCAATGACCTCAGAACACACAAAACCAAAGTGGAAGCAAGTTGCCCTTAATCTCAAGAGAGTGCATAAGAGGAAGAACAACGATAACCTCAACAGCCTGCACACCCACCCGTCACAGAGAGGGACATATAAGTGAACAAGACATGCCTCAATTCTTTCATCAGCGTGTATTTTTGGGTTGTTTCAATGTAAGATATTCGTAGATCAAGCATAGAGCAAAGCAATTTAAATATATAATCCTATTTTAAGATTTTCCTGATGGGAGCTCGTGCTCTAATGTTATGCTGCAAAGGAAGAGTGCTGTAACAAACACAACTTTGTACCAAAATGGATAAAAACTAAGAACGAAAGCATGAAGGTTAGTTAGGTCAAAAACAATGCTACTACAATGTACAGTATACCCTAAAAGAGAATTCTGTTTGACTGTTACAGGGAATGGAAGGCAGGACACCGATCAATCTGATTAGCGAGCAGGTACTTGTGCTAGAACAAGTGCATTAGGCTACCAGGAAAATGTGAACAGAGTATGATACTTGGAACAAGAAGGGCCAGAATGCTCATTAACAGATGGAGAGAACACGTGAGAGGGCGAAACAACCAAAGGGCTGAAACAAACAATATTGAGTCATAACTTCAGTCAATTAGTAGAAGTATTTTCCCCTTTAGCAGCCCCTCACAATGAAGAATGACTTGCTTCCACTTTAGGTTGGGGGTTCTGAGGTGAATGAAGATGCCAGTGTGGGAGCTACAGACTGCTCCATACATGAGGCAGGGGTAAGAAACACTCTGTCAATTTGGATTGGGAATGACATGGGATTAAAGTGGAAATCTAGCTTCCCCCACCTTAAGCCATTACTACGTAGGTTCTCAGCAATTCTTGCCAATGGTGAGAGTCAGATCTCAGCTCCTGGTAGGTTTCATGTCCTTCCATATGTTCATGGGGTCAGGTGGCATTGTCATTATCACGTTTTTTGCCTGAAATCCTTCTGCAACTCATGCATTTTCTTTTGAAAATTTTGACAGAGTTGATTGAAGATGACATAAACTTCCAGCAGTACTACCTGAAAGGTACATGGAAAGTGATTAAATATGACAACAGCTTGCTGAAACTCACATACCAAAACTCAGTTTTTACATCTTGTATTGGAAAACTTTAGCATCATAAAACTGTGCACACCTTTATTCAATAACAATAGTTCAGCAGTTTTATAGTTAAATATTTTCTAATAGTCTATTCGAGTCTAAGGGCAGGATCTTTCAATCTACCTCGTCATGGCCCTTGCTCTTTATTTGTCTATCTGCACTGAACTTTCTCTGTAACTGTGATATATTCCTCAATGAAGCATTGTTGAGGATCCCGACAACCCATCCGACAATCTCTTTTACACACTACCATCAGGAAGGAGGTACAGGAGCATCAAGACTAGGACTGTCAGACTGGGTAACAGCTTCTTCCCTCAGGTTGTGAGAATAATGAATACCCTGCCATCACTGAGGTCTCATCACCAGGACAGCGAGCTGCGCACTGTTTACATGGGTTGCATACTGGATCCATTTCTAATGATAGTTTATTAATTATTAATGGTAATATTTTGTTTTATGTGTTCCTTTGAAATCCTCAAGTCCTAGTGTACATATCTATACTTGGATAGTAAACAGTTGGGCAGTTGGCATTGGCCCAGCTGTACTTATATGGCCCAACTCTGCTCATATTTTTTTCTTCTGTCATTTATGAGTGAACACTGGACATTCTGATATAATCGTGGTAAATAGTGTATGTAGATTAGCTTCTCCATTAATATGTGTTTAAATAGTAAATAGTTAAATAGTTTAAATTTTAATTTGTGTACTAAAAGGTTAATATTAATAATTATGAACAGGTTTTCCAAAATGTTTTATTTATTTAAATGTCTCTGTTACACTTTTATTAATAACAAAATAATGAAAACATGTAAAGAAGCAACAGGACCCATCCTTTCTCCTCTAAAAAGAGCAAAATTATTGTTACTAATTCATTAATCAGTGATAATTTCTGCTCAAAATTACTTTGGCACATGAGAGAAATTTTATGCATGCACACTCTCAAAACGATTTGCCACCCCTGCCCTACGACTACTAGGAGGGACTTTTGCACCTGATCCATTGTTTTATCAAACCTTCTTTAACATTCTCCTTTAAGTTATCCAACTCTATCACTTCTGCATATTTTTTATATATTAAGTCAAAAGTTCAAAGTAACTTTTATTATCAGAGTACATATATATCACCACATAAAATCCTGAGATCCATTTTTCTGTGGGCATATTCAGCAAATCTATAGAATAGTAACTGTAACAGGATCAATGAAAGATCAACCAGTGTGTGGAAGACAACAAACTGTGCAAATGTAAATATAAATAAATAGGAATAAATAGTGAGAACATGAAATAATAAGACGAGTCCTTAAAGTGAAAGCATTAGTTGTGGGAACATCTCAATGGATGAGCATATGAATGTAGTTATCCCCTTTCGTTCAAGAGCTTGATGGTTGAGAGGTAGTAACTGGTCCTGAACCCGGTGTTGCCAGTCCTGAGGCTATTGTACCTTGTACCTGTATAGTCCTGTTTAGTTGCAGGCTGATGGACATTACAAGCTCTTCTATTGATTGTAAAATGATAGTTATAATTACAATCATCATTATTATTATTATTATTATTAATGACAATATCCCTGCCCAAAACATGCCTCGTGTCTCAGGAGAAGCCTTATAGCTGTGCTACCCACAAGCTTACAGTACAATTTATAGTTGCCACCCTGAAACAATAGTTGTATCCATCTTCCAACATAAAGACAGGCTCCACCAAAAACAAATATAGACTTAACTTGATTCCCATTGCCTGTTTAAAGCCTTTGATTGCCTTCCTGTATATGAAAGTAGACATCTAGACATCGATGCCTACTTGAAAACTCAGGTAGCTTCCTGTGCCTAATTTAGGTGTAATACAGTTCTCATCACCCAGTCACTGACCCCACCGACAATGAAGTCTTTTGTTTCAGGATCCTCATTCATGTGCATGTTCATATGCAGGAGATATTTTTTGTCACAGAGTTAACATTTTTTTTTACCAAAAGGAAGATACAATTTTTTTCTCTTCTGGAATTCTCGGGTCCAGGGCCGGATTTAGTGAGGACGGGGCCTCTGGGCTGGAGGCCCTGATGGGCCCCTGCCGACTCCGTAAATTGCTGCTGTACCAGGCAAAAAAAGGCAAGAACAAGAGCAAAGGTCGTACTGGTCTAAATATCATTGAACCAAGACATTGGTTTAGTACAATATGTAGGCAATAAATTTACAGGCCTTAAGAGCGAGGACAGAAAGTAATGCAGATTCTTAGTTTGAAGGACAGCATCTAAAGCACTCAAAAATTGACCTGGGCTTAGTTGGCGTAGTAAAGTTATGAGAGAGACGAAGTATGATGTACTCAATCTTAAATCTTTATTCAGCTATCATTGCACATACCATAGGCCTTATTTCTCAAACAATGCCAAAGCATTTTTATCTAGGTATTTTTCTCAACTGTGTGTTCTGAGAAAGTAAAATGGAAATGAGAGACAAAAAAGCCAAGAGAGATGGCACTATGGCAATCTTTTAGAAAAATGAGATCTAGCACAGAATAACTTATTGCTGTGCTGTGTGGCTTGCAGAGTAAAGATCGCTTATTAGTAGACACACTCTGACTCGAACTGTTTTTGCAGTTCTGTGTCTATTCTTCTGCTGTCAGACGCTAGTGTAACGTAGGTCAGTATCGTTTTCCTGCGGTGTTCGCTATTTTCATGCTCTCCTATGCGCTCAGCGGCATGTTTCCAGTCGCTAAAGCCAGTTTCGAAGATGGACTGATAGTTACCATCACCGAAGACGCGGCATGCAAACAAAACACACATCCGGTGGAAGGGGAACATAAGAGCCATTGCCTTGATATGTACTCACCATTTACGAGGTTGCTTTTGAGGTGAAATTTGGAGAAAAAACCTCTCTGTTGTTTGATTTCTCGTTCTGAAGCTTTGATATCCACATCCTTATTCTGGCAGGACTCCGGCCCTTTCTTAGCCCAGTAAGCTCAGACTGAATCATCTAACATTTCCTTTCCCAGCGAGCAGGATCAGTACTGTAAGGATCCTCAGTAGCGGTTAACATTAACATTAATGGCGGCCCGACTTGGTTGTTCGGAGGCCTCTGTGGTCGGGAATCCCAAAGTCATTCTCTCTGCCTCTTCAACGTTAGCTGCTGACTGTGGCAAGGACGGTGGTCCTGTGCTAACGCTGGTGCTAGCGCTGGCTGTTGAACAAGTCTCCATTTGTCCACCGGTCTCAGACTGTGACAAGAGCGATGGTACTGCTGCATCATCCAGAACAAGTTTAAAAAATTCTGTCAATTTCAATGTCTTTTTTAATGCTTCTTTCTCACTGTCCTCTTTTTCTTGTTTCTTTTTTCTTTTCTGTGCTCCACTCTCGTATTTTTTTTTTGTCCGCCATGATGATAGCTACCTATTTTGGGCCCCTCTGCATCTCGGGCCCCTGGGCTGCAGCCCAGCCTAGCCCTGCCTAAAGTCCGGCCCTGCTCGGGTCCTGCTAGGGTTCCAAAGCCATCATTTCCATGAGTGTCCATAGCCCTAACTTAAAGCTTTTCTATGTTGCCCTCAGATATTTCCTCAGTTTTATATGCTGCTCTCACATCCTGTCTTGTTGGCTCATGGATGAATTTAAGTTCAGCCTCTATGCTTTCCGACACATGACAAATCCTATCTCTTTTCTCCAAAGTCAGGTTAGTTTCAGGAAGCGATCTTTCTCACACACTGGAGCTTGCAATTCCAAACACAGTCTGCATTTATGTACTTCTTTTCACGTAATTGCATGAAACTTGTGCCTCTTAGCAAGGTTTTGTAACATTGTTTCATTCTGGTCATATATCTCACCAACCTCCTGTCTCCCTCCATTGAAATTAATACCTCTCAAATGATTTTTTTTTCTTCACATACGTAATATTCCATTGCTGCTTCAATTTGTTATATTTCAAATAGTTCCTGGATTATTTTGTTCCAAGTGCCAGGTTTAAAATAACCGTTACCTTGGCCTGTGTCGTATCATGTTCTTTTCTGTTTCTCCTCTCTACAGCTTAAAACAAACTTGCTTTGCCAGTCTTCCAGTTCTGATGAAGGATTGTTAACCAAAAACGTCAGCTCTGTTTCTCTCCCATCCAATGACGTCTGACCCACTGAGCACCCAGTATTCTCTGGCTTTGTTGCACACTTTCTTCATCACAAAGCATTTGAGCCAAGACTCTTCATCAGCCTGAAACTTTAACTGTTTATTCCCCTCCATAGATGTTCCCTGGCTTGACAAATTCCTCCAGCATTCTGTGTGTGTTCCTCTAGTTTTTAAAACCACAATCCTGGAAAAAGACTGTTCACGATTTTATGAACCCCGTAACATCACCCATTAATTGTTAAATAATGATGAATTTTGCTCCCAGTAGTAGACTGTTAGGGTGGAGATACAGCTCTACCAAAGGAGGCGCAAGGCATTCCTTCCCTCCGCTCGCATGCAGCTCACCCTTGGGCAAGGTGTAGCACCTGCTTAGCCCCTTCCTCCCCGATCAGGGTCATGTGAAGCCATGGGAACAGGTGGTGGATAGTCATGTGAGCAACTGGTGCATATCACAAGTCCTGGTTATGCAACCACTGACACCAGGCAGAAAATCTCTGAAGAGAATTGATAATGGTTGGGGTCACCTGCTTCTGTAGGCACCACCCAGACTGAAGAAGACAATGGCAGACCACTTACATAGAAAAATTTGTCAAGAACAATCATGGTCATGGAATGACCATGATCGTCCTTGTCATACAATATCGCACATGACAACCGAAGTAAAAACTCAGCTGTTTAACCTCTCCATAGACCCCCAATTTCTGACAATATCTTTGTAAATCTGCAGAATATTTTGTATAATTAGCATTACTGAGAATGCATAAAAACATATATAGCATGATGTATTTATCCCCTCTTCAACTGAATCCATCTCCATGGAGAATGCTTCATTCTTCACATTCTGCAAAGCCACAGGAAGAAGCATTCTACATGAATCTGTTCCATCTTCTGCTCTGGCTCCACAGAACATCTGTGCTTAGCACACATAAGCAGAACAGGGCCAATTGAACCTTCCGGGTTGCTTTATCATTCAACAGAATCATGGCTGATCTTTTACCTCAGTGACACTTCTCTGCATAAACCATATATCACTTGAAAAGGAAAAAAAATCTAAAACAAACAGTAAATACTAAGATTACTCAGGTGGCCTTGGGTAAAAATCTCTTCCATAACACTCTTCAGATAACTCATTCTTCTTTTCTCTAACTTGTGTTGGCTTTTCCCACACCTCTTACCTCATCTTTTCTCGTCACCTGCCTCACCAACCTCTGGTGCCCCTCTTCCTCCCTTTCTCCCAAGGTCCACTCTCCTCTCCTATCAGATTCCTTCTTCTTCAGCCCTTTCCCACCCATCACCTCCCAGCTTTTCACTTCATCCCTCTTCCCCCACCCTGTCCCCTCACAAGTATTCACCTATCAACTGCCAGCTTGTACTCCTTCCCCTCCCACCCTTTCTTACTCTGGCTTCTGCTCCTCCTCCTTTCCAGTCTGATGAAGTCTCAGCTGGAAACGTTAACTGTTTATTCCTGTTTATAGACACTGCCTGACCTGCTGAGTTCCTCCAGCATGTTGCGTGTCTTGCTCTGGATTTCCAGCATCTGCAGAATCTCTTGAGTTTGTGCCACGCTTTTAAAATTAAATCATAGTAGCAGCTAATTAGCATATAGAAAAGCACAAATTAGGTAAACGTCCAAATAGTTTGCTCTTTGGCGATGATCAAGATGGCGCGACTGAAGGCGAGCTACATCTTACTGGTGGTTAGAAATGCAAGAAATTTGACTAAACACATTATTAATAACACCTTTTTTGAAGTAAATTGTGGTAAACTATCACTGCAAACAATGAGGAGGTGAGCAAAGGCAAAGTGAATTTGAGGGGTGGGCCTTGCTGGTGCATCGTAAAATCGACACAGATGGAGATGGAGTGAGCTATTCGGAGAGGAGGAGTCGAGGCAAAGGAGATACAATGCCCGTCCAACTAACCCACGTGCGAGGGTGGGTTGCGCTAAGCGCCAAGCTGATTTGGAAAGGTCAGGCTGGGCGGCACAGGCTAGTCCCACATCGAATCGCTGGGCAGCCTGGTCTAGGCCGGAGCCTTTTGCATTGGTGGGGCACGATCCACTGTTTGGACAATTTAAACACCAGCCCAGCTAGAGTAGTAAGGAAGGTCATCGGGACCAGAAGCGAGGGTCAGGCCAACGTCACGCTGAGGCTGTGAGACTACCCCAGCTGATGTGCTTCATGTCTGTGAGCTACGTGGCAATTTGCCTCCCTAATACGATGAACTGAGCCCACGGCTTTGGGTCTATTTCAGGCTGCTCCGAGTATTCGGACCTAAGGATTCATTTTGGTTTGGAATGCTGTTGCTCACTTCTATTGTTTGCATGATTTGTGTCTTTTCTCTTCCTCTGTGCGTTTTTCTTTAATTGGTTCTTTCAGGTTTCTTGCATTGTGGTTGGCTGTAAGCAGACAGAACTCAAGGTTGTATAATTTATATTTTCTTTGATATTAAACGTACTTTGAATCTTTGAATGTTGATTTTGTTCTCAAAGCTTCCTCAAGTAATGGTAGGTAATCCTTTATATTCACCTTGGACCACAGCAGAAATATTGCAGGTCTGGTCACCATGCTATAGGACAGGCATGGTTGCACTAGAAAGAATGCAGAGGAGAATCATCAGATTTATCAATATTTTCCTTGTCCATGCACTTTATTTCCCTCTGCTGATCTTCTGTGCTCTCCATTTTCCTTCACCTACACTCTGTTGCCCGAGATGGAACATTCCAGATATGAGGAGAGACTGGATAAGCTGGGTTTGTTTTCCTTGGAGCAGAGGAAGCTGAGGGAGGTCAGAATAGGAGCAAGAAAACTGTGAGAAGCGTAAATGGAGCAGATAGCAGGAAACTCTTCCCAGTGACAGAGGGTCCAAGACCAAAGCACATAGGTTTAAGACCATAAGGCATCAGAGCAGAATTAAGCCATTTAGCCCATTGAGTCTGCTCCGCTGTTCCAGCGGCAGCCTTCAGTCATTGCGAGCAGTCGCTTGTTTTAGTGAGGCAGTGCTAGGTTTTAAAAAGAGCAGGGCCTTATAGGACTCTTTGGCAGGCCTCAATCATCGTGAGCAGTAACTTGTTTTGACGAAGAAGCCTAAGGTTCAAAAAGAGCCTTCCGGGACTTTTCAGTGGGTATCAGTCATCATGATTTATTAGGCAATTTGTAAAGGCCAAGAAAAAGGATTTAGGCTTAAGTGGAGCAGACATTGTTAGAGTGCTTAGTTTGAGGCTTGGGCTCAAGAGGCAAATATTTTAGGTAAGTTTCTTTCTTTCTCTGTCTATTAATACATAGCTAGTTCTGTGAGAATGGGTCCATGGTCAGCAGTGTGTTCTTCATGTGAGACCAGCTGCAGCTCCTTAGAGACTGTGTTAAGGAACAGGAGCTACAGCTGGATGACCTTTAGCTCGTACAGGAAAATGAGGAGATGGTAGATAAGAGCTACAGGGAACCGGTCACCGTTTGGTTGATGGGAGAGGCATGGAGCTCCATGGTCAAGGCCCTGGTCAATGGAACAAGGCAGAATAATAGTTTGGCACAGACTCAATGGGCTGAAGGGCCTGTTTAAGAGCCAGGGTGTCTATCATCCATAATCCACTCATTCTAGGCCTTTCAATGAGATCTCCTCTCATTCTTCTAACCTCCAGCGACAACAGGCCTAGAGCCATCAAATGCTCCTCGTACATTAACCCTTTCATTCCTGGGATCATTCTTGTCAACCTCCTCAGGACCCTTTCCAACACTAGCACATCCTTTCCTCAATGAGGGGCCCAAAGCTGCTCTCAATACTCCACATTCTGACCAAGGTTTGGAGTGAAAAGTTTCGAGGTTATCTGTGCTTGAGTGTGGAACATGCTTCTTGAGAAGGTGGTAAAGGCAGGCTTGAATTAAGCAGTCTTTTTCCACTCAGTTCCACAAGTTAGATGGAAAGTGAGTGGAGACGCAAGATAGAGCAGAACTTTGCTATTGTTTACATGACACAATTGTAAGGCTAGTATCAACCCCAGTAACTATTTCACAGCCTCAAACCATAAAATTCATCCACCTGTCTGAAACCTACGTTTATATGCTCTTGTAAGGATTACATAATCTCTGCTTTTTTATTAATTTCAGATATCCAGTGTTGATATCTGGACTCTGGACTTGAATGGAGTCCAATAAGTCTGGACAAAAGAATTTTCATGTTGTTGCTTCATGGGAAATTAATGTGGGCTGGACATGAATTCCTGGGAAGCAATAGTCTTTATGATCACTGTAGGAGCAACTCTCCTGTAATTGGGCGGTCAATCTCATACACTGATAGGGATGGACAACTGACTATTATCTGCCCCAGTGGGGAGAGCAACTGAACAAAGAGGGGAATTGTTTGGTCACATCATCCTCACAAGCATCCATCAGCTGGATAAAGCACAACTTTATACAGTATAGATTCAAATAAAGCACACTGCTATGAGACATGGTTCACTCAAAAGTTGGAGGTTCAAGTGCAACTTTGATGTGGTGTCACATGACATCAGACGTTTGATCCAATTTAAGTGTAAGCTTGGCCTGGTCAAAGAGCTAAAAGTGGCTTTGCTATTAGCTTTGTAGAATGGTTGGAACAAAACTCCAAAGTACTATAAGTTCCAGCTCAGACAAATAATTTCACTGCTGGATTTTCCTGTCTCATTTTATGTAATAGTTGGCAAGTATAGTCAGTAACAGTGATGTTTTCCAGAGGTTAGATTATGATCAGAGAGAGATTGAATTTCAGCAGTTCCCACTTACATTTTAGCAACTTTATGTGTGGCAATAAGAACTAATGTCAAGGCTGGTTCTGGCAATGTGTTAATTGAATAAAATATTATTTCATAAATTTGGGCTTTGTGAGCTTCCATTTCCATATGAGATGCTCAGATTTCTTTAGAAACATGGTCAGGTGTTTGGAAATGCTTTCAAAATTATTGGGTAGAAACTTGAAATAACAGTGTTTAAACTGCTGGCATTGCCTTCACACACATTCTCCGTATCAGCGTGGGCAAGCCATGTGATGAAGGGTCACTTTGCCCTCACTGGCATCCATCAGCTGGGCTAAGCTCAACTTTATGCCTTGTAGGTTCACAGCTATGAGACATGACACACATGAGTCTGCATGAAGGGTCTTGGCCTGAAACATCAACTGTTTATTCCCCTCTGAAGATGCCGCCGGACTTGCTGAACTCCTCCAGCATTCTGTGTGTCATTCAAGATGTTCAGTATCTGCTGATCCTCCTTTTTTCAGCCCATTTGAAATAGATCTGCAGTACGCCACAAAGCAGATGCAGGAATGTAGTGGATATGACGCACAAATATTAATCAACAGAATTTCTATCATAATGATAGAACGTGGCATAAATCATTAACCTCAGAGTTCAGTTTTATTAATGGTCAATTTAATTTGTCACATGTACATCAAAACATCAAAATATACAGTGAAGTGCATAATTGGTGTCATCAAACAACACGATCCAAAGATGTAGTTGGGGCAGCCTGCAAGTTACACCATGCTACCAGCACCAACATAGGTGCCAGCTGGTGGCATCGTGGCAACAGCGCAGGACTTCGGAGCGAAGGCTCCCGAGTTCGAATCCAGCCAGCTCCCTTGCACGCTTTCCATCTGTGCTAGGTTTGAGCGTCGAGCTAGCAACTCGGCCTCGTAAAAATAAGAAAGCCTGCTAAAAAAAAAAAACACCATCATGGCGGCGTCCCGATGACTCCACTCGGAGTTAAGGGCTTTCGTCTTCTTCTTCTCTACCAGCACCAACATAGCATGTCCACAATTCACTAACCCTAACTCATATGTCTTTAGAATGTGGAACGAAACCTGAGCACCTGGAGGAAATCCCCATGGTCACAGGAAGAATGTAAGAACTCCGTATATACAGTGATGAAAATCAAACCTGGTAAGCGCTGTGCTTCTGTGTCACTCCATGTGACACTCCCTGAAACATTTAGGCCAAATCCAGAATAAAATCCATTATCCATGGAGACTCCTGCAGGAGTGGATACCATTTGTAAGTGTAATACTCTCTCAAGGAGGAGAGATTGATAATTTATTAGCAAGGAGTTTCCTATTGAAATACTCAACAGTCTATAATCATTGTTGTGTGGGTGTCAGCTTCAAGTTGCAATATTCTTTAAATCCTGCTGTCTTCGTAGTTACAGCAAAGAACAGAAATAAGGGGTTCATGCACAAAAATGTCACAAAGGTTAAACAAATTGATCATGCTCTTATTGCGTTGCAATGAGAAGCTGTACTTCATCAGGCAGTTCCATTGCAGCTAGGTTGGTCCAGAAAGTGATGTAGTGTTGGGCAAAACTAACTGAGCTGACAGTTATTATCACAGTCCAATTAGAGTTGTTGCCTTTTAGGTAACTGTTGAACGATTTTAGAAGCTTACAAAGATTACCAACGCTCAATAAACTTGTTTGCATTACCCTAACTCCTCACAATAACCAATTTAGTTGTCTTTGTTAATTTATCAAGGTGTGATACAATTCCATTTACTTGCAATTCAGAGAATTATAAAACCATAGGCCATAAGATATAGGGGCAGAATTAGTCTTTCTGTAGCCTCTCTACTTCCTCAAAACTACCTTCCCCTGCACCTACCTTCATATCATCCACAAATCTGGCCACAAAACCATCAATGTCATCCAAGTCATTTATGTATAACATAAAAGGAATCTGTCCCAACACAAATCACTGTGGAACACCACCAGTCACTGACAGCCAACCAGAAAAAGCTCTTTTTATTCCCACTCTTTGCCTCCTGTTAATCAACCACTACTTTATCCATGCTAGAAAATTTCCTGTAATACCACGGGCTTCTAACTTGTTAGGCATCTTCATGTGTGGCACCTTGTCAAAGGCCTTCTGAAAATCCAAGTACACAACATCCACCAATTCTCCTTCATCTATCCTGTTTGTTATAATTTTGGATAAGGTCAACAGATTTGTCAGGAAAGATTTTCCCTTAAGAAAACAATGCTGACTATAGCCAATTTTATCAAGTGCCTCCAAGTACCCTGAAACCAAACTCTTAACTGTCAACTCCAGCATCTTCCCAACCACTGAGGTCAGACTAACTGGCCTATCTATAATTGTCTTTCTTCTGCCTCTCTCCTTTTTTGAAAAGTGAAGTTATACTTGCAATTTTTCTTCCCTCCAGAATCAATTGATTCTTGAAAGATTATTACTAATGCCTCCACAGTCACTTTAGCCACCTCTTTCAGAACCCTGGGGAGAATACTATCTGATCCAGGTGACTATCTACCTTCAAAGCTTTCAATTTCCCAAGAACCTTCTTCCTATTAATGGCTTCTTCACACACTTTTGACCCCAAACACTTGCAAACATCTGGCATACTGCTAGCGTCTTCCACAGTGAAGACTGATGCAAAATACCTATTTAGTTCATCTGCCATTTTGTTGTCCCCCATTACTACCTCTCCCACCACAGTTGTGCAATCTTGCCTTTAGAATACTTCTTCCTGGTTCCGATGACATCATGGTTCAGAATGGCAGCTTAAATCAATTGCTCCTCTGGAAAAACGCATATTTTGCCCCGTTAATCCATCAAATATAAGATCTTTCAAAAATATCTGAATTGATAATGGGGGAAAGAATGGGGAAAAAGAATGGAGATTAAAAAAAGCACCACTGCGGAGCCTATGGAAGAGAGAGGTACAGCGTGCGGCTCTCCTACACGTGCGTGTAGCGGCGAAGCTGACACGGGGCCTCGTGCAGGCGAAGCTGCAAATATGATGAAGATTATGGAAGAGATAAGGGAAGTCCAAAAAGATATAAAACAGCAACTCAATGACATCAAGTCAGAGCTCGCCAACGTCAATCAGAAAATAGCGGTGGCAGAGACTCGAATTGAGAAGGTGGAAGATTGCGTGTAAAACGTGGAACAGATACTAAGTAAGATGATTAAAATATTAAATCAACAAGAAAGTAAATTGCTTGACCAGGAGGTAAGATTGCAATGGAAAAATATTAGGATTTATAATGTTCCTGAAGGAGCGGGTGGATTGTCAATGATAGACTTTGTAGACAAGCTACAGCGGGACGCGCTAGAGATTCCCCTGACTATGGAGATTGAAACTGAGAGGGTGCATCGTTCACTCATCCCACGGCCTCCCGGAGACAGACAAAGTAAACTGCACTCAATAGTACTTAAACAACAGGAATTCTGCAGATGCTGGAAATTCAAGCAACATACATCACCAGCAACTTTGATGTATGTTGCTCAATAGTACTTAGATTCCTTCGACTCAAGAGCAAGGCAGAGATTCTACGAAGGGCCTGGGATAAAAAGAGGGTGTTTTGGAACGGGAAGTTAATATACTTCAATCATGATTACCACCCCCCGTGGTCCTACAGAAACAGAAGGAATATTCTGAAGCAGAACGAATATTAAATCAAGAAAAGATTAAATTCCAAACCCCATAGCCTGCTAAACTGAGGGTATTTTACCAAGAAGGTATACAGCTATATCAGAGGGTGGAAGAGGCGACTACAGACATGAAGAACAGAGGACTGCCCATTAGCGTGGTCAAACCAAGGGAAAGTCTGGCTGAGCAGTTATCCCGATCTGCTTGGGAAATAGGAAGAGAACCGAGAAAGCAGGGGACGGGTACAGGATGAGAGAAGGATATTAGGAAGAGACTGTGAGTTCTCCGAGGACAGCCCTCACCTCCTCCAGAAGAGCCAGAAGGTTTGGCTAACTTTAAAAGTTCTGAGAAACTAAACAGAAGCAAAAATAGACAGTGATATACCTATCTCGAGAAAAACGTATTATAATGTGGATTCTATATTACTCAATTTTTAAAAATTCATTTATTCCTTTCTTTTTCCCCACCTAAATGAGAATATATACAAGGGAGGAATACACAGGGAAATCATTTCTGTGTAATGGACATAGATTTTTTTACTTACTTTTATAGGTACTGTAGCGGGGGCTCTCAACTCACAGGTAGGAGGGGCTAGACGTTTCTTCTAGCTCAACCCAGGGTCACCTAGAGACCCCAGCCTTGGAATCACACCTTTGTTACCTTTTTTTTATTATTCATGTTTCTTGGCTCTTACTTGCTCAGGGAGTAGATCGAATAAGTTATGTTCTGCAAATTTTAATGATATATTAACGGATAAATACACATGGCTAAGGACAAAGTAAAATTCATTTCTTTTAATGTCAATGGACTGTTGAATCCAGTCAAGCGCAGTAAAATTCTATCAAAAATGAAAAAAGAACAAGCCCATGTAGTATATTTACAGGAAACTCACTTAAGTGATAATGAGCATGGAAAATTAAAGAGAATGGGCTTCACTAATTTGTTTTTCTCCTCATATAAATCAGGACATAGAAGAGGAGTTGCTATTCTCATCTCAAGCAAACTAAATTTTGAAAAAGTATTCAAAATAGGAGATAAGGAGGGCAGATATATTCTGGTAAGGGGGAATATAGATGGAAATCCAGTTAATTTATTGAATATATTTGCCCCCGCCAGGAAGTGATATTAGTTTCTTCCAGAAAATTACTAATATTATGGTAATGGAAACAAAATGTCTCTTGATATGTGGGGGAGACTTAAATTTATAATTACAACCAAAGTTAGACTCTTCCTACAGAAAAACTTATGAAACAAAGTCCTTACGTAAGAAAGTTAACACTCTTTTTGTGGATGTTGGTCTAATTGATATATGGAGCGACCTTTTCCCCGACAGAAGAGATTACACTCATTATTCTGCCCCCCATTCTGTATAGACAAGAATAGACTATTTCATAACATTTGGAAAAGATAGAGACAAGATAATCACCTGTGGAATTGGGACAATAGATGTAAGTGACCATGCACCTATATATTTATCTGTTGATTTTGACCTACAACCAAAGAATAGTATTTGGAAACTAAATTCAAATCTACTCAATAATCCCTATTTTAAGGAACATATTAAAAAAGAAATTGGCCTTTACTTAGAATTCAATGATAATAGAAAGGTTTCACCTCCCATTCAATGGGATACTCTGAAGGCTGTCTTAAGAGGGAAAATTATAGCAATATCTTCATATAAGATAAAAATAAGGAATAAAACATAAGCTGAAGGAACTAGAAAAAAAACGCAAATTGATTTTGGCACAGGATACACTAGAGGAAATTTTTAAAAATTAGGAATGAAATTAATAGTTTGGCTACACAAGAAATTAGAAAAAAATTAATGTTTCTGAAACAGAGACACTATGAAAGTGGATCTAAACCTATGAAAATATTGGTGTGAAAACTGAAAAAAAAAGATAGCAGAAAACACAATTCATAGAATTAGGGATCTAAGAACAAAAGTGATAAAAAAAAATAAGCTAAGTGCAATTCAAGAAGCTTTTGAAATGTTTTTAAAAACTCTATATTCCAAAGTTCCAGGGGGAAGCATAACCCAAATTGACACCCTCCTGAATTCTTTCGAGTTACGTTGGGAGGAGAAGATGGCGGCGCGCCTATGTGTGTGCAGCCCTCCAGTGAAAAATGATATCGTATCTGTTAAATAGGGGTAATGGACAATTCTAATTTGATGAAGAATGGACGTGAAAGCACAGAGGAACATCTGGAGAAATTTCTGAAACGCCCGTTCGCTGCTGTTGTTACTGTGTGGTCGGGAATCTTTCGGAGGGTAGGCCTCAAAATCTCCGGTCTTGCCTGCTTTTTGGCGACCGAGAAGGAGGTCAAATCGTTCGGACAGAGATGGCGCTCAGGACTCTGTGTCGGAGAGCTGATCAGAGCTCGAAATTTTCGGATGACTCAGAGTCGGATTGTGGTCAGCATGGCAGGGAGAGTTTTACTTCCTTCTCCCGTCTGCGTGAGATGTGGGACATTTGAGAAACGTTGAACTTTACTGTGCTCATGGACTTCTTCATCAAGTTATGGTACTGTTGCACTGTTGGAACTACATGTTCTAATTATGTGGTTTTGTCAGTTTCTTCAGTCTTGGTCTGTCCTGTGTTTTGTGATATCACACCGGCGGAAATAATGTATCATTTCTTAATGCATTACTAATTGACAATAACGTGTCTTCATAATGTACCCACTTTAAGCAAAGAGCAAAATAGAAAGATGACTGCTGACATAACTGAAGCTGAACTAAAAAATGCAATTAGTAGGCTTAAATTAAGCAAGTCACCAAGATCAGATGGATATACGGCAGAGTGGTATAAAGAGTTTGGAAGTGAGTTAATTCCTATTTCACTCCCCACACTGAACTGGGCCCTGAGAAAGGCGCAAATGCCACCCAGCTGGAATGAGGCGATAATTTCAGCTATACCGAAAGAAGGCAAGTAAATGGAATGTGGGTCATTTAGACCAAGATCTGTTCTTAATGTGGATTATAGAATATTTACCTTCATCATGGCCAAACGATTAGAAGAATTTCTACCCAAACTGATACATAATGATCAGACAGGTTTCATACAACAACGCCAAACACAAGACAATATACGAAGGACACTTCACATTATGGATCATATTTTAGAAAATGAAATTGAAGCAATAGTGATAAGCGCGGACGCTGAAAAGTCATTTGATTCAGTTAATTGGAATTTTCTTTAGAGTTTTACGTAGATTTGATTTACATGACACAATTATTAAAACTACACAGGCACTATACAACAATCCTACTGCCAGGATTAAAATCAATAGATATTTATCTAATAGTTTTAACCTAGAAAGGGGCATGAGACAGGGTTGTGCATGGTCACCGCTACTCTTTGCATTATGTCTGGAACCATTAGCTCAATACATCAGACGAAATGAAGATATCAGGGGAATTACTATTAAGGGGACAGAGCATAAATTGGCCTGTTACGCGGATGACATTTTGATCTACCTAGGGCAACCAACATACTCTTTACCTAGGTTGATGCAATCCTTTGAACAATATGGCCAATTATCAGGATACAAGATCAACATAGACAAAACCCATCTACTTTCATATAACTACAGCCCACCAAGAGAAATTGAAAGTAAATATCCCTGGGCATGGCAAACAGAGTCTGTCAAATATTTGGGCATATTTATGCCAAAAGATTTGGCAAAATTATCAGGATGCAATTATCAGCCTATATATAAAAAAATTAACGAAGATATAACAAGGTGGAACCTAATTCCTTTTCTTGGTCTCAATTCAAGGATTGAATCTATTAAAATAAATATACTGCCCAGACTACTATATCTCTTTCAGACCCTACCAATAGAGATTAACCAAATTATTCCATTCAATGAATGGAACAAGATGCTATCAAGGTATATATGGCAAGGTAAAAGGCCTAAGGTTCGTCTCAGAACTTTGCAATTAGCCAAGGAAAAGGGGGGATAGGGCCTACCTTCTCTTAGAGATTATTACTTTGCAGCACAGTTGAGAGCCGTGATATGCTGGTGCAACCCATCATATGAAGCTCAATGGAAAAAATTTGAGGAGAGGATACTTTCCATCCCCATACAGGCAATTTTGGCTGATAACAACCTACAAAGTTACATAAATAATATTGACAACCCATGGGTGAAATGGACTCTTAAAATATGGAAAACTATTATAAAAGAATATAAACTAGGGAGAGACATTGCAATTCTTAAATGGTGCGCGTATGACTCAGACTTTACGCTGAATAAACTGGATGCTAGATTTAAGGACTGGACAGCTATTTGCAAAATAATGAAAGTAGGAACACTGTTCAGTTTTGAAATGCTCAAAGAGAACATTTATTAGAAAAACAAGACTTTTACCGGTATTTACAGACGCGACAGTATGTTAATAGGACGGTTAAAAATGTAACCAAGGCAAGTACATGTCTGATAGAGCTATTTAGAAAAGCATATAATTCAGACAACAGTAGTAGAATCATTTCAAGCATGTAGAAGGTTTTGTCAAATCTTAAAACACATTCAACTTCATACATTAAAACAAAATGGGAGAAGGAAGGAGGGATAATAATATCTGAGGAAGACTGGACAATAATATGGAGGTATCAATGGAAGTGTACCAGTTCACAGAAATGGAGGGTGTTCGGGTGGAAAAACTTGATAAGATGTTTTATTACACCCTCTCAGAAATCCCATTATGATAGTAACCCCACTGTTTGCTGGAGAAATTGTGGAAATCAAAATGGAAACCATTATCATATTTTCTGGGAATGCCCCATTATCAAAGACTATTGGAATGGGATACATAATGCCCTACAAGACATCTTTAAATGTGAAATACCCTTAGAGTGTGAGACCATATATTTTGGGTATATATCTCAAGAATGTTTGAAAAGAGATAAATATTTAATGAATGTACTGCTGGTGGCTGGTAAAAAGACCCTTACCAGGAAATGGTTATCACAGGAGAGCCCAAGTTTAAATGTATGGATGGAAATTACAATGGACATTTACAAAATGGAGAAGATAACAGCATCTATTAATCATAAGTTTATAAGTGTATCATAAGTGTATGAACAATTCTATTCATACTGGAAAAAACGGTTTAACTACATAACACCTCATAGGCCTGATTTTATTCTCACAAGTCAATGAATATGTTGTAAAAAAAAATCACTCCCTACTCTGAACATACTTTTCTTCTTTCGATTGTTCTTTCTTTCCTCTCCTTTCTATAAGTGCAAACGTCAGATAAATATTATGTGGAGATTTGTGACAAATATGATTATATGATGTATATTTACAATATCTGAAATACGTCTTATGGAAATGTTTGTTTGATGATGAAATTCAATAAAAAATAAATTACAAAAAAAAGTATACTTCTTCCTCTTTGGGATGTATATATCCTGTGCCTTCCAAATTGCTTCCAGAAAATCCAGCAGTTGCTGCTCTGTCATCAGCCCTGAGTATGATTTTCTAGTCAATTCTGGCCAACTCGTCTTTCATGCCTCTGTAATTCCCTTTACTCCACTGTAGTACTGATACATCTGATTTTAGCTTCTCCTTCTCAAATTGCAGGGTGATTCTATCATATTATGATCACTGGACCCTAAGAGTTCCTTTACTGAAAGCTCTCTAATCAATTCCAGTTCATTGCACAACACCCAATCCAGAATAGCTGATCCCCTAGTGGGCTCAACCATGAGCTGCTCTAAAAAGCCATCTCATAGGCATTCTAGAAATTCATCCCCTTGGGATCCAGCACAAACCTGATTTTCCAAATCTACCTGCAAATTGAAATCCCCCATTTTGGCATGCATTTTCTACGTAGGTTTTTGCAAATAAAATGATGTGAGGTTTTTTATGCTTAATAAAAACTGTAACAACTCATCTATTGTACTCCAAACACTGAACACAAAGCGCAATAATAATACTTTACGTAATTACATCATTACATCACACCAGTCTCTTAAAGTGAATCCCAGCTCTATGTCGGTGGTTGTGAATTATGTACATTTCCACCAATTACATTCTCCTACAAAAGCCTTCCCAAAATTCGCTAAAACCAGTAATGTGAGCCTGCCCAGATCTCGGATGAGCTGCCCAGCCCAGGTCCTATGTTTCTTGGGTGGAGGAACAGCAGAGTCCTCTATCTCATCCAGAGGTGTGTTGACACACTCATGGTCATGTCGTGACCACAGGGCTTGGTAGCGGAATCCTCCAAATCTTGGTGGGATGGTTAAAGTAATCTACCAAAATACGTTCAGGTTTGCCCTTCTTATCTATGATTAAAGTCTTTTCTTTCCATTCTAAAAAGTGGAACGTGCCATCGTAAGGGGGCCTAAAGAGATGTTCGGTGTGCGTCATAGCGGAAATAACAAATGAGGTAGAATGTAAGTCAACAGGTACCCAAGAGTGTTGTAGGCCATGATGGGAGGTAGGGTGAGGTGCAAAGGAATTGAATTTACTGAGGAGGGCGGAATGTTGTTGAGAGGCCAGCCAGGTTGTCATGGTGTCAGGAATAAAATCACCCTGGCACTCTAATGGCTGTCCATATAACAACTCAGCCACAGACAACTGTAGGTCCTCTTTTGGAGCCGTCCTAAGCCCCAGCAGGACCCACAGGAGATGATCATGCCAAAACTCATCAGTCAAGGAAGCCCTCACAGCAACCTTTAAGCAGCGGTGAAACCACTTGCATGGGCCATTGGACTGCGGGTGATACACCGTAGTGTGCTGTAGCCTAATGCTGAGATCCTGGCCATCGCAGCCCAGTCTGATATGAATTGGAGACTGCGGTCAGAGAGAATATCTGCCAAACCAAGCAACCCAAATTCTGATGAACATCCGAGCCACATCTGTGGCCGTCGTCAATGCTAGAGAGATGACTTTGGCCACCTGGTGGTACAGTCCACCATAGAAAGGAGGGGTGTGAAACCAGAGGAGGGTGAGAGAGGACCAACAAGGCCCACATTGACATGGTCAAACCGTCACTCAGGGACCTCAAAATGTGCCAATGGTGCCTGAACATGACGGTTAATTTTTGCCCGCTGGCACTCCACACAAGCTGCAGTCCAATCATGCACATCCCTTCGAAAGCCATTGCACACAAACTTTAGTGCAGCCCGTTTCTGTGAGGCCTTCTGGCACGAATATGAGAGACCATGCACGGAGTCAAGAACAGTCAACTTTCAGTTTGTGCGCATGATCGGGCGAGGGTGACCGGTTGAGACATTGAACAGGAGAGAAACCCCAGCTTTCCCAACCACAGGCCCGAGACTCCTGTTCAGTAAGCCTGGACCTGTGGGTCAGTAGCTTGATCACCTGCCATGCCAGCATAGTCAACCCCTATGTGTATGGCCTCAACAGCTAGCTGTGAGAGGCAATCAGCCACAGCATTATTTTTCCCCTTGATATGTTGTATGTCAGCTGTGAACTCTGATATGTTGGCCAGGTGGCATTGCTGCCATGCAAACCAAGGGTCTGGTATTTTGGCCATTGTGTTCATGAGGGGTTTGTGGTCAACGAACACTGTTAAGTAGCGACCCTCTGGAAGAAAACAAAAATGGGGGACAGCCAGATAGAGACCAAGAAGCTCACGGTCAAACGTGCTGTACTTCCTTTCATGGGGATGGAGCTGCTGCTGAAGATGGCGAGCAGATGCTAGAAACCTCCGACCAGCTGTTCATGGACAGCACCCACAGCATAGTCTGAAGCATCCATAGTAATATTGCATTGGGGAGTGGGTGGGCCAGTAGGGTATCATCAAATGCCCTGGTCACGTCTGCTGACCAGTCAAGCATGTGATTAGGGGTATTGCCTTTAAGCAGACTATACAGGGGAAGCACAAGTTCAGCAGCTCGCTGAATGAAGTGGTGATGGAAATTCACCATGCCTAAAAACTCCTGTAGTTTGTTAGTAGTGTGGGGCGGTGGGAAATCCATAATAGCGAATTCTTTTGATGGGAGGAGATGCGATGGATGAGAAAGTCAATGGTTGACAACCCAAACTGGCATTTAGCAGGGTTAGTAATCAATCCGTTTTTGCTCAAGTGCTTGAAAAGTGTGGAGAGATGAGATACGTGTTCAGATTTGGTTGCACTGGTGGCAAGTATATCATCCAGGTAAACAAAAAGAAAACCTAAGTTTTTTAATATGCAGTCCATCGGCCGTTGGAAAGTCTGTGCCACATTTTTCAACACAAACGGCAAGTGCAAAAACTAAAAGAGACCAAATGGTGTTCTCACAGCCGCCTCGGGAATGTCCTCCGAGCACACAGGCACCTGATGGTAGACGCTAACTAGGTCAACTAAACGTGCTGAAACATCTTAGATTTGAGGGACCGGGTATTGATCAGGGGTGGTGACCTCATTAAGATGTTGGGAACCACCACATGGGCGGCAACCACCATCAGACTTCAAGACCATCTGGAGGGGCAGAGCCCAGAGACTGTCTGGCAGGCGTATGATGTCAGATCTTTCCATGTTGGCAAGCTCACCCTTTGTGGTTGCCAGCTTCTCTGGGTCCAGTCTATGCACACAGGCATGGACTGGCAGGCCAGTTGTAGAAACGTGGTGCTCAAACTCATGGTTTGCATCTGTAGTGGAGAATGTGGGCTTGGTAAGGTTTGGGAATTCACCCAGCAGTCAAGTAAGCTCACATGCGGTGGTGCACGTGCCTGTCAGAGTCTTTGTGGGAACTTACTGGGGGAGCAGGGTAGCAACCCAAAGTCCTTGACATCACAAGCCAGAAGTTCTTTAGATCGACTAATAGTCCTTGGGCACACAGGAAATCTGCACCGGGCAGAGGTCTAGCCACTTCAGCCAGGGTGAAGTCCCATGTGTAACGACGCCCACTGAAGCAGAGCATCACCCATCGTGTCCCATAAGTCACAATCCTGCTGCCGTTGGCAGCTTCCAGTGAGGCTTCATCGCTCTTTGCCTTTTCATCAATAGGTGATGCTGCTAGCACACTAACTTAAGCACCCATGTCACACAGGAAGTGTTGCCTTGAAAGGGTGACCGTAATGAACAGTAAACAACCCTGGTAGCTGGAAACCACAGAGCTCACAGACTTCTGACGTCCTAATGCTCTGGCACTGTCAAAGCTGCGAGGCAGTCAGAGCCTCCTAGCATTTGTACCAAAGGGAGCATGGTAAAAACACAGGCCTGGTACTGTCTGTTGTGCACCTGCCGACTCCTTATGAAGGGGGCCTTGCTGACTGGGCTTATTGAAGCAGGAAATGGAGGAGGAGTGATTTCTCATTGCCTAGCAGAGTGTACATTATCAGCCATTTTAGTAATCTCCCTATAGTCCTTCACGGTTGCATTAGCGAGAACTATGCAAACTTGATCAGGCATTTGCTGCATGAAGAGTTCTTTAATATAAAAGAAGGATGGTGATTTTCCAGGAGAGCCAGCTTGTGGTCCATTAGCTCTGATGGCTTAGCATCAGCAAGGCCGGATAAGGAAAGCAAGTGTCTGGCACGCTTATACCCAGTAGTCCAAAAGTCTGTAAAACGCGAGTTTTCAGCGATTGGTATTTATCGCGTTCAGGTGGGTGCTCCAGTAGACTCACCACTCTCGCTGCCATGGGGTTGCCGAGCGACACTCTCAGATAGTAGAATTTGGTGACTTGGGTGGTGTTTCTCGCAGTGTGAATTGGGCCTTGGCTTATAGAAACCAAGTGAAGGCATTTTACTCCCAAACCTCCAGCAGTTTCAAAGCGACTGTATTGGGCAACATGTACAATAACTCTGGAATTGTCCTAGAGCTTCGGGATCACCAGTGTAGGTTTTCGCAAATAAAATAGTTTGAGGGCTTTTATATTTAAGAAAAGCCATAACAACTCATTTATTGTACTCCAAAACACGTTAACAGTACTTTACATAATTACATCATCACATCAGACCAGCCTCTTAAAGTGAACCATTGAATTGGGATTCAATGTTAGTGGTTGTGAATTATGTACATTTCCACCAATTACATTATCCTACACAATCTCCCTTTGTAATTTGTAGACCACATCTTTACTATTGTTTGGGGGTCTGTATACAACTCCTCCAGGGTTTTTTCACCCTTGCACTTCCGTAGCTCTACCCACAATGATTCAACCACTTCTGAAATTATATCACCTCTTTCTAATGATTTTAGATTTTATTTTTTGCCATCAGAGCCAAGCCTCCCCCTCTACCCACCTGTCTGTCCCTTTGATACAATGTGTATCCTTGGACATTAAGCTCCCAGCTATAAACTTCTTTCAGCCACGATTCAGTGATGCCCACAACGTCATACATGACAATCTGTAGCCGTGTTCCAAGTTCATCTACATTATTCCGTATACTGCGCGCATTCAAATATAACACCTTCAGTCCAGTATTCACCCTTTTTGAATTTGTCCACCTTTTACATTGACTGAAATTTTGCCTTATTGTCAGAATCTCCTTGCTGGCAGTCTCACTACACATTGCCTCAGTTTGTAAACCAATAACTTCTTTCTCAGCACCATCAATCCAGTTCCCATCTCCCTCCCAAATAAGATTAAACCCACCCAGACAACTCTAGCAAACGGACTCGTAAGAACATTTTGATCCCCCTCAGGTTCTGGTGTAACCAGTCCCTGTTGTATAGGTCGCACCTTCCCCATAGGAGATCACACTGATCCAGAAATCTGAACCCTTGCCCTGTGCACCAATTCCTCACCCACACACGCATCTGCCAAACCATCCTATTCTTACCCTCAATGGCATGTGGCACAGGCAGCAATTCAGAGATTACTACTCTGGAGGTCTTGTTTTTCAGCTTTCTACCTTAGTCCCTGAAATCTCTCTTCAGTATCACCTCACCTTTCCTACTTATGACATTGCTGCCAATGTGTACCAAGACTTCTGGCTGCTCACCTTCTCCCTTTAGAATGCCGTGCACCCATTCCAAGACATCCCTGATGCCGGCACCTGGGATGCAACATACCAATTATGTGGCACTAAAGGTCACATCCTCAGTCTGACTTCCACACCCAGTGCTGCCCATGATTTAAGATCAAATGTGAGAACCTGGAACTCTCCTTCTTCTCTCTTCTCCTAACATTTAGTATGAAATATTCTGTTGGTTGGAGGCAGGGCAAGAAGAAGCTAAAAGTGATTTATTGGGGTAGGCAAAAACATGAGAAATTCTGCAAGTGCTGGAAATCCAAATAAAAATACACAAAATGTTGAAGAAACTCCAGAGGTCTGGCAGTGTCCACGGGGATGAATAAACTGTCAACGTTTTGGGTTGAGACTTCAGGGTCTCACCTCGAAGTTAACCTACTTGAAGAGTGTCAATAGATTTGCCAACTAATGCAGCTGAAGAGGCTGAATTTCAAATAGTTAGATTTCAATACTCTGTTAGCTTGTTCCATGTATAAAATGAAAGTTTGATTTAAAAAAACTGTAGTAACTAATCTATAATTATCCACCAGCAGCATATGCATTCAAACTATTAATTAAAATGAACTTTCATTAAATAACAAAAGATACAGCTTTCAACCCAGAAAAGCCATCTAGTTTTAACTAACAGAAACAAGCATGACAATATATGCAGGTCTTTGATATATTAATGCATGCATTTCCTTTGGGTAGTTATTATCAAGACTTAATTTGGAGAATAAACTTATTTATCATGTTGAGATATCTGGTTTCATGCCCGCCCATTTCGACAGAAGAAGAGTCATCTGAATTCTTCTCTGAAATGAGTCACAATGGGATAAAAGAGAAGAAAAACTTGCTTGTATGTATCACCCAAGATGAAGTTTATTCCAAATTGTTTGTCAGTCAATCTGGTCACTGTTGTAATGCAGAAACTGTGGCATTCAATTTTCCCACTGAAAACTCCTACAAACAACAATGAATTAATGGCCACATAAGCTATTTTGTAATTTTTAGGCAAAATTACCAACAAGGTTTGACTCCCCTAATCTTTGAGATGCCATGAAAATAGAAAGATGGATGTGATTCTACTTTAGAGAGATCCAAAGCAGAGGTGGCAATAACTATGAGTTGTAAATGACTGTCAAAGTTCAAAGTACATCTATTATCAAAATATGTATTAATTATACAATCTTGAGATTCGTCTCCTTACAAGCAGCCACAAGACTAGAAACCCAAAAGAATCCATTAATAAAAGATCAACAGTCACCCAATGTGCAGAGAGAAAAAAAATGCAAATCATACAAACAGTAAAAGCAAGCAACAGCATTCAGAACAAAAGCGAGTCTATAGAAATGAAGCAGGCCGACAGCCTCAGCCTCAGTTCATCGTACAGCAGAGCAAAACATCACAGAGCCTGTAAATAAGGGAAGACTGTAAGATATAAGCCTAGATGAGGGTCACAACCCAAAACCTTGACTGTCCAGTTCCCTCCACAGATGCCGCCTAACCAGAAATGAGAGTAGATTTCAGCACAGAGAACATTAGAAAACAAAAGGAAAATGACATATCTCCCAATACTGGGAGATGACATTCAGCTGGTGCTCACAGGCTTCTATTAAATCCAGTACATCACCTGCTGGAACTGAAGCATCAGTTTTTCTGCTGAATTATGGAACCAATTGTCATAGCTAGGAAAATTGCTAGTATAGATCTTCATGTAATTGATTTGCACTTCTAAGCCGTCACTATCAAACGACAAATGTGTAGATGTTTTAATTCCTTGTTCTTATACTGGGATTCTCACCTTTTAGAGGCATCAGTGAGTAGAGATTATACTCTCCATTAAGATGCCCACAATGTTGGACACCTATTTGTACAAAGTGATAGGCTAATACTGAAGAAAAGTGTCACAGATTTAATATCTGTTCTAATATTTCTTTATGTAGCTTGTTTGATGAGTACCCTGAGGAGAATGTTCTGACATTCAAATACATTAAAGATACATGTGCGTATTTCAAGCATTTTTCAGTGAGAGGCTTCGAACATTTGTCAGGATTTCATCCAGTCCTGCTCAAATACCTGCTCTGGATGGAACCAGTCTGTTCTCAACTCTGGCACGTTATCTGCATCTAAGGTGAGTTTCCAACACCACATCCCTTTTGCCACACATTCAACCATTGCTCATCTCCACCTTTGTCACCTGCACATCTAAATATCCCAATGATTTTCTGGCCAGCATCCCATGCTCCACAATAACTTTCCTGAAATCCTGTTGTCCAAATCTAATTATGCTCAGCGCACTCATTGACCCTGACCCTTCCAACATAGATTGGGTGGCAGTGTCAATGTGGCTTGAATAGGATAATGTTATCATTATATTGAGAGTGGGGTGCATGGGGTGCCCAGGAAGGAGTAGCACCTCTGTCATCTCATTCAGGGGCGGCTCACTCACATTTGATTCCCACCGGGCGCTTGCCTCTCACTTATGGCTCCGAGTAGCTGTTCGCACGGAACGGCAGTCACTCCTGGGTACACCACGCCAGACCGGACAGCTGAGATTACAGTGAGAACCAACGGCCAGGGAGGCAGATCTGCAACGCTCTGAGGAGAGTGACGGGCGTGACGAGGCACATCAGAAGCGATGGTCATCCGCTGCAACCAAGGAAGACCCCAGCTGTGACGAAGACGGTACTACTGGATCCAGACTGATGAGGCTGAGAGCGTGGAACTGCCCCAGTGCAGCGGCCTTTCCACTTTAAAAACCATCGCGCAGCCGTTCGAGCTATGATCGTCGGATACGATGGGCAACCAATCAATCAATCGTATTGAGAACTCTCCGTGGGCCCATTCCCTTCCAATCTCACTGTCCTCTAACTCTGATCATTGTGCACTGCTGGAATCCATTCCCAAACATGTGACAAGCTAGCCTTTACCTCTGGAACTTCCCTTACTAAGTTTCTCCACCAAGACAATCTGTCCTATTATCTCTTCATGTGACTTGATGATCAGACACCGAGTTGTATATTTTGGTGCTTACCTGCAGTCAAGATACTGATATAGCTGGTACTTATGGATTTATGGCACATTTTATTTCACATGCAGCCTCTAAACTTTAATTTTTATATAATTCTTTATTATTGTTGAAATTGTCTTTTGTTGCATGTTGTGCCAATGCACCATAGCAACTTCCAAATACATGTAATGTATTTGTAATGTAATGTAACGGCAAATAAGTTTTGATTCTTGAAGAGACGAAAGATATGCAAGTTGATTTTTAGAATTAATTTTACTTCTACCAAATGGAATTAACAACGCAAGCAGCCCTCAGGCGGGATCTTGGTCCAGTTCTGGCTCGGAATCAGAATCAGGTTTAATATCACTGACATATATCGTGAAATTTGTCGTGAAGTCAGTGAATGCATAATCGCCTCTTGCATATGTGGACATTTATATTAGGCTACTCCTTTTCAGAGAGGAGCTGGAGAACAGATCTACACTGAAAGGTCACTGAGCACGTGTCAGAGGGCCAAGTCTGTTGTAAATGATGACAGTCAGATCAATTTGACAAAGAGAACTATGAGAGCAGAACAGAGGTCTTGTGGAATTTGTGAACATAATGGACCTGCAGGATTTTGATAGTCCATGACAGCGAAGGATGTATCAGGGGAACAAGCTGAATCTTTGGTAAATAAATTTGTTTAATATTGTGCTTTTATTTCCCACAAAAACTGCAGTAACAGCGTGGCTATGGATTAGCACAAATAGCAACATCACTGACGCAATTTGATTGTGCACTGCTTATAAATCAGACCATCAGAGGAGAAATATTTTGAAAAGCTGCCAGTGCAAGCCATGCAGCACAACAATACATCAAATGAAAAGTTAAATCATGGCTAGCAATTTTCACTCAGTAACTGGCCTCAGGCACTGAAAAACAAATTTGTGAGTTACTGTAATATATTTCTCTTAGTGTTCAGTCTTACTTTATTGATTCTTCGTTTCTTGTCTGTGGTGGTTCTACAGGCTCAGAGTTAATGTTTCGCAGCCGGGGAGTACGGTGGCAAGGAAGAGTTAAAATTGGACCAAGTCCACTTGTCATCCAGTTGCCTTTCTGCTCTAACCCAGACCCGTTTCCGCCTCAGCAGCTCTCACCACGTCAGAGTAGGAAGCCTACCTTATATTCCAGTCATATGATAATTTATATTCCAGTCATATAAGAATGTGGGTTCTAGTCCCACCGGAGACCTGAGCCCAAAATCTGGAAAAGAAACTCCGATTCTCTTGTCATTGGTTTAGGACAGATGATGCTTACTTACTGCCCATTATGCCACTAGTGTTTAGGGCAACAATGAAGGTGCTCCATTTCTGTCTGTATGAAAGGATTGTTCATGGCTGTTTTGTCATAAGGGCAGTGGCTGGGAACAGACCCAAGCGCAAGACACAGACACTGAAGTACTAGGGACAGGACTAGGATAAAGGACGATGGCAAGGACATGGACAGGAAAATCAGGAACCTGGAACAGGACTGGACAAAAGAGCCAGGAGCCCAGGCTTTGACTCCGAGCCAGAGACTAGACAAGGACCTAGTACCTGAGCCTTGCCTCTGGCTCGGACCCCAGAACCAGGCAAGGACGAGGCTGCAGGCAGGAGACTCGAGGCGAGGCGAGGCAAGGCTGCAGGCAGGAGACTCGAGGCGAGGCGAGGCCGCAGGCAGGAGACTCGAGGCGAGGCGAGGCCGCAGGCAGGAGACTCCAGTCTACCAGCTAGAGGCTAGAGACATGAGACTTGGCTCCTCCATGGCAGGGCGCAGATCACCACCCGACAGAGGCAGGGGACAGGAAGGGGCAAAACCAACCCCAGGTAACAGCAAGCCAGCCTGTCTTACCTGGGCGGAGGCAAGGGACAGGAAGGGAGCTAGGAACAGGGTGGCTCCAGGACAAGACTGCAGGCAAGATGAGGCAGGGCTGCAGGAGAGGAAACAGAAGGCAGAGCAAGGGATACAAGGAGTAAAGACAAGAACAATCCAGTAACCATGCCCTGCTCTCTGGAGGTATTTATGCAGCCAGCCCCAATTAGCATCAGCTGCCTCAATTAACTCAACAAGGACAGAAACAGGGTAGAAAGGAAAACCTGGAGCAAGGGTCAATGGACCGGACCGTGAACCGGAATATGGAGATCACGGACTGGACTATGGCATGTTTCCATAACAATTCATTTTTTAAACATTCAGGGTTGTTAGCCCTGAGTTGAACACCCAAGCCTGAAGGATCGGTGGACCACTCTTAGTCTGGCCTCTACCCCTTGACCTGTCTCGCATGGGTGACCCTACCGCGAGCTGAATCACAAGGCCCTGACTCCAGCTAACATAGTTCTTCGGGTCACTGAGGCTCACAAGCCTCCAAAGCCTATGACAGGCTGTGGTCCTCTTGGAGGTTGGGACAGGTGATGATGAGAGGGAAGGAGGTGAGAGTGATAAGCAAAGATAGAAAGTCACGAAGAATATTTAATTGGAGAAAGGCGGATGTGCCTCTGAACACCCAACAGCAGCCTTGGTGGCCATACACACGAAATGCTGGCTGAACTCCATGGGTCAGTCAGCATCTATGGAGAGAAATGAATAGTTGATGTTTCAGGCCAAGACCCTTCATCAGGGCTGGAAAGGAAGAATAAAAATTGGGAGGAAGCAGACAAGCTGGCTGAAAATACAGTAGGTGATTTCAGGTGAGAGGAGGGAGGTTGGCGGATGTGAGGGGAGCATGAAAGGGAATGATGTGCAAAGGAAGTGATCAGTGGAAGAGGCAAAAGGCTGAAGCAGAAAGAATCTAATAGGAGAGGGCAGAAGATCATGGAATAGAGTGAAGGAGGTGGGTAACTAGAGGGAGGTGGTGGGCAGGGAAGGGAAAGAGAAGGGTTGAGAAGGCCACAGGAATGATGGAAAACAAAGGAGGGTAGGGAAAGCAGAGGTGAGGGGCCACTGGAAGTTAGTGAAACTACCAAGGCAGAGATTGAGCTGTTTAATAAACATCAACATCACTTGATTCAGATTTGCTTCCATGAGCTCAGCAGTCCTTTACATATGGTATGTGACCTCAGATGAGAGTTGCTCACATTTTGATACCACTGTGCACATCCATCATTGTCCATTTATTAGTGTGTGTTGTACAGGGCAACAATAGCAACAACTGACCAGGCTCTTTTGGTTTTGACCAGAAAACACCCTCTAGAACAAAAGTTTGGGCTGACAGCTCCTGTGCGTAGAGTCAGAGGTGTCATCTTTCAGGACGTATACCCAAAGACCATGTGCATCCTCATCTGGTCATGAAAGGCAGTAATGCTAATTGAATGCTTATTGTAAGAGAGTTATAGGGAGTCACACAGCATTGAAATAGGTCCTTCAGCCTACTGAGAATATGTCAACCATTAAGCACCTATTTATATTAATCCTACGCTAAGCCCCACTTCTAATTCTCCCCATATTCCTATTAAATAGATCCATATAGAAAACTACAACACAGAAACGGGTCCTTCAGCCCATCTAGTCCATGCTGAACCATTTAAACTGCCTGGTCCCATTAACCATCGTCCTCCATACCCTTCCCATCCATGTACCTATCCAAACTTCTCTTAAACATTGAAATCAAATTTGCATGCACTAGCAGCTCGTTCCACACTCTCGCCACCCCCTGGGAGGAGAGATTTCCCTTCTTGTTCTCCTTAAACATTCCACCTTTCACCTTTAATGCATGACATCTAGCCATAGTTACAACTACCCCCCACATTCTTTCATCATTCTCCCACACAGACATTTAAACGGGCAAGAAGTAGATGGACATAAGGTAGCAGATGGAATTAGTGTAGAAGAGCAAACAAGGTTGGCACGGACTTAATGGGTAGGAGAGTCTGTTTCTGTGCTGTACAACACTATGACTCCATTATTCACCAATGCACTGGGGACACTGCTTCCCAGTTCAGCGACCAATTAACGCAACATATCTTTGGGACATGGAAATAAACTGCAAGACCCAGAGGCACCCTGTGAGATCACAGGGAAAACAAGCAGACTCCATAACAACAGCATCGGAGGCCAGGATCAAACATGGGGTGCTAATGCCTTTGCTTGCTTACATGCAGCTCCACACTCAGACACACCAGAGTCTAGATCTATCGACTCATAAGTGCTGGGGTAATTAGGGATGGACAATAAATGTCGGCAATGCCAAAGATCCACCTCCCCCATGCAAGTAAATAAGACAATCCAGAGACATTTTTTAAAAAAAAAGCACAAGGGAGTTATCACTATTTCGTGGATGACAATTTATTCTCCTGTGAACAAGACTGAAAAGATTATGTTATCACCCACACATTGCTGAGTATGGGAGCTTGCAGACTTCGAATTGGGCTGCATTATTCCCTACATTACCATATTTCAAAGCACATTATTAACAGCAGAGAATAGGCTGATCTCCCAGCATGAGGCTAAACCAATTCACTTCTGAAAGGTCATCATGTTGGTGAAAGATGCACTTTGGTCTGCCCAAAACTTGTTCAGTCCTCCGATGTATTGATCAGGACTGAACATTGTTGAGGATCCCTACCACCCATGCCACAATCTCTTTTACCCACTACTGTCAGGAAGGAGGTACAGAAGCATCAAGACTAGGACTGCCAGGCTGGGTAACAGCTTCTTCCCTCAGGCTGTGAAAGCAATGAATGCCGTAGCACCAGCAAGGTCTCATCACTAGGGCAGCCAGCTGTTTACCGTTTACCTGAGCTGCATACTTCACATACATTTTGAGTTATATTTTACCAACTGATTTGTGGTAATATTTTATGTACTGTCTGTAATATGCAATATGTATTGTGGTTGCACCCTGGTCCAGAGAACTGTAGTTGTTTTGTTTGGTTGTATATATGTGCAGTCTGATGACAATGGATTTGAACTTGAACTTGAAAGGAGGTGTCTACAAGTGAATGCTGCCAGCTGGCACATTCCAAGCTACAGGAGAACATGCCTAGGGTCGCACCAAAGCTTGGTGCATCCACCACAAAGCCTTTATGGGGAAGAACCACAGACAGAGGTTGTGCTCAGTTCTATAAGGAGGAAACATGAGCAGTGTGGGGCATTGTAATAGAACCTGGCTATGGATTAGATTTATTTGTCAATATGGAATTGGATCTCAATATGCTCTGGGACCTGTCTCACACTCTTTCCCTGCAACAGTAGCCCACGACAAGTTAAGAAAATTGCTAAGGTGAACCGTCAGTGAAGGATATGGAGGAAGGCAACCCCTTGGGCCATGTGTTTTCGATTGAGAAAAACGCCATACGACTGCTACAGATTCAAAAACCACAGGCTCTCCTTCCTCAACTTCCTAACCGGAAGACCACAATCAGTGCAAATTGGAAATAAAATCTCCACCTCGCTGACAATCAACACTAGTGCAACTCAGGGATGTGTGCATAGCCCACTGCTCTACTCTCTCTATACCCATGTCTGTGTGGCTAGGCGTAGCTCAAATGCCATCTATACATTTGCTGAATCTCAGATGGAGAGAGAGGGTGTGTAGGAGCAAGATATACCAGCTAGTTGAGTGGTGTCACAGCAAAAACCTTGCATTAAACTTCAGTAAGACCAAAGAACTGATTGTGAACTTCAAAAAGGGTAAAACGAGAGAACATACACCAGTCCTCACAGAGGGATCTGAAGTGGAAAGAGTGAGCAAATTCAAGTTCCTGGATGTTGGTATCTCTGAGGATCTAATCTGGTCCCAACATATCGATGCAACTATAAAGAAGGCAAGACAGCAGTTATATTTCAATAGGAGTTTGAGCAGAATTGGTATGTCACCTAAAACACTCACAAATTTCTACAGATGCACCATGGAATGCATTCTGACTGGCTACTGCACAGGATCGAAGTGTGCTGCAGAGGGCTGTCAAATTAGTCAGCTCCATCATGGGCACTAGCATTCATAGTATCCAAGACATCTTCAAGGAGTGATGTCCATTATTAAGGACCTCCACCACGCAGAGCATGCCCTCTTCTCATTGTTACCATCAGGACGGAGATACAGGAGCCAGCAGACACACACTTAGTGATTCAGGAACAGCTTCTTCCCCTCTGCCAGCCATCCAATTTGTAAATGGATATTGAACCCATCAACATTACCTGACTACTTTTTTAAAATTTATGTTTATGCATTGCATTACATACAAGGGATGATTGATAAGTTCGTGGCCTAAGGTAGAAGCAGTCAATTTTAGAAAACCTAGCATATTTATTTTTTCAACATAGTGCCCTCCTACATGTACACACTTAGTCCAGTGGTCGTGGAGCATACGGATCCCTTCTCTGTAGAAGTGGTCCACAGCAGGAGTGATTGATAAGTTCGTAGCCTAAGGTAGAAGGAGTCAATTTTAGAAAACCTAGCACATTTATTTTTCCTACATTTACACACTTAGTCCAGTGGTCGTGGAGCATACGGATCCCTTCTTTGTAGAAGTGGTCCACAGCAGGGGTGATTGATAAGTTCATTGCCTAAGATAGAAGGAGATGAGTTATTAACTTCAAACTTTCTGCATTATCACTCAAAGAGTTGAACTGCACGTGCATGTAACGAGAGCGTCTTGGACCTCCAGGTGGTCCACAGCAGGGGTGACTAAGTTCGTGGCCTAAGGTAGAAGGAGATGAGTTGTACAGCTGTCGTTACAGGCACGTGCAGTTCAACTCTGTGTGAAAATGCAGGAATTTTGAAGGTAATAACTCATTTCCTTCTACCTTAGGCCACGAACATATCAATCACCCCATGCTGTGGACCACTTCTGGAGGTCCAAGACGCCGACTTCTACAAAGAAGGGATCCATATGGTCCATGACCGCCGGACTAAGTGTGTAAATGTAGGAAAAATAAATGTGCTAGGTTTTCTAAAATTGACTCCTTCTATATTATTTTTCTATATTATCATGTATTGCATTGTGCCACAAAGTTAGCAAATTTCACAATAAATGCCGGTGATATTAAAGCTGATTCTGATTCTATTCCCATACACTCCGCCATCTGCGTTTGCATAGCAGGATCAGACTCACACCTGTTTGGGCCATTCACCAGGCCACAAGGTGAGGGGCATAACAGATCACCTAGCATCCTCCTGCAACCTGCATCCTCCAGCTCCTCAGCCTGGCCAGTGTGGAATTAAAGCAGAGTGCCTTGGATCATGTGAGAGTGTTGGTCTGATCTATGGTCTTATCAAAAGGATTCCACACTGGGAACTGTGTCTCAATTTCAAAGATGCAAACACACTAAGTTATAAATCCATGCCTGTGAAAGGAATTGTTCGATCACAGCACCACAAATTGATCCCCGTACGATATGGCACTGACGGAATCAAAGAACCAGCAATATGCTCACTATCTTTTCAATTGGAGACAGAAAAAATCCTTCAATCTGCTCATGACCTTTGATAGGAGGATATTAATAGAAGTGCATATTTTGATTACAAGGTAAGAATAGTCAGACTCTACAATAAAGCCAAATCTGTCCGCTGCAGTGAAAAGAACAACAGTCAAATAGAAGCTGTTCCATTAGCCACTAAATGATAGTCCTACTACATCATCTCCCTCTATGGAAACCGAAAATTATTTCCATTCTGTCCCATTTATCACTGAAATGTTTTTTTGCCAGTGTGTAGTAATGTGTTTCATGAATTATGTACCCTGTATTCCATCAAAATCTAAAATGAATTTGTGATTCTATTGTGTTGCTCTCTGAGGATTTTTTTCTATTTTTTAATAAATTGATAATTATAACAAATGGCGTTCACTACAAGTGACTGGCCACCTGATGACACCAATCAACCAGCAGCCTATTCCCCCAGTTGCTGTGTTGCCCTAGTTCACATTGAAATCACATTGAGAGTGGAGGAAGATGCTAAAAGGCTGTGATTATAAGGTTATTATTACTTCTGCTAATGACTTGGAACTAATTCAGAGCAGCAGCAATTGTGCCTGCGAATGGCGAACGTACATTGAAACAATCGTTTTAGACCTTGATAGCGCAAGAGCTGCTCATTTACATGAACACCCAGCTTGGAATCTTGTGCTGTATGAGGGTTGTAGGGGGTGGGGAGGAGATATTGTTGGGGATGAGAAAAACAAGAAATATTTCATTGCGGGAGTCTCTGTGAAAGGCTTCAGTCGACTTCTCACTCAGGATATCAGTTGCAGCCTTTCCCCTTCACCTTGCTGAATTCAGGCAAAGCCAAAGAGTTACCACGAGGCCATTTCGTTGGAATGGGACAAATACTCCTCTGGAGAAAGCTTTTCCAAGCTGCTGTCTCAGTTGAGAGACAAGAAATAAATTTCTGCCGATGTTTAATTCCCTCAGAATGAAGCTATAATATAAAGTGTGTTCCCAAAGCGAAAACAGTAAAAAGGTCTCTCCTCTTTCTGCCTATCACCCCTCTTCACTCGGATGCACCTATTACTTGCCATCCTTTGCCGCACTCCTTCTCCTCAACTCCTTCAACTCACTGCTCCTCTAACTTTCCGTACAGATGAAGGGTCTCAACCTGAAAAGTTGCCTGTTCTTTCCCCTCCACAGAGGCTGCCTGACCCACTGAGTTCCTCCAGAATTTTCTTTGCTACTCCAGGGCCCGGCCTCTGTAGTGTTTTCTGTCTCCAGTAAACAGCTAGTTCCCATGCATGGAGAAATGCTCATTATTGATTATTTATGTATTTATTTATTTATTGAGATACAGCGTGGAACTGGTCCTTCTGGTCCTTCGAGCTGTGCTGCCCAACAATCCCCTGATTTAATGCTAGCCTATCCACGGGACAATTTACAATGACTAATTAACCTACAAACCAGTACATCTTTGGACTGTAGAATGAAACTAGTGCACCTGGAGGAAATCCACACGGTCACGAGAGAACGTACAAACTCCTTACAGGAAGTGAGTTTCAGATAGAAGTGTTAGGGTAGAATATGACCATCATCTGTCCGATCAGTCTATGACTCAGACTTGCCAGGAACTTCCTCTGCTAAGTTTGAGGTCCTGCTACCACCTTGGAAGAGAGATAGTTATCAAGCTGTAGCTTTGAGGCAATTCAATTTCAGGTGCTGGGTTGTTGACCAAGTCAGCAGGAACAGGATCTGATTACAAGGCAGGAGGGAGTTGTACATGATACAAAAGGAGAGGAGACTCTGAGATGGATCATGTGGATCCAAATGGCTGCATAAAACCATGATGTACGCTGATGTGATCAAGGTCCAGATCCAGAGAGTCAGTAGCCAACATTCCATACCCAACCATGGGAGTGGGTCCAAGCAGAAACCAGGACACGGGCAACACATCCTGAGATTCAGCCCCTTAAATACTAAAAGAGTACTTCTTTAGTCAGAGGGTGGTGAATCTGTGAAATTCATTGCCTCAGATAGTTGTGGAGGCCAAGTCATTGGGTACATTCAAAGTGGAGAGTGATAGGATCTTGATTAGTAAGTGCATAAAATGTTACAGGGAGATGGCAGAACAATGGGGTTGAGAGGGAAAATAAATCAGCCATGATTGATGAACCAAATGTCCTGATTCTGCTCCTATACCTTATTGTCATGTGGTCTAAATACAATTAGGCACCTGCAGAGCGACAGTAGTGCACGAAAACTGCAAATACCTTCAGACTCTGATTTGCACCTCAGCATAAGCCATCTGGTTTAAAACAGACAGGCAAACAGCCAACCAACTCAAAGGTATTTTCACAGTGGTGGCATCCTATTTTGGCCATTTTCTAGTAGGGTAGTCCAAGTTCATGGAGCATTTCAGCAGAAATACAGGTCCTTTGGCACAATGAGATCACACCAACCATCGAGTTCAATTTTACTCTAATCCCACAAAGTGAGGTGTGTGACACTGGCTTGTTTTACAAGCACACAGCTACCTTTATTACTTATCATTTCAGCCTGCCTCAAGTAAGGACACCAATGCTTCCCACCACACCCCTCATTGCTTTGTCTCCATTGTGTTCCCATCATTTCTTCCCCTCTCCTCTCTTCCTGCACTTTCCAGGGACTATCACTTCATCATTCTCTGGTCCACTCTTCTATCCACAACCACCACTCTCCTTCCTTCAGCACCTTCCCACGCAGCCAGAGGCAATGGGAATCCTGTCCTTTCACCCCCTTCGCTTCCCTTCATCCAGTGACCTAGACAGTTATTGCAGGTGAAGCAGCTCCTCATTCGCATGCCATGCACTCTAGTGTCCTACACCTGGTGCTCACTACTTCCATCTGTGCTCAGACTACAGGGATGATCCTGAGCTTCCAGTTGCCTGCTATTTTAATTCCCAATCTCACTCCTATTCCAGTCTGCTTCCCTTCACCCTCCTCCACTGCTAAGGTGAGGGCCAATATAAACTAGAGAAACAACACCTTATGTCCTATCCACGAACTTTGCAGCCCACTGGAATGAACACTGAATTCTCCAGAATTTGATGAATTGCTCTCTCATCATTTCACAATATTATGCTCATGTCACTTTCTTATCCCATTCCCTCAAAATTTCTTGGTAATAACATTAGTAGTCATGCTCCTTTCAACTAATCTTTGAAAGCTTTTGTCTTACACATCAGTAGATTACCCCATCTCAGCTCTTATGTCAGCCCTCCGCTCTCACCCAATTTTCAAATAAGATTAGCTTTATTGTACATCAAAAAATCAAAACATACAGTACAGTGAAATGTATTGTTTGCATCAATATCCAACACAATCTGAATATGTGCTGGGGGCAGACCACCCCTGTTGCCATACTTCTGGTGCCCACATAGCATACCCACAAGTTACTAACCCATTCGTCTTCAGAACATTAGAGGAAACTGAAGCACCCGGATGAAACCCATGCAGTCACATGCATACTCCTTACAGACAGCAGCGGGAAATAATCCCTGATTGCTGGTGCTGTAAAATGCTATGAGAGCTACTACACTACCATGCCAGTCTAGGTAGGGTTGCCTATCAGAAATACCAGCTTGTTTCTCTTCATCTTCTCAAATTATTAGGGCACCATGTATTCACATCATGGCCTGACATTTAATAATCATTTGCTCAGTTTGACAAAGTACCTTGTCCTTCACTGGAATAACTGCAATTAAACATTAATTTCTGCTGAAATACTTTCATTATATTGATGTGGCGGCTGCTCTCTCAGGTGTCCAGTCTGTCGTTGTACATAGTCATTCAGAATGATATAGACACATTTGACTTGTAATTGAGCAGATCTCATCTTAAGAAGCTTGAGAAAGAACAGATGAGCTAACAATCAGCTGCACACTCACTCATCAAAATTGACAAGTGATCCACACCCAACAATCCTGTCCACTTCCTGACGGTCTTCTCTTTTTTGTGATTTAGCTTCAGAGCGAAAGTCCATTGCACGTCCATGATCTCATTTAACCCTGAATTTAACTCACAACTGGAAAAGGGCAGGTTTGGGTCATTTTATAATCAGATTGATTTAATGCAGAATAAAATGAAACAATGTGAAAATAAAGAAAAATAGAGGGCCATGGGTAACCCTAGATAATTTATAAATTAAGTACATATTCGGCACAGCATTGTGGGCCGACAGGCCTGTATTGTGCTGTAGGTTTTCTATGTTTCTAAAGGGATTCTGGTCCGAAACCAGGAGACAAATAAAGTTATAATCAAGTATTCAAACCAGTGCACATTGTACAATTAGGGGCTCTGATCAAAAGCTAATTGCGCAGAGCAAAATTTTGAGGTTACTGGAAATCTGGAAAATACAAACAGTAAATTTTGGAGTGACTCAATTGATTAGGCAGCATCTCTGAAGAGAGAAATAAAGATAAAATTTCAAATCCATCACCCTCTGATGTATCGTCACTGACTAGAAACGTTAACTTTGCTCCAACTCCACAGAGGCTGTCTGTTCAGTTAAATATTCCCAGCCCTTTTTGTTTTCAGTTCAAAATATGGCAGTGATAAGAACTGAATCAAGAACCAAAGGGTTCAGCTAAACAATTCTATATGCAGGCTTACCAACTGTTTATAATTGTTATTGCTATTGCATGTTGACCACAAAATACCACACATATGCATTGCTTTATTTGTATAGAAAATATACTGGATTACAAAGCCCAAATTATCCTTTTGGGCTTTCATTTTTAGCCATCTTTATAAGTGCTATATACTGTAAATATAACACTGTGGAAGGACTCTGCATACACAATATTCTGCAGTTCAGAATGAGGGTATGCAATAATATTTACCTGAGGAAATCATATTTCATTAACATGATAAATTTAAAAGTTAGATATCTTAGAGAGTTATAAGGTAGCCTGGAAGGAATTTTAGAAGGGACTTGGGAGAATTAGAAGGGGACATGAGATGGTCTTTGTGAGTTGGATTAAGGAAAACCCCAGGTGTTTTATACATATTGTGAAGAACAGGTTGATGACTGATGTGAAGATAGGACCCATCAGGGATAAAAGAGGAAATGTGCCTGGAATCAGAAGAGGCAGCAGAGGCCCTTAGTGAATACGTTCTTCAGTATTCACCCGTGGGAGGAACCATGACAAATCTCAGGATAGCAAAGAACAGGCTAATATGCTGGAACGTGTTAAGGTTCTGAAACAGAACGTGCTGGAACTTTTGAAAGACATTAGGATGTATGTTCCCGGAGCCAGATGGGACAAAAGTTCAAAGTAAATTCATTATCAAAGTACATTTATGTCAACATATACAATACTGAGATCTATTTTCTCATGGGACATCACAGTAAATACAGTGCCCCTTCCCTCTACAGTCCTGACGAAGGGTTCCGGCCCGAAATGTCGACTCATCGTTTCCACGGATGCTGCCCGACCTGCAGAGTTCCTCCAGCGTGTTGTGAATCACACAGCCTTGAGGTTCACCTGTGCTGAGGGAGATTGTGGAGGAGATGTGGTTGCCAATCCAAACTGACTGGGGGTCTGCAAGTGAGGAAATCGAGGATCCATTTGCACAAGGAGGTACTGAGGCCAAGAACTTGAAGCTTATTGATTATTTTTGAAGGGGTGATAGTATTGAATGCTGAGCTGTCTTCAATGAAGACCATCTTGATGTATGCATCTTCGCTGTCCAGGTGGTCTAGGGTTGAGAGAAGAGGCAATGAAATGACGTCTGCTGTAAACGGTAGGGAAATTGGAGTGAATTCAAGTCACGTCTCAGGAAGGATTTGATATGTTTCATTACCAACCTCTCAAACACGTCACCACAGTGGATGTAAGTGCCGCTGGATGATAGTCATTGAGGCAAGCTGTCAAGTTCTTCTCAGGCACCTGTATAATTGAAGCCTGCTTGAAGCAGGTAGGTAGCTCAGACTGCCAAAGCATCAGGTTAAATTAATCAGTGAGCACTCCAGCCGGCTGATCAGTGTAGTTCTTTAGTAGTTGGCCAGTACCCTCCCCAGGCCAGACGTTTTCCATGGGTTCACTTTCCTGAAGGATGCTCTCATGTCAGCCTCAGAGACTGAAATGACAGGGTATCAGAGACTGTGGGAGTTCATAAAGGTGTCTCCATGTTCTGACAGTCAAAGTGAGCATAAAAGGCACTAAGATCATCTGGGAGTGAAGCCTTGGTGTCACCTATGTTACTTGGTTTCACTTTGTAGGAGGTGATAGCGTTTAAGCCCTTCCAAAGCTGTCAAGCATCCTTCAGTGACTCAAGTTTGGTCCAGAATTGCCCTTTGCATGTGAGATGGCTTTCCAAAGATCACACCTGGGCCTCTAATCTGGCCCTCGGCAGATAGTTAAGGTCCAGAGCTTCTGGTTAGGGAAGTCTGTGAATAATTCTGTGGCAACACACTAGTCTACAACTGTTTTTATGTAGTCCGCGACAACTGTTGTGTATTCGTTCAGATCTCTTGATAACACCTTGAACATAGCCCAGTCCATTGACTCGAAGCAATCCAGTACGCACTCCTCTGCCCCCCACCTCCACCTCTTTGTTGTCCTTATCTCTGGAGTCTTGTTGTTTAACCTCCGCCAGTATGCAGGTAGGAACAGGACAGCCAAGTGATCAGATTTCCAGAAACACTGTCAACATGGAACAGTAGGCATCCTTAATCATAGTGTAACAATGGCTGAGTATGTTGGGACCCCTGGTGTTGCAGGCAATATGTTGAAGATAATTGGGCAGAGATTTCTTCAAAGAAGCCTGATCGAAGTCCCCAACAATGATTTGAAAGGCATTGGGGTAGGCTGTTTCTTGTTTGCTATTCACAGCGTTCAATAATTCGAGTGCTTTTTTAACATCTGCCTTTGGCAACATGTAAAATGCGGTCAGGATCATGGGGCAGAACTCTCTTAGTAAGTAGAATTATCAGCACTTAATCATCGGATGTACCAGATCAGAGGAACAAGACCACTGCATCCGAACACCATAGGGAGTGTTTGTGAACCAGCTATGGGAAAATAGCCCCCTGCCTCGTGGGCAGCCTTGGGAGAGACAAAGGCTGTGGGAGTAAACCCAGACAGAAAATACGGAATGAAGCCTCTAAGGCAGCTGGACATCACCGACATCCTTCCAGCAACTTCTGCAGCCAAGCTGGTGCCAAATGTGTTGCTTTGCTTTCCTTTGGACTACACCAGTGAGGCTGAGAGGGGGATCTTGACGACTAGGTATCCCAAGATCTCCTTACCTTCTGCCCAGGTTTGTGGCCAGGTTCGCAGTGACAGAACCAACATGGGAGGCAGCAGTTATGAGTGATAAACCCTCACCGATTGGCGTAGGTAACAGCCACTACAGGCTATCTTCAATGGGGTGAGGAATCTTCACATCCCACTGGTCAGCTACCACGCATCTCAAGCAGGGCCGTCCACAAGGTGCTGACCCGCCACAGTCTGCCTGCTTCAATGGGTGCTTAGAGGTCAAAGGATCAACTTGGCCAACAGTCTGTCAACATCACACCAGGCAAAGAACAACTAAGAAGAAAAACAAAATCTCCAATCCTATGATTGTCAAGATGGAATGTCAGGACTATGTGTACTGGCCTCTCCAATGACCTACGACATGTCATCGACCCCAGGAAGACCGCCATCATCGACCTCAAGCTCAAAAAGCTGCACATTGATGTCGCTGCCACACAGGAGACCAGGCTCCTTTCAGCCGGCAGCCTCAGAGAACAGGACTACACCTTCTTCTGGCGGGGGAGGAAACCAGAGGAACTGGATTTGCAGTGAGAAGCTCCCAGTTTTCCTCACTGGAACCGCCATCCAGAGGCAAAGAGCGTATTCTGTCTCTCCGTCTTGCCCCATCCTCAAGCACGGTGAATATTCTGAGCATCTGCACACCAACCCTCTGTACCTCTGCAGAAATGAGGGACCAGTTCTATAAGGACCTCAATCCAACCATCAAAAGGCTACCTGCTTCTGAGCACCTGACCTATTTGGACACTTCAATGTCGCACCATAGTGTATCCTAGCGACAGGCCAGCTCTCGTCACTGGCACCAGCTAGATCTTGTCATCACAAGAAGTCGATCACTGAACCACATCTTCAACACTGGCAGATGCCACAGTGCTGAGTGTGACACCGAGCACTCCCTGGTCAGCAGTAAATTGCGTCACCAGCCCAGAAGAATCCATTATCAAAGCAATAAAGACGTCCACACATCAAAACTGCTAGAATCTCGCTCCCCAACCTCTGTGCATGCTTTGCCGACACCATCTGGTCGGCTCTCCAGGACCATCCTGCAGGGTGTGTCGAAGACAGACGGAGTCACCTTCGTGATGTTGTCTACAACACAGCCATGACTATCCTTGGCAGGAGAAAGAGACAAAGCCCAGACTGGTTCGAAGCTGGAATCACAGAGCTAGGGTCTGCTACAGAAGCAAAACGAGCAGCCCTCATCCAGCACAAGAAGGACCCTTCCAAGAAGTCTCTTGTTGCTCTCAGGAAAGGCAGGGGTGATGCCCAGTGTGTCGCTCGTGACTGCACCAACGACTATGGGCTGAATCTCTGTCTGAGCATCCTATGCTCCGATAACTCCGGCAACAACTGCGGCATGTACACTAGCATAAAGAAGACCCTCAGACCAACTATCTCAAAGACCACTCCACTCAAATCCTCCGCTGGCAGTGTCATCACAGAGAGGGGAATACAGATGGAAGGATGGGCTGAACACTACCAGGAGCTGTACACAGGAGAGAACATCATCACAGATACCGCACTCAAAAGTATCATCAGTCTGCCTGTCATGGAAGAACTCGACCAGTTGCCCTCTGTTGACAAACTCAGTAAGGCCATCAAGCACCTAGCAAGCACCAAGGCTCCTGGAAAAGATGGCAATTCACCTGAGGTCATAAAGGCTGGTAAGAAGTCTGCTCATATACCACCTGCACAACCTTCTCTGTCAGTTGGCAGGAAGAGTCAGTACCTCAGGGCATGTGAAATTCCAGCATCGTTGCCCTCTTCAAGAACAAAGGCAACGGTGTGAATAAAATAACTACCGAGGCATCTCACTTCTCAGTAGCATCTGCAAGGTTTTTACTCGTGTGGATTTTGCTCACTAGCTGCTTGCATATATCCAGTGCAGGTTCTGAGCAGAATGGTCAATAATCAACATGATCTTCTCACCACAACAGCTCCAAGAGAAATGCTGAGAGCAGAGACAACCATTGTACGTCACCTTCATCGACCCGACAAAGGCCTTCCACCTGGGCAGCACAAAGGGCCTCTTCACACTGCTCCAAAAGGTTGGATGTCACCATAAGCCCCTCAGGATGATCATATCTTTTCACAAAGACATGCAAGAGTCTGGGAGAATACTGGCCAAGAACACCAAGATGAAGGCCTAACAGGCCTATGCGTTCAGTACACAGCAATCAAACATGGATGAAGAGAGCAGCCAAAACATGTTCCATCTCCGCCGCCTCAGAAGAATCCTGGGAATCACATGGTATTATCATGTCCCAAACAACATTCTGGAGCAGGAAGGGATTGCAAGCATGTTTGCCCTCCTCACTCAGCATCGCCTACGATGGCTCAGTCATGTCAGCCACATGGAGGATGGCCAGATCACCAAAGACATACTCTATGGTGAGCTCTCCACCAGCACCACACCCACTGGAAAACCAGTCCTGCATTTTAGAGACGTCTGTAAATGCAACATGAAAGCAGGGAACATTGATAAAAACAACCTCGGAAGCCATGGCAGCCAACCACAGCAGCTGGAGACAGACCACCAAGGCAGATGTAAAGAGGAGTGAGCTAAGCAATGTATTCAGAATGTCTGGAGTGAGCCATGTCTCCATGAAACACAGAACACAACAATTTCTCATTTGTCTCCAATACAGCAATCATACCCTTAAGTCCTCAGTCTTGTTCTCCAGTGACTGTACATTTGCTAACAAGATGCTGGGTAGAGGGAGTTTCATTCTCCGATGTTTTAGTCTGGCTTGGGGTCCTCCCCTCCTCCCTCTCTTTCAACCAAGGCGATGTACAGTACCTTTATCCACTTAAAAGTGATGTAACTGTATGCTTGAGAGTTATATTTGCTGATCATGAAATCACTAGTTTATTATGATGGTTCAAAAGTACTCAAATTACTATGGATAGCAAGGGATGAAATTGCTGTGCCTTTGACAATAATCTTTGCACCCATACTGGCCACAGGAGTAGTACCAGAAGATTGGAGGGTGGCAAATGTCATTCCTTTGTTCAAGAAAAGTAATAGGGATGATCCTGGAATTATAGACCAGAGAGTCTTGCATTAGTGGTGGGTAAACTATTCAAGAGGATTCTTAGAGACAGGAATTCCCAATATTTGAAGAAACGTAATCTGATTAGGAATAATCAGCATGGTTTTGTGAGGGGCAGATTGTGCCTCATGAGCCTGATGGAATTCTTTGAAGAGTGGATTCTTTGATGAAGTTAGACCAGTGGATGTGTGGTCTATATGGATTTTAGTAAGGCTTTTGGCAAGGTTTTTTTCTACTGGCTTATTCAGAAAGTCAGGAGATAATGGCATTCAGGAAAGTTTGGCTGTGGGGATTCTACAACCACTCCCCTGCCCACAGAAGGCAGAGGGTGCTAGTGGAAGCAAGTTCTGCCAGGAGGTCAGTGACCAGTGGTGTTCCACAGGGATCTGTTCTGGGACCACTGTACTTTGTGCTATAAATTACACAGATGAGGAAATGGAAGGGTGGGGTTAGAAAGTTTGCAGATGATATGGAGGTTGGAGGTGTTGTGAATAGCGTAGAAGGTTACAACGGGTCATTGATAAAATGCTGAGCCAGTCTGAGAAGTGACAGATGCAGCTTAATCTAGAAAAGTCTGAAATTAAACACCTTGGAAGTTCAAAAAATGAAGCCAGATTACATGGTTAATGGCAGAATTTTTAGCAGACTGCAAGAATAGAAGGATCTTGGTGTTCTTGGGTCTCTCTTCCCGCCATTAGAGACATTTACGCCACACGCTGCATCCGTAAAGGAAACAGCATTATGAAGGAGCCCATGCACCCTTCCTACAAACTCTTCTCCCTCCTGCCATCTGGCAAAAGGCACCGAAGTATTCAGGCTCTCATGACCAGACTATGTAACAGTTTCTTCCCCCAAGTCATTAGACTCCTCAATACCCAGAGCCTGAACTGACACCAACCTACCCACCTCTACTGTGCCCATTGTCTTGTTTATTATTTATTGTAATGTCTGCACTGTTCTGTGCACTTTATGCAGTCCTGGGTAGGTCTGTAGTCTAGTGTAGTTTTGTGTTGTTTTTTACGTAGTTCAGTGTAGTTTTTGTATTGTTCATGTAGCACCATGGTCCTGAAAAACATTGTCTCGTTTTTACTGTGTACTGTACCAGCAGTTATGGTCGAAATGACAATAAAAAGTGACTTGACTTGATATCCATAGATCCCTCAAAGTTTCCATGCAAGTTGTTAGGGTGGTTAAGAAGGTGAATGAGGTATTGCCATTCATTAGTCAGGAGACTGAGTTCAAGATCCATGAAATAATAGCAACTTTATAAAACTTTGTTTAGGTAACACATGCTATTGTGTTTATTTCTGGTCTATTCATTATAGGAAGTTTTAGAAGGGTTGCAGAGAAGATTTGCCAGGATGCTGCCTGGATGAGAGAGCATGTCTTATGAGGATAGGCTGAGCTAGGGCTTCTCTCTTTGAAGCACAGGAAGATGAGAAGTGGCTTGATAGAAGTGCACAAGATCATAAGAGGCATAGATATTGTGGACAGCACTGCCTTTTACCCAGGGCAGAAATGGCAAATATGGGAGGGAATAAATTTAATATATTTGGAGAAAAGTATAGGGGAATGTGAGAGATGTTGTTACACAGAGTGGTGGGTGCATGGAATGTACTGCCAATGGTAGTGGTAGAGACAGATGTATTAATGACATTTAAGAGATTCTTAAGGATGAAAGAAAAATGGAAAGCTATGTGGGAGGGAAGGCCGAGACTGATCTTGGAGTAGCTTAAAAGATTAGCACAAGATTGTGGGCCAAGAATTCTGTATTCCTGCTACCGTAAGGAACAAAGGTAACTGGAGGGCAACATTCACAGGCAGTCTCCAACCCAATCCAGCCTTCTATTCTTGGGTTATACACACAAGCTGTTTGAGCAAAAGACCATAGGATATAGGAGCAGAATTAGGCCACTTGGCAATTCGAGTCTGCTCTGCCATTTTATCATGGCTGATCCTATTTTCCTCTCAGCCCAAATCCCTGCCTTCTCCCAATATCCCTTCATGCCTGGCCAATCAAAAATCTATCAACCTTTGCCTTAAATATACATAATGACTTGGCCTCCACAGCTGCCTGTGGCAACGAATTCCACCAGTTCACTACTCTCTGGTTAAAGAAATTCCTCCTCATCTCTGTTCTAAAAGGATGCCCCACTATTCTGAGGCTGTGCCCTCTGGTCTTAGACTCTCCCACCATAGGAAAGATTCTCTCCATATCCACTCTATCAAGGCCTTTCACCATACAATAGGTTTCAATGAGGCCACCCCTCATTCTTCTGAATTCTAGTGAATACAGGCCCAGAGCCATCAAGTGCTCGTCATATGACAAGCTATTCAATCCTGGAATCATTTTTGTGAACCTCCTTTGAACTCTTTCCAGTTTCAGCACATCCTTTCTAAAATAAGGGGCCTAAACCTGCTCACAGTACTCCCAGTGAGGCCTCACCAGTGCTTTTTAAAGCTTCAACATTGCATCCTTACTTTTATATTCTAGTCCTCTTGAAATGAATGCTAATGTTGCATTTGCCTTTCTCACCATAGACTCAACTTGCAAATTAACCTTTAGGGAATCCTACACAAGGACTCCCAAGTCCCTTTGCACCTCAGATTTTTGTATTTTCTCTCCATTTAGAAAATAGTCAACTCTTTTAGTTCTTCTACCAAAGTGCATGACCATACACTTCTCACTGTATTCCATCTGCCATTTGTTTGTCCATTCTCCTAATATGTCTAAGTCCTTCTGTAATCTCTCTACTTCCTCCAAACAACCTGCCCCTCCACCTATCTTCATACCATCTGCAAACTTTGCAACAATGCCATCAATTCCATCATCCATATCACTGACATATACAGACCCTTGTGAAACACCACTAGTCACCAGAAGCCAACCAGAAAAGGCTCCCTTTATTCACACACTTTACCTCTTGCCAATCAGCCACTGCTTTATCAATTCTAGAATTTTTCCTATAATACACTGGCTCAAGTTTGTTAAGCAGCCTCACGCCGGACACTTTGTCAAAGGTCTTCTGAAAATCCAAATACACAACATCAACGTATTCTCTTTTGTCAATCTTGCTTGTTATTTCTTCAACGAATTCCATCAGATTTGTCAGGCAAGATTTCCCCTTGAGAAAACCATGCTGACTACGGCCTATTTTATCACGCCCTCCAAGTACCTTGACACCTCATCCTTAATAATCAACTCTAATATCTTACCAGCTACTGAGATCAAAGTAATTGGACTATTTTCTTCTGCCTCTCTCCCTTCTTACAGAGTGGAGTGACATTTTCAATTTTCCGGTCTTCCAGACCTATTCCAGAATCTAGTGATTTTTGAAAGATCATTACTAATGCCTCCACAAACTCTTCAGCCATTTCTTCAGAACTCTGGGGTGTACATCATTTGGTCCAGGTGACTTATCTACCTTCAGTTCCCAAGAACCTTATCTCCAGTAATAGCAACTTCACACGCCTCATGCCACCTGAATCCTGGAACTTCCACCATGCTGCTAGAGTCTTCCACAGTGAAGACTGATGCAAAATACTTACTCAGTTCATCCACCATTTCATTGTCCCCCGTTACTACCTCTCCAGCATTGTTTTCCAGCCGTCCAATATCCACTTTCACCTCTCTTTTACACTTCAATCATCTGAAGAAACTTTTGGTATCCTCTTTAATATTATTGATTAGCTTACTTTCATATTCCATCTTTACCTTCTTAGTTGCTTTCTGTTGTTTTTTTAAAAGCTTCCCAATCCTCTAACTTCCCACTAATTTTTGTTTTATTATATCCCTCTCTTTGGCTTTTATGTTGGATTTGACTTCTCTCGTTAGCCATGGTTATGTCTTCTTACCTTCAGAATATATCTTCCTCTTTGAGATGTATATAGCCTGTGCTTTCAGAATTGCCTCCTGAAATTCCAGCCATTGCCTTCATCCCTGCCAGTGTTCTTTTCCAATCAATTCTGGCCACCTCTTCTCTCATGCCTCTATAATTCCCTTTACTCCACTGTAGTATTGATAGATCTGACTTATCAAATTCCAGCGTGAATTCAATCATAATTTGGGACAATAATGTTTAAGGTATATTGCAAATGAATATATGTAATGTAACATTTCCGCTGGACAATATCAACTTTAAGAAAATCAGAAATATCTTAGGATTGAAATGTGAAATGACAATACGATGATGACACAGCAGTTCAAGCAACATCTGGGGAAGGAACCCTTCATCAGAGCAGCTGTTTCATTATTTTTATCACACAATTCATTGCCCTCAGAATGCTTGTCTAAAATAAGGAAAGCCAATTCAGACATTAAGCATTTATAGCTCATACTTATGTTATTTATGAAACACACATCAAAGTTGCTGGTGAACGCAGCAGGCCAGGCAGCATCTATAGGAAGAGGCGCAGTCGACGTTTCAGGCCGAGACCCTTCGTCAGGACTAACTGAAGGAAGAGTGAGTGAGGGATTTGAAAGCTGGAGGGGGAGGGGGAGATGCAAAATGATAGGAGAAGACAGGAGGGGGAGGGATAGAGCCGAGAACTGGACAGGCGATAGGCAAAAGGGGGTATGAGAGGATCATGGGACAGGAGGTCCGGGAAGAAAGACGGGGGGGGGGGTGACCCAGAGGATGGGCAAGAGGTATATTCAGAGGGACAGAGGGAGAAAAAGGAGAGTGAGAGAAAGAATGTGTGCATAAAAATGAGTAACAGCTGGGGTACGAGGGGGAGGTGGGGCCTAGCGGAAGTTAGAGAAGTCAATGTTCATGCCATCAGGTTGGAGGCTACCCAGACGGAATATAAGGTGTTGTTCCTCCAACCTGAGTGTGGCTTCATCTTTACAGTAGAGGAGGCCGTGGATAGACATGTCAGAATGGGAATGGGATGTGGAATTAAAATGTGTGGCCACTGGGAGATCCTGCTTTCTCTGGCGGACAGAGCGTAGATGTTCAGCAAAGCAGTCTCCCAGTCTGCATCGGGTCTCACCAATATATAAAAGGCCACATCGGGAGCACCGGACGCAGTATATCACCCCAGTCGACTCACAGGTGAAGTGATGCCTCACCTGGAAGGACTGTTTGGGGCCCTGAATGGTGGTAAGGGAGGAAGTGTAAGGGCATGTGTAGCACTTGTTCCGCTTACACGGATAAGTGCCAGGAGGGAGATCAGTGGGGAGGGATGGGGGGGACGAATGGACATGGGAGTTGTGTAGGGAGCGATCCCTGCGGAATGCAGAGAGAGGGGGGGAGGGAAAGATGTGCTTAGTGGTGGGATCCCGTTGGAGGTGGCGGAAGTTACGGAGAATAATATGTTGGACCCGGAGGCTGGTGGGGTGGTAGGTGAGGACCAGGGGAACCCTATTCCTAGTGGGGTGGTGGGAGGATGGAGTGAGAGCAGATGTACGTGAAATGGGGGAGATGCGTTTAAGAGCAGAGTTGATAGTGGAGGAAGGGAAGCCCCTTTCTTTAAAAAATGAAGACATCTCCCTCGTCCTAGAATGAAAAGCCTCATCCTGAGAGCAGATGCGGCGGAGACGGAGGAATTGCGAGAAGGGGATGGCGTTTTTGCAAGAGACAGGGTGAGAAGAGGAATAGTCCAGATAGCTGTGAGAGTCAGTAGGGTTATAGTAAGCAGTCGACGTTTCAGGCCGAGACCCTTCATCAGGACTAACTGAAGGAAGAGTGAGTAAGGGATTTGAAAGCTGGAGGGGGAGGGGGAGATGCAAAATGATAGGAGAAGACAGGAGGGGGAGGGATAGAGCCGAGAGCTGGACAGGTGATAGGCAAAAGGGGATACGAGAGGATCATGGGACAGGAGGTCCGGGAAGAAAGACGGGGGGGGGGGTGACCTAGAGGATTGGCAAGGGGTATATTCAGAGGGACAGAGGGAGAAAAAGGAGAGTGAGAGAAAGAATGTGTGCATAAAAATGAGTAACAGCTGGGGTACGAGGGGGAGGTGGGGCCTAGCGGAAGTTAGAGAAGTCAATGTTCATGCCATCTATAAGCCTACTGACTCTCACAGCTTTCTGGACTATTCCTCTTCTCACCCTGTCTCTTGCAAAAACGCCATCCCCTTCTCGCAATTCCTCTGTCTCCGCCGCAGCTGCTCTCAGGATGAGGCTTTTCATTCTAGGACGAGGGAGATGTCTTCATTTTTTAAAGAAAGGGGCTTCCCTTCCTCCACTATCAACTCTGCTCTTAAACGCATCTCCCCCATTTCACGTACATCTGCTCTCACTCCATCCTCCCACCACCCCACTAGGAATAGGGTTCCCCTGGTCCTCACCTACCACCCCACCAGCCTCCGGGTCCAACATATTATTCTCCGTAACTTCCGCCACCTCCAACGGGATCCCACCACTAAGCACATCTTTCCCTCCCCCCCCTCTCTCTGCATTCCGCAGGGATCGCTCCCTACACAACTCCCTTGTCCATTCGTCCCCCCCATCCCTCCCCACTGATCTCCCTCCTGGCACTTATCCGTGTAAGCGGAACAAGTGCTACACATGCCCTTACACTTCCTCCCTTACCACCATTCAGGGCCCCAAACAGTCCTTCCAGGTGAGGCATCACTTCACCTGTGAGTCGACTGGGGTGATATACTGCGTCCGGTGCTCCCGATGTGGCCTTTTATATATTGGCGAGACCCGACGCAGACTGGGAGACCGCTTTGCTGAACATCTACGCTCTGTCCGCCAGAGAAAGCAGGATCTCCCAGTGGCCACACATTTTATTTCCACATCCCATTCCCATTCTGACATGTCTATCCACGGCCTCCTCTACTGTAAAGATGAAGCCACACTCAGGTTGGAGGAACAACACCTTATATTCCGTCTGGGTAGCCTCCAACCTGATGGCATGAACATTGACTTCTCTAACTTCCGCTAGGCCCCACCTCCCCCTCGTACCCCAGCTGTTACTCATTTTTATGCACACATTCTTTCTCTCACTCTCCTTTTTCTCCCTCTGTCCCTCTGAATATACCTCTTGCCCATCCTCTGGGTCACCCCCCCCCCCGTCTTTCTTCCCAGACCTCCTGTCCCATGATCCTCTCGTATCCCCTTTTGCCTATCACCTGTCCAGCTCTCGGTTCTATCCCTCCCCTTCCTGTCTTCTCCTATCATTTTGCATCTCCCCCTCCCTCTCCAGCTTTCAAATCCCTTACTCACTCTTCCTTCAGTTAGTCCTGACGAAGGGTCTCGGCCTGAAACGTCGACTGCGCCTCTTCCTATAGATGCTGCCTGGCCTGCTGCGTTCACCAGCAACTTTGATGTGTGTTGCTTGAATTTCCAGCATCTGCAGAATTCCTGTTGTTTATGTTATTTATGAAGTAGTTTTGCTAAAGAATAATTTTGTCTTATTGTGAAAGAGGCACAGATTCTTAACCATACTTACCACATCTCATGTGAGATAATTCCAGAAGGAATAGACAAGAGTTTCTTTCAGCTGCAGCTGGCAATGTAACAAACATTTATTTCTGTCTCAGTCACCAAGTGTTAAAGTGGTATCACATAAACAGTCCACTTTATCTTGGCGCCCTACATGTTTCAAATGGGAAGTAGATTTAAAGATGATGGACCAGGGACAACTACACATTAATATGCTATTGCCCTGCAAGGCACTAATTGAGCTTAATCTAATGACAGGTTGGAGGCGTTGTGTAATTTAAATGTAATCAGATGAACAAAGAGGTCATTGCCACGGTAAAGGAGAAGACAAAACATTCATCCATGGAAACAGGTGAAACTAAAGAGAAGCAAGATGCATGCCTGGAACATCAATCACCTCGCTGAGCACAATGAACAAGCCATTAAGGAATCTTTTAATGTTGATCATTAGCACCGTAGTATCGACCAGTGTGCTAATGGTTTATCCAACAGGTAGTCGCATTAATTGGAGAAACCAGCATAGACCCCATTAATCCTAATCTCTCTTAACCCACCAGGCACCAAATATTGGATCCTCTCAGCACTTTACTCAATTACAATACAGAGGGGAATTTAAGATAACCTTGCAAGCCACAAGGGCAAAGTTACCTGGTGCCAGAGATTTGAATTAGTGCTCTTACTATCCTTCTGACACTTATAAATAGCAGATTTTGTAAGCACTCTTAATAGCGATTTTTTTTGTCCAATATTATTGGTCTAGATGTAAATTTATGTGAGGAATTCACCGGATATAGTCCCTCAGACACATCAAGCACCCATTTCACACAATATATTGAATTATCTTTTGGAAACAAGCGGGTTATTAAACTGTAGTACAGTATGTTAATGGCTCAGATGTACACTATGTGGCCACTTTATTAGTGCCTCCTGTACCTAATCAAGTGGCCACTGAGTGTATGTTCATGGTCTCCTACTGTGTAGCTCATCCACTTCAATGATCAACATGTTGTGCATTTAGAGATTCTCTTCTGCACACTGCTGTTGTAATGTATGATTATTTAAATTACTGCTGCCTTCCTGTCACCTTGAAACAGTCTATCCATTCTCCTCTAACCTCTTTCATTAACAAGGTGCATTTGTCCACAGGACTGCTGGTCACTGCATATGTTTTGTTTTTTTCCACCATTCTCCATAAACTCTGGAGACTGTTGTGCGTGAAAACCCCAGATCATCAATTTCTGAGATACTCAAACCACTTCGTTTGGCACCGACAATCATTCCACCATCAAAGACACCCAGATCACATTTCTTCCCCATTCTAATATTTGGCCTGAACCTCTTGATCAGATCTGCATGCTTTTATGCATTGAGTTGCTGCCTCATGATTGGTTGATTAGATATTTGCACTAATAAGCAGGTGTACTTAATAAAGTGGCCACTGACCAAACGTCAAAGCCAGTTTGAAACTTCATTTTATTTTGTAAATTCCATCATCCTTTTAAGAACAGCACACCAATGAACACATTAGTGTGCTTTGTAAGGAAGTTAGAAGTAACATGTTTTCTATAAGAATTGATCCTGATCTTTGGGATGAATGCATTGTTTCACTTGGTCTGAGGAAAATATACTAATTCCTGCAATTGTTGATATCCTGAAATCATTAGTTAAAAGTTGAACAGATCTTGCTCTTATGTATCCTTTTAATCTCCAACCACTGTTATTGGTGATATGCTCATAAGACCATAAGACATAGGAGCAGAATTAGGCCATTCAGCCCATCAAGTCTGCTCCATCATTCCATTATGGCTGATCCCGGATCCCACTCAACCCCAATGAGATGTGACGTTCTGTAGCGCGCCCCCCCTCCCGGCAAGCCTCAGGGTCACTCAACTCGCTGTCGTCTAGGGGAAATAGCCCTCGGCCCCGCCAATCTGGGTAATCAGTTTGTGTGGATGCTGTGTGATGTACCCCAGCCCGCCAAATAACAGACAATACACCATATATGATTAAATAAATGACAATTTATAGATATTACTGGAACTATGTAATTAATAGAGATAAAATATAAAAGAAAAGTAAAAGACGACACACTTACCAAAGTTCAATCTGTTTGTGCACACGGTTGGAGCTCTAGTAACGATCCTCTCTTCACCATTCGATTCCTTCTGACCACTTCGTCCCATCACCTGGGACCACCCACGATGGTCAACCAGACGCTCCACACGAGTCTGTCTTTATCTCCTCTTCTCGCTGAAGACCCTGCACCTCGGACTCCAGCTCGGGTCCACCCTGTCGGCCGGCTCACAGCTTCCTGTCCGCTCTCTCTGTCTCCATCACGTCTTCTGCCCAAAAACCTGTGCATCATAATAGCTTACAGACACACAGGAAAGAATAACATGGACACTCATTGGTTCATTCTTTTCCTTATCAATAATATAACCCAAACAAACTGCTAGCGAGAGAACTTTCTCAGCATTTAACATAACAAAGAAGCCATTTTAATTAGCCTATGTAGTAACATAAAAGAAAAAACCCCTTACAGTTCTATGAACAGTCTGATGTTCTATAAGGAGATGCTAGACATACTTGGTTTGTTTGCTCTGGAGCAGTGGAGGCTGACAAGGTTTACAGTGGTTTTCAAAGGGGGCTATGCTGGATTTTTTAGGGGCTACAGGTAAATAACAAGAAACTGGAAGCCACGTGAGTTTCTGAATGGGCTGTGATAAGTTTACCATTTTAATGAAATATCAGTGAAATATATAAATAAAGAAGAAATGAATATATGCAATTTAATTGGAACCCTGAACGAAATGAATGGGAAAATATGCTAGATGATGCAAATGAGGCAGCTAAACAGTTTGACATATTCTAGCTGTCAAATATATTTGAAAAACTGAATTTATTAAACAAAGTTATAAGGAAAACGCTATTACTGCAATTTATGCTATTTCCTTTGTTAGCCAGCAAACCTTCTGGCCTGAAGCAATAGTGAGCCACCATCATGTCCTCTCTGCCCTGGAGCACATCCTCAGCAGCTGCCCAAAAGCACTGAGAGAAGGCCACTGCCACTGGCGCCATGACCAGGTGCTGAATGCGGTGGCAGAACATATTTCCTCAGCCATTAGTAACAGTAGCCACCTTCACCAATTCAGAAAGCCCTTGTCAAAGCTGGAGACCAACCAGAGCCTCAGCCCAGATCACCAGCAGGCTTGTTCACCGCGGCTTCTGACTGGCAACTGAAAGTCGATCTTGGCAAGTAATTAATGTTCCCTAATTTCATCGCATGATCATCTCTGAGGCCTGTCATGGTCGTTCTGACAGAAACCTCAAAGCAGGTGGTCATGCTAGAAGTAAGAGTGGCTTGGAAAGACCGGATTGAGGAGTCACTTGAATGTAAGAAAGCCAAATCCCAGGAGCTGGTAGAGCAGCGCCAGAGCCAGGGCGGAGGACACGATGTGAGCCCATAGAGGTGGGGTGTAGAGGTTTTGCTGGCTGCTCACTCTGCAGAACCTATGCTCTCCTTGGCATTCCGGAGGCTCCAAAGAAAAGAGCCGTCAGGACCGTCACGGAGGCTGCCGAATGGTCTCCTGAAGGCTATCGATCAAGAGGTGTGACCCATGGACCAATGCTGCTGGAAGACGAGCTGGTCAACCCTGGCTGGGATGCCTGGGCGAGGGCATCTGATGTTGAAAGACCTGAAGCACCCAGTGATCCCAGGTTTACATCACTGATGTTGTGTCCCAGCACATCAAAGGATGAATCTCAGCATTGATGTCATGAGTTTATGCTATTTCCTTCACCAGCCATTCTTAAAATAAAATCTCAAGATGATGATCTAATAGCGTCTCTTGATCATTTGAAATGACTGCGGGCTGATATGGAATTTCAGTTCAGAGACCTGCTGGAGACACATATTCCAGTCTGGGTGGTAGATCCGTTTGGGATGAGTGTGAATGATGCTGCCACATGGTACAACAAAGGGATCTGGGAATAAAGATTCAAAGAGATTCAAAGATTCAAAAAACTTTATTGTCGTTCTAACCATACATCAGCTCTGCAGGGCAGAAGGAGACAGCGTTTCCCAGGAGCAGTGCAATCATAAAGATCCATAATTCATTGAAAGTGGCTTCAGAAGTAGATAGAGTTGTAAGGAGAGTTTTTGGCACATTGGCCTTCATAAATTAAAATACTGAATACTAGATGGGATGTTATGTTGAAGTTGTACAAGACATTGCTGAGGACTAATTTGGAGTATTGTGTGCAGTTTTGGTCACCTACCTACAGGAAAGATGTAAATAAGGTTGAAAAAGTACAGAGAAAATTTACAAGAATGCTGTCGGGTCATGTGGACCTAAGTTATAAGGAAAGATTAAATAGATTAGAACTTTATTCCTCGGAACATAGAATAATTAAGAGGAGATTTGATAGAGGTATACAAAATTATGAGGGATATAAAGTAAATGGAAGCAAGGTTTTTCCACTGAGGTTGTGTGAGACTGGAACTAAGGGATCTGGGAATGCAATTTTAATCACCTTAAGGTCATGGGTTAAGGGTGAAGAGTGAAATGCTTAAGGGAAACTTTTTCACTCAGAGGGTATGAGAGTGTGGAACAAACTGCCAGCGTCAGTGGTGGTTTCGGAGTTTGATTCCAATCTTTTAAGAGCATAGATGGGAGGGGTGTGGAGGACTATGGTCTGGGTGCAGGTCAATAGGACTAGGCAGATTATTAGTCAACAAGGACTAAAGGGCCTGTTTCTCTGTTATAGAATAACTCCCTTTGACTCTAGATAGAGTGGACAGCCACCACCTTTTTCCCAGAGTGGAAATTGTTAATGCAAGAGGACATAATTTAAGGTGATTGGAAGAAATTATAGTTGGCGGGGGGGAGATATCAGAAGTAGTTTGTTTACACAGAGAGCAGTGGATGCATGGATAAGGTAAATGCAAGCAGGCTTTTTCCACTGAGGATGGGTGGGACTACAACTGCAAGTCATGGGTTAAGGGTGAAAGGTGAAAAGTTTGAGGGGAACATGAGGGAAAACTTCTTCACTCAGAGGTTATTGAGAGTGTGGAATAAGCTGCCAACACAAGTGGTACATGCGAGCTTGATGTCAGCGTTTAAGAAACATTTGGATAGTTTGGATTGTAGGGGTATGGAGGTCTATGGTCTCAGTGCAGGTCAATGGAAGTAGGCAGTTTAAATGGATTGGCATGGACTAGATGGGCTAAAGGGTCTGTTTCTATGCTTTACTTTTCTATGACCCTATGACATTGCAAGAATGTCTTATTGAGCTGCGGAGTGATGTAACAGCTCAAGCAAATTTCAAATGCAGCGTGCAAAATTTCTGGATAGCTAGTGATATTCAAAATAAGTTTCCACAGCTCTGAGAGAAAGCAAAGTGGATTTTAATTGGATTTCCCACTTCATCTTGTTGAATATGGTTTTAGCCAAGCTCTTCCCCTGCTATTAAAAGCTCCTAACAGTCTTGATGTTGTGAAAAGAGGTGATCTTTGATTATCTTTAACAAAGTTCCAACCAGGTATTCAAGAACTCACTAGTTTGCATCAGTCACAATGATCTCACTAAATACCAAAGGTGACAATTCTGAGTGCTTTTTCATTGCTGGTTGGAAGAATATTGTATGCATTATAAATGAAGTATCCCATTCAGAGTTTTGAAATTGTTTTATTTATCATGTACACCTGCAGCATTATATTTAACATATAATAATATCTATAACCTGCTAAAACATAAATTTTGACTGTATATTAGAATAATTTGTACAGTTGACCAGAAAAAACTTTAGGAACTAAGAGACAATGGAGGGTGGAGGCAACAGAGGTAAATGAAAGTCAAAAGTGGGCCACAAGCAGAAAAAAGTCGAGAACCACAGGTTTGTAAGATTACACTTTATACTTTATACTTTATTGTCGCCAAACAATTGATACTAGAACATACAATCATCACAGCGATATTTGATTCTGCGCTTCCCGCTCCCTGGATTACAAATCGATAGTAAGTATTAAAAATTTAAATTGTAAATCATAAATAGAAAATAGAAAAATGGAAAGTAAGGTAGTGCAAAAAAACCGAGAGACAGGTCCGGATATTTGGAGGGTATGGCCCAGATCCGGGTCAGGATCCGTTCAGCAGTCTTATCACAGTTGGAAAGAAGTTGTTCCCAAATCTGGCCGTACGAGTCTTCAAGCTCCTGAGCCTTCTCCTGGTGGGAAGAGGGACGAAAAGTCTGTTGGCTGGGTGGGTCGTTTCCTTGATTATCCTGGCAGCACTGCTCCGACAGCGTGCAGTGTAAAGTGAGTCCAAGGATGGAAGATTGGTTCATGTGATGTGCTGCGCCATGTTCACGATCTCATGAGAGACCTACTGTAGATAGAGTAGAGAGTGGATATCTTTTTTCCAGGGTTGAAATGTTTAATATTAAAATGTATTTATTTAAGGAAAGAGGAGCTGAGTGCAAAGGAGATGTGTGAGCCAAGAATTTGACACAGAGAGTGCAGGGTGCCTGGAACGCACTAGCAGGGTTGCTGCTGGAAGCAAATACAACAGAGGCATTCAAGAGGCTCTTTGATAGGCACGCGAATGTGCAGGAAAGGGAAGGATATGGACATTGTGTTGGCAGAAGGAATTAGTTTAGTTGGGCACCCTCTAGAACGTCTCTGCTACTTACCCTAACTGCTTTTTGTTTCTTTTTCAGTTATTACAAAGAGTTTCTGCTTTAAAACACTACTATTCTTCCCACAGATGCTGCCAGATCTGCTGACTGTTTTCAACATTTGCCAATTTTAATTAGATTTCCAACATCGGGGGATGTTTTCAGTCACTTAATTGAAGCATACAATGAACCGTGGTGTTGGAAATTATGACATGGTCTGTGCTCCCAATCTTTACTGGTTTCACTAAGACCATTTGCAAAGTATAAGCCTGAACAACATCCTGAAGAGAGGGAAAAAAAATCTAATTTAGGAGGAGTTCATGAAAGATTCACCATATTGTTTGCTGGATTGGTTAACTTGTCAGATGAGAAGGGATTAAGCAGATGTGGCCTGTATAAACTTGAGGTGAAAAAAAAACTTCCTACAGGACTAGACCAGAGTCACAGAGTCATAGACCAATACAGCACATAGAAACATAGAAACATAGAAAATAGAAAATAGAAAAAAATAGAAAATAGAAAACATATTCAGGACCTTTGGCCAAATGAGTCGATACCAACCATTTGCCAACCCAGCTAGTCTCAATTTCCTGCATTTGGCACATATTTCTTTCAGCTGTTCCCCTCACATATAGTATGTACATCATGTACTAATAAAGTTCTTCCTAAATGATACCATTATACTTCTGCAATAGCTTCCTCTGGCAGCTCATAACGTAAACTCACTACTCCTGTGGGAGCTCAGTTGTCCTGTATATGTGTCACAACTGCAGACTTCCGTGGGGCCCATGCGCCTCGCAGGTGGGCTGTGAAACAGGTACGGCAATCACACTCATGTGATTGCACATTCCAGCCAATTAGTGTTTCATTGTGGTGGTATTTAACTCTCTTCCTCTCATTCCAGTCTTACCTAGACTTGACCAAAAGCAGCGCAACATCAACGATCCCTAATTACTGTTGTCCTGGGTCCAGGAGAGAAGACTACCGTTTAGCCTGATGCTGCTAGGGAGTGGTATTTACTTAGTATCAAGCTACTATGGCCAAGCTGCTGTATCAACATTAACTTTAGTTTGATAGGTCTCTCAATGGCCACGTTGGCCTCGCATTTAGTGTTTTTTTATTTATTTCTGCATAGTTTCCATTAAAGTCAGTGACCTGTTGATCCGCTTCTGACACTTGAGCCAAAACCGCATATCCTGTAATCAAATCTTAACCATGGAAATGAACCTAGCAGAGAGAGAAAACAACTGACATTGGCCCTGACACTCATTGACCACATCGGAGATATATTACAGTGGATTGAAGCTGAGTTGGGAGAAGTGACTGTAACGGTGCGACAGATATTCTCTGAATGACAGGCCCAATCCAAACCAAAGATCGTGGAGAAGAAACTAAAATCAGTAGAAGCTGGATTGGCTGACACTTCTCATGCAGCGTGAGCCCAGTCCCAGCTGGAATAAAAGGTGTCAGCCCTCACAACGACAGCGCAACAACTCACTGCAGACAGCCAGAATCAGGCAGCAGTGATAACTGCTCTCATGGTCACAGTTTAGTAGCTTACTACCAACAGCCAGATTCAGGTGACAGCCTCTACTACTCTTACAAATGCAATACAGCAGCACTTAGCCATGTCAGTCCCACACCTAACATCCCGACTGTTCCTCCTCTTCAACCACCTCATCATCTCAGCCACTAACACACTGACTCCCAGGTCAGGTCCAGAAATGAATAATCCCCCACCAGGCAGACTGAGAGAATGAATCAGGTGATTGAGGTTACCCTGCACTGCCCTGCCTCTTCCAACCCCATGTCATGGAGCTCCCGGTTGGTTTAGACAGAGATTGCCCACAATGACTTCCAGCCATCCTCAACTGACATGTCCCCCTTTGTATGCCGGAAGGGATTCCAGCTGCTGCTCTGCCCTGGCCAGGAAATTGACTAGGGAATTAATGCCAGGGTTGAATGGCTTGTCATATGAAGGTCGTTTGATGGCTCTTGGGCTGTTTTTAATGGAATTTCACAGGAAGAATGAGGGATAACTTCATTGAAACCAAGTCTTTATGTATATTTAAGGCAGAGGTTGATAGATTCTTGATATTTCAGGGCATGAAGGGATATGGGGAAAAAGGCAGGAGATTGGAGCTGAGAGGAAAATTGGATCAGCCATGATGTAGACTTAATGGGTCAAATGGCCTAATTCTGCTCCTATATTTTATGATCTTACAATCTTTTAATCAGTTTGCCTCATTATGAAGAACTTTTGGTTCTTTTACCTAAGAGTGCTGTCTTCAGTTGGACTGTGTCAGAGAGTCCAAAGCTGAAGTCCAAGCTTGGGTCATTTAATAAGCCCTTGCAAGGATCAGGACACTGGTTTTGTTCTGAAATCAAGGATATTTATTATAAGGGAAATAAGATCCTTCACAATTCTGAAAGGACAGGCTATCCCGGTGGAAATGGAATTGAAATTGGTTTATTATTTTCAAATGCATGGAGATAACGTGAAAAGCTCTCTGGCAAACTGTTCATTCAAATTATTACATGGCGCATTGAGGTAGAAAAAACTTACACAATAGCAATGTAAAACAGCTTCAGAGAAAGTGCAGTGCAGATAAATAATAATGTGCAAAATCATAACCAGGTGGATTGTGAGGTCAAGCGTTCATCCTATCATACTATGGAATCATTTAACAGTCTAACAATAACACTAGGTAGAGTCGATGTGGAGGGGATGTTTTCTGTGGTGAGGGAGTCTAAGACCAGAGGACACAACCTCAAAATAGAGGGATGTCCTTTTAGAACGGAGATGAAAAGGAATTTGTTTAGCAAGCGAGTGGTGAATCTGTGAAAATCGTTGCCGCATGCAGCTGAGGAGGCCAAGTCATTTGGTATATTTAAGGCAAAGGTTAATGTATTCTTGATTGGTCAGGGCATGAAGGGATACAGGGAGAAGGAAGGAGATTGGTGCTGAGCGGGAAAATGGATCAGCCATGATGAAATGGCAGAGCGGACTCGATGGGCCAAATGGCCTCATTCTGCTCCTGTATCTTATGGTCTCATAGTCTTATAACAGCGGGGTAAAAGCTGTCCTTGAGCCTGGTGATAGGGGGAGAAAAGAGAATGCCCAGGATGGGAGGGTTCTTTGACTATGCTGGCTTTCTTTGCTGGGACAACGAGAAGCGGAGACAGAATCCATAGAGGGGAGGCTGGTTTCTGTGAAGTGCTGAGCTGTGTTTAGAAATTCTTGCATCCAGATCGGGTGTTTACTATGGTGATTCAATAAAAATTGGTAAGCATGGACTTACCATTTTCTTTAGCCTCCTGGGGAAGTAGAGGTTTTATTGGCTGGGGCATCTACATCACTGAACCAGGACAGGCTAATGGAGGGAACTTGACGCTCTCAACCTTCTCCACCTATGCTGTTGATGCACATAAGAGTACATGCATCACCCTCATTCCTGAAGTCAATGACCAGCTGTCTTGTTTTGTTGATATTGAGGGGAAGGTTGTTGTCATGACATCATATCACCACAGTCTCTAACTCTTTCCTGTACTCTGATTCATGGTAGCTTGAAGTACAGCCCACTATCGTGGTATCATCTGCAAACTTGTAGGTGGAGATAGAGCAGAATTACACCACGCAGTCGTGAGCGTGCAGGCTGCCATGTAGGTGGCCAAGGATACAACTTTATGGAGCACCACTGCTTGGAATAATCATGGCAGAAGTGTGGCTGCCTGTCCATACTGATTGCTGTCTGTTGGTCTGGAAGTCGAGCATCCAGTTGCAGACGGAGGTGTTAATTCCCAGAGTCCAGAGTTTGGTGATGAATTTGCTTGGAATTATAGTAGTGAAGGCAAAGTTGTAGTCAGTAAACAATAGCCAGATGTCGGTGTCTTTACTGTTACAATGCTTTGGAGATGAGCGTAGTGCCAGAGGATTGGCATCCACCAGAAACCTGTTTCAGCAATAGGTGAAATGCAATGGGTGGAAGTTAGAATAGAATATAGAAGAGTGCAGCACAGGAACAGGCTATTCGGCCCACAATGTTGTGCCTAACCAGCTAAAAAGCAAATCGAAGATTTCCACCTACCTACACGGTGTCCATATCACTCCATCCTCCTTATATCCAAGTGCCTATCCAAACATCTCTAATGTATTTGCCTCTACCACCATACCAGGCAGTGCACTTCTGGAATCCACGACTCACTGAATAAAACACTTACCCCTCACATCCCCCTTGAACCAACCACCTCTCACCTTCAATGCATGCCCTCTGGTATTAGACATTTCAACCCTGGGAGACTGATATTCTCTGTCCCCTCTATCTATGATGGAAAAAAATAAAGAATAAATGGCCTATTAACAGGAAGGTGTGTCATGAAAACTCAACAGATTTTCACAAACACCCTGCGTGAACCAGGAAATTCGTACCCTGCTGAGGGCTAGATCTGTGGCATTGAAGACTGCCACTCTAGAATCCTACAAGAATTCCAGGTACAACTTAGGGAAGGCCATCGAGAGAGGGACAAGGCAATTCCATGTGAAATTAGAGGCACAGGTACATAATAGAGTTTACATGCCATTACTTCCCACCAAGGCAGAACCTAACAGCATAAGTGGTGCCTCACTCCCTGATGAGCTCCAATCTTTTTATGCAGGTTCTGAAAGGGAGAATAATACTAGGTCTGTGTGAACTCCCATAGTCTCTGGTGACCCTGTGATCTCTGTCTTGGAGGCCAAAGTCAGAACATCCTTTAAGAAGGTGAATGTGTGCAAGGTGTTAGGCCACGGTGGTGCATTTGGATAGAGCACTGAAAAAAACATGCCAACCAATTGGCTGGCATATTCAACCTCTCACTCCTGCAGACTGAGGTTCCCACCTTCTTCAAAATGGCAGCAAAAATACCTGCAGCAAAGAAGTGCAGGGTGATCAGTCTCAATGAAAATCGAGCAGTAGCCCTCACTAGGTTGGCTATGGCTAAAAATTAGTTCCTGCCTGAGGAAAGACCTGGATCCACTGCAATTCACCAAGCAGGTCTACAGCAGATGCAATGTCACTGGCTCTTCACTCTGCTTTGGAGAACCTAGGCAACAACAAAGCATGCGTCAGACTGCTGTTTATCATTTACAGCTCAGCGTTCAACGTCATCACTCCCTCAATATTAATCACCAAGCTTCAAAACCTGGACCTCTGTACCACCCTCTGCCACTGAACCATCGACTTCCGTACTAGGAGACGGCCGTCAGTCCGTCAGTTACAACATCTCCTCACTGACAATCAGCACAGGGATGTGTGCTTAGCCCACTCCATCGACACCCATGAGTATGTCGCTAAGCACAGCTCAAACGCCATCTGGAAATTTGCCAATGACCTTCACTGCTATTGACAGATGGTGACGAGGAGTCATTCAGGAGTGAGACAGATCTGCTGGTTGAGTGTTGTCACAACAACAACCTTCCACACTACGTCAGCAAGACCAGGGAACTGATTGTGGACTTTAGGAAGGGGAAAGTCAGGAGAACAGACAGCAGTCCTAAACATTGGGGTCAGTAGTGGAAACGGTGAACAGTTTTAAGCTCCTGGGTATCAACATAACTGAAGATCTACTCTGGGCCCAGCACATTGATGCAATCATGAAGAATGCACACTAGCAGCTATACTTCACTGGAAGTTTGAAGAGATTCTGCATGCCAAAGGCGCTTGCAAGTTTCCATCGCTGTGCAGAGGAGAGCATTCTGACTGGTTGCATCACAGCCGAGTACTGAGCCTTCAAAGCACAGGATTGAAGGAAGCGGCAGGAGGGTGTAGACTCAGTCAGCTGGAAGCTGCGTCCCAGTGAAATGAGCTTACCAATACAGCAGTTAAAACCTCATAAACATATGGTAATACACAATAAATCTATAATAATTTTATATGCACTATCATTGCTAACAGAAATGCATGCCATAAATAACAGTTACTCTAAAATATTGTTTCATGTTTTTTGTGCAACCATAATAGAAACCTATGTTAATGATCACAAAACCATAACCTAAGTGAGCTGGCCCCATTGATAATACCCAGCCAGAGATTACTGTAAGAATGGTGAAGTTTAAACTGTAATAAGAAGGGGTTAATGTACCACAAATAACTGTCATGGTACCATTGAGGGTAATTACACTCAGCATTGTTGCTGCAACAGCTCTGTTGCAGGGCGGATGAGCAGCTGAACGTTGAAATCCACAAGATGCCTTCTGAAGCGCACCCGCATCGCATCCGATTGACAGAAATGGCCTTTCAGGGATCACTGCGCTGTAACTCTGAACCAAGCTCATGACAGAAAGTGAAGCCTCATCCCACTCAGTCTAATCACTCTTTTATAGACATGATAACTGTTAATTAACTACCAAACAATCTCACCGGCAGTGGAAATTGACTGGAGCCTCAATCCTTCAGCTCTTAATTGCTGGTAGGAATCTAAAAGCCTGAAATTAAAAATTTACATTTTCCTTTCTCTTTCTTTTTTTTATCCCCTTAATCCTGTCATTCTTTTCTCCTTGACATTGAGTTCACCCAATCTAATCTATGCTTTCTTTTCAGACCTCGCATTGCCCATTTCATAATTTCTCACTCTAATTAGTTACGGAGATAAGCTGTGGTGTCACCAGTCTGCATCTTGTGGTAACTTGTAGCACAGCAATTTGGACACACGCTATCAAAAAGGTTTGCCTCCCCTAGCCTGTGGCAACCTACCTTGCTAGCCAATGCATTAGCAACTTTTTTGTTGTTCTCGAGCATACCTGAGAGCAGTAGAGGGTGTCTCATTAAAGACAGTTAGATTTTTAAAAAGCAAGGAAAATAAAGGTTATGGGGAAAAGTGGTGCCAGATCAATGGCCAGATGAGCCATGACCTTATTGAACTCAATGGGCCAGATGACCTACTCCTGCTTCTGTTTCTTATGTTCTTAGGTTAACAGCTACCTCATGTGGGCTTTCAGTCATGGTCCTGTTGCAGCAAGCTACATTCGGGTACGTTTCAACAGATAATGAGCTGTGATCCATTTGTGACGTGAAGCAGATGACATCACCAGTTACCGTAGCCCAGGGTAAAACCCTTTCATGTTATTTCCCAGTGCTCACCATTTAAGTGATCTAAGTGCTCCATAAATGCCAGTGAGAAACCAATAAGAAATGTAATCCCAGAAGCTAAAAAGCAACTATTACAAGCAATTGATACATCCTGTAACAGGTCCAAAAACGCATTTCCTCCTGAATTAGGATGTAATTACCAGCAGTTCCACGCTAATAAAGCTCATTAATTCAAGTTGAAAATCCCGTTGATACTTTCCTCTATTTTTGCTGCTCACCTGTAACAATAAACCCTTATCGTACATTAGCAATTCTCCTGGAATATTTCTACTGAGATTGCAGGTTAAGCTTATTGTGTTACTCATTCCAAATGAGCTACAGGTCAAATGGGAAGTTTCGGATGCTATTGCAACTATCCATCATCGTTTACCAGTGGGGATAACTAGCAACACAGTTCAAACTTCCCATGGGATTTCAGGGCTCTTCCACTTCATCTGCCACGTTCCCTCAGGGAATGGAAGCAGATAAAGTAGCTCAGTCAGAAATCAGGCATTTGAAGACAAGGCTGCAAATCTAGAGCATTTGACCGGACCACTTCATTTGTACGCTCAGTGTCCACTTAATTAGGTACTTCCTGCACTTAATAATGTAGCCACTGAGTTTATATTCTTGGTCTTCTGCTGCTGTAGCCCATCCACTTCAACGTGTTGTACATTCAGAGATGCTCTTTTGTACACCATTGTAATGCATGGTTATTTAAATTACTGTCGCACTTCAGTCAGCTTGAACTAGTCTGTTCATGCCCCTCTGACCTCTCTCAATAACAAGATGTTTTCACACACAGAACTGTTGCACACTGGATGTCTTTTTTTGTTTGTTTTTGCATCATTCTCCATAATCTCTAGAGAATATCATATATAAAATTCCAGCTGAGCAGTTTCTGAAATACTCAAACCGCCCCATCTGGCACCAACTATCATTTCACAGTCAAAGTCACTTAGATCATATTTCTTCCCTATTCTGATGTTTGTTCTGAACAACAACTGAACTTCTTGACCATGTCTGCATGATTTCATGCTTTGAATTGCTGCCACATAATTGGCTGATTAGATATTTGAACTAACGAGCAGATGCACAGGTGTACCTAATAAAGTAGCCACTGTGTGTAGATTATGTCCTGTGTAAGGGCTTCTTCTTTTATGTTACTGCTAAGGTGAATAAAATGGCTTCTCTGTACTGTGAACTGCTGAGACAGTGGCTCTCTAAAGCAGCATGTTTGGATTATAATTACTGATAACAGGACTTGTATTCATTTGTTAACCAATTGGGATAGATGCTATTCTTTCTGTCTCTGTGAAAGCTGTTAGTTGCGCGGGCTTTGGGGAGAAGGCGCGAAGAGGAAGAAGAGAGAAGAGGTGACTTGAGGAGACGGTTGCCAGACCCGCTGGGCCTGGACTTGGGGCGGGAGCCCGGGGTCGACAACAAGCGAAGGAGGATCAGCAACAGGGAATCCATGAGCTCCAACGTTTGTGCACTAGACATGTTTATGAGATTATTGGCGCCTTTTATTAGTTTTCCTTTTCTTTTGTTCTCTACTAAGCCTATACTTAAATATAAAACCTTACTCGTTTAACCGCACATTGTGGACTGAATGTTATTTCGGGGTACTGATGTCACACAGGGGACACAACACACAGCAACCACCCAAGCTTGATTACCCAGTTTGGCGGGGCCGAAGGCTGCTCCCCCCAGATGGAAGCGAGCTGAGCGAGCCTGAGCCTTACCAGGGGGCTACACCTGGAATGTGAGAAATGGACTGAAAGACCGTCACCTTATACACATCTTTCTTCCAACACCTGGCATTTCAAATATAAATATGGGAACATTGAATGTGAATCATAATAAGCCCATTCTCTATGGCCTAGGATAGATAGTGAGAATCTCTCCTCACAGCAGCAGTATCTATGAACAGGGGAAACATGTTAGAATGTAGAAGGTCTAGAGAGGATTGGAGGAAGAATGCTTTCACCCAGAAGGTAGCTAGAATTTGAATACATTACCTGTGCAGGTAGTGGAGGCTGAAATCTCACAACATTTGAGAAGAATTTAGATGAACACTTGATTCAGCAAAGCTTAGACAGCTGAGGGTGAGCTCTGGAAAATGGGATTAGAATGGATAGGTTCTGTACCTCATGGTTGTCATGGACTCAGTGGGTGTCAGGGTCTGTTTTCAGTCTGTATGATTCTATGCCTCTGTGCCTCAACAATCCATATTAAATACTGGCAGCATTAAGAGATGTCAAGAGAACCGGCTATTGTAACACCAATTTGCTTTTTTATGGTACCTTTAAAGACAGAACCTACGTTTTCTGACGTCGTGACATGCTAATCCAGTCAATACGTGTATTCTGTTATACAGTATAGGAAAAGCAGCAGCCAGTGTTCTGGAGCAGCTCTGCAAAGACCATTGCCTTTATGTTTCAGTGGCATCATACGAGCAACAAATATAGGTCAAGACACCAGTCCAGAGCCCTACTGTTCTTCCAGTATTGCCATGGAATCCTTTACATCCGTCTGACAGCAGAATAGACTCAACATTTCATCCAAAAGCTTCCCTTAGCAACAGACTGGAACACCAGCTGAGAATTTGTGCTGCATTCCTGAAACCATGATCTCCTAACTTGGAATGTTTCTATCTGACACTTGGCTGACATCTATGTTTAACTGGTTCAATATACACTCAATGGCCACTTTATTAGGTTACCTCTAGTATCTAATAAAGTGGTTCCTGGGTGTAATATAGACCACAAAACCATAAGATATAGGAACAGAAGTAGACCATATGGTCCATCGAGTCTACTCCACCATTCAATCATGAGCTGATCCAGTTCTTCCAGTCATCCCCACTCCCCTGCTTTCTCCCCATACCCTTTGATGCCCTGGCTAAATAAAGCATCTCAAAATGTACTTCCCATGCAACATTTTTCTCTTCTCTTGCTGAGCGACACCTTTATTTAGGACAGAGAGCCTCTGACATGGTGAATTGTTGGTTCTATCCAAGGGCATTGGTGTTTCCATACCAGGCTGTAAAGCAGCCAATCCATTGCACATCTATGGAAGTTTGGTCAAACTGTTTGAAAAGTGACAAAGAACTACAAGTAATGGAAATATAACAGGATTAAGAAATCAAGTCAATTTGAACTGCTCAGTGTGGTGAACCAGTATTTGCACCCAGCTACAATAAATGAAGATTTCAATTTTTTATTTCCTTGTTTGGAAGTTTGACTGGAATGTTAATGAAGTCTTTAACTCTAATAAAATTCTCACTGCAAAGCACCTCTTAATTGGAATCAATTGTATCCACACCTGGCTTTGGAGCTTTATAAATGGATTTGAATCCACAGTTTAGATAAAAAATGCATTATCAGAAATACATTTACAGAAATTAAATTTAGAAACTATTAGGAGATTCTGGTTTTGAAGGCTATTACTAAATTGATTCTAATGTAATTTTTAGTGTTGTTAATGCAGCATTGAATCGAGGCCAGAACTCACTCAGCATCTGAGATGTGGCAGCTTGATAAGTAGCAGGAAAGACTGGAAGTCTCTAGCTGACTGGAAATCAGCTTCGGGTCCTTTGCCTGTCCTAAACAGGAAATACAGCAACATTGATAGGAACAGCCACAGATAAGGGGTGTTTTAAGAGATGTTTGGATAGGTACATGGAGCTTAGAAAAATAGAGGGCTATGGGTAAGCCTAGTAATTTCTAAGGTAGGGACATGTACGGCACAACTTTGTGGGCCGAAGGGCCTGTATTGTGCTGTAGGTTTTCTATGTTTCAATGTTTCTATAAATAGTCTTCATATACTGTAAATCAGGGCAAAGTACTGTATGCTCATTGACTAACTGTACATCTGCTCATTAAAACAAATATGTAATCAACCAGTTTAATTGGTAGCATCTTAATGCATAAAATCATGGTCAAGACGTTCAGTTGTTGTTCAGACCAAACAACAGAATGGAAAAAAAAATGTGATCTAAGTGACTATGATCATGGAATGATTGCTTTTGGCAGACAGGGTGGTTTGAGTACCTCAGAAACTGCTGATCTTCTGGAATGTTCACGCACAACCGTCTCTATAGTTCACAGAGAATGGTGTGAAAAACAAAGACATCCAGTGGGTGGCAGTTCCATGGGTGAAAGCACCTCTTAATGAGAGAGGTCAGAGGAGAATGGCCAGACTGGTTCAAGCTGACAGGAAGGCGACTGTAGCTCAAATAACCATGCATTGAGGCAGTGGTTTGCAAAGGAGCATCTCTGAACGCACAGCACACCAAACCTTGAAATGGATGGGCTACAGCAGCAGAAGACCACAAACACACACTCAGTAGCCACGTTATTAGGTACAGGAGGTCCCCAATAAAGTGACCACTGAGTGTATATCTACATTCATTTTCTTTTCCTTTTCCTCTGCTGGGAATCTACACCTCCTTTTATACACCTGCTCCAAAGTAATGTGTGTGCTCCTAAGTAATTACTCTAGCACAGGAGCTCCCAATCTTTTTTTGATGCCATGGACCCCTACCATTAATTGAGGGGTTCACAGACCCTGTTTTGGGAACCCCTGCCAGCACTGAGGCAATGGAGTTAATTCAACTTTGACCTCACTGGACTTCCAAATGTATAGATGACCCAGGATTAGAGTCATAGGTACATAAAATAACACAGCAAGGAAACAAGTCCCTCAGCCCATCTCTCCCATACTGACCAAAGAGCCCAACTGGCTGGTCCTGTTTGCCTCAAAACTTTCCTATCCATACACCAAATCTCTTTTAAATATTATTATTGTACTTGCCTCAGCTACTTCCTTTAGAAACTCATTCCATACACACACCATCCCCTGTGTAACAAATTGCCTCTCAGGTCCCTTTTAAACCTATGTCCTCTATATTTTTTCCCTTTCCCTGTGTACTTTCACCCTATCTATGCTTTGAGTGTTTGGTCATGGCTAGAATCAACTCCTACCTAAGCAAGGACCTGGACCCACTGTAATTTGCCAATCGCCACAAATAGGTCTACTGCAGATGCACTTTTGCTAACTTTTCACTCGGCCTTGATTCACCAGGACAATAGCAATGCCTACATCAGGCTGCTGTCAATTGATTACAGCTCAGCATTCAACACCATTATACCCTCAGTTCGAATCAAAAAGCTCCAAACCCTGGGCCTCTGTCTATCCCTCTACAATTGGATCCTTGACTTCCTCACCGGGAGACCACAGTCTGTGCAGATCGGAAATAAATTCTCCTTCTTGCTGTCTATCAACACTGGCGCGCCTCAGTGATGCATGCTTAGCCCACTGCTCTACTCTCCCTACACTCACTGTGTGGCTAGCCACGGCTCAAATGCTATCTATAAGTCTGCCAATGACACAACTCTTGTAGGCAGAATTTCAGATGGTGATGAGAAGATGTACTGGAGCGATAGAGATAGCTTATTGAGTGGTGTCACAACAACAACCTTGCACTCAACGTCAGTAAGACCAAGGAATTGACTGTGGACTTCAGGAAGGGGAAGTAAAGGGAACACACACACCAGTCCTCATTATGGGATCTGCAGTGGAAAGGGTGAGCAGTTTCGTGTTCCTGGCTGTCAAAATCTCTGAAGATCTATGCTGGGTCCAACATATTGATGCAATGCAAAGAAGGCACAACAGCAGCTATATTTCTTTAGGAGGTTGAGGAGACTTGGTATGTCACCAAAGTCTTATATATTTCTACAGATGTGCCATGCAGAGTATTCTAACTGTTTTTATCACAGTCTGGTAAGAAGGAGCCATTGCACAAGATTGGAAAGCACTACAGAAAGTTGTAAACTCATCCAGCTCCAGCATAAACATTTGCCCCCCGAACGTTGAGGGCATCTTCAAAAGGCAATGCCTCAGAAAGGCGGCATTCATTGTTAAGGATGCCATCTATTTTCATTGTTATTATTGAGGAGGAGCTACAGGAGCCGGAAGACATACACTTAATGTTTCAGGAACAGCTTCTTTCCCTCCACCACCAGATCTCCGAATGGACAATGAACCTATGGAACTCTACCTGAGTATTGGTTTTCTTTTTTTGTTGTTCTCCTCTTGCTCAACTGAACATAATTCTTTAAATATATTTCTTATTGTAATTTATAGTTTTATTATGTATTGCAATTTACTGCTGCCGCAAAACAACAAATTTCATAACATCTCTAATTTTTGCTGCCTTTTACCCTACTGGCAGTTAGGGCAGCAATGAAGGTAGTGGTAGTGGCAGTCTCTGGCAGTGTTCAGAATTTCCTTCATCATGACAGTAGCTTCCTCTCTGCTTTCACCACTGTCAGTCATGCAAGTCCCGGGTGGAGACTCAGGAATACCATCACACTCAGATGGAGAAGGATTCTTCATTGCTGTTTCTGTAATAGTTTTGTTTTCCCAGTCAGGGTTGTTAGATATCAGCTGAACCTCCGAACCTGGAGGACCCGTGGACCACTCTTAGTCTGGCGTCTACCCTTTTACCTGTTTGCCAAAGCACAAAGCCCTGACTCCAGCCAACATCGCTCTCTGGATCATTGAGGCATGCAAGCCTTCAAGCCACAGCATGCTTTAGTGATATATTAGTGATATATGCTAGGTTTCTAAGGTTATCATAGCCAAGGGTGGTAGTGGGGATAAGTTCCAAATGGCATGCGCCTCTAAAGGCCTCAGACAACCAAGTCCAACTCTCGGCCTTCACGTGTGGCTTAGCTACTAGGCCCAGCGGAACTGTTTCTACTGACAAGAGAAGGGGCGAAGGTGGACCACTGGCACCTCAAAACCAGTTGCTTCGGGCAGGTGGGGCTCGTCAGCCTTGGACGACAGCCCGCCTAGGAAACCGAAAACTCTGATTTTAAATCTCCGCTGCCTTGCAGCCATACCCACCCATGGGAAAAGGTTTGGGAGTAAACGCCAAGGAAGAAATCTGGAGCCAGGGTTCCCTAAGGCAGTTTGTCATTGTTTCCAACTTCACTTTGGCAACCTCTACGACGACACTGGTGCTGTATCAGCGCTTGCACTTCCCTTGGACCACACCAGCGATGTGGAGAGGGGGAGCCCGCTACATGGGCAACAACCAGTTCTTCAAATTTTCCTGCCCAGGCTTGTGCCCTGGAGAGAACACAGCCCACCAGAGGTGCAAACCCATGATCCCCTGGCATCGATGGCTGCCTACTACTATGCTAGTGATATTAAACCTAAAAAAAACCCTGATTCTGATGCACATTATGATTTTATACACCTCTATAAATTTGCCCTTCAGTCTCCTATGTTCAAAAGAATGAAGTCAAACCTCCCCCTGTAACTTGGGCCTTAAGTTCTGATAACATTTTGGTACATCTTCTCAGCATCCTTTCCAACTCATTACCTCTTTCCTATAACAGGGTGACCAAAACTGTGCACGCTATTCCAAGCCACACACACAAATGCAGGAGGAACTCAGCAGTTCAGTCAGCATCAATGGAGGGGAATAAACAGTCAACGTTTTGGGCCAAGACCCTTCATCAGGACTGGAAAGGAAGGGGGCAGAAGACAGAAATTCGGCATTTCAGCTCAGTATTTCACACAAATCATTCTCCCCTCTGTAGCCTCTAACTAACTGAAGACAATATAATATAAATAGTAAGATTCTTGGCAGTGTGGAGGATCTGAGAGATTTTGGGGTTCGTGTCGAGAGGACACTCAAAGCTGCTGTGCAGGTTGACAGTGTTGTTAAGCAGGCGTATGGTGTGTTGGCCTTCATCAACCGTGGGGTTGAGTTCAAGAGCCGTGACGTAATGTTACAACCCACTTGGTCAGAGCCCACTTGGAGTACTGTGCTCAGTTCTGGTCACCTCACTAAAGGAAGGATACTATAGAGAGAGCGCAGAGGAGACTTACAAGGATGTTGCCTGGATTGGAGGGCACACTTTATGAGAATAAGTTGAGTGTTCTTGGCCTTTTCTCCTTGGAGCGACGGAGGATGAGAGGTGACCTGATAGAGGTGTATAAGATGATGAGGGGCATTAATTGTGTGGATAGCTGGAGGCCTTTTTTTTCCAGGGCTGAAATGGCTAACATGAGGGGGCATAGAAATAGGTACCTAGGGGATGTCAGAGGTAATTTTTGCACACAGAGAGTGGTGAGTGTGCAGAATGCACTATCTGCAGTGGTGGTGGAAGCAGATACAATAGGGTCTTTTAAGAGCCTCTTAGACAGGTACATGGAGCTTAGTAAAATAGAGGGCTATGTGGTAGGGAAATTCTAGGCAGTCTCTAGAGTAGGTTAGATGGTCGGTACAACATTGTGGGCCGAAGGGCCTGTAATAATGTGCTGTAAATTTCTATGTTTTATGTACACAGATTATGTTGGCTGCCTCAGTAAAGCAGCAAACATAGGTTAAAGGTAGCGCTGGTTAAGCCCAGAGACTACTTACTGGCAGCAAACAAAGCAAAAAATATAACTGAACACTTTATTAATAACACTTCCTTGTCAAATTTATGGTAAACGATCACCACAAACAATTGAGAGGTAAGTGAAGGCGAGGCTGAGTCAAGGGTCAAAGCGTGTGAGTACAAGGCAAAGTTGAGGCACGGTCAAGACATATTCAAGGCAAAGTCAGGGTGAGCAGAGCACAGGAGAGATAGATTCAAGGCCTGTACACCTAAACCAAGAGCGAGGTTTGAATGATCTAAGCTCCAGGCCGATTTGGAAAGGTTGGGTACAAGCCAAAACATGACGGTGGTGTCTAGGCCCAGAGCGTATCAATGCAACAGTATCTGGGTCCTAAAGTGAGGAATGAGCTGACGATTGGATGATTTAAACACTGGGCCAGATGGATTGAAGGGGCAGGGTGTCGGGATTAGAGGCAAGGGTCAGGCTGGTGCTGCGCTGAGCTGAGGCTGATGCGGCTGTGCCCTGCTCTGGGCTTCATGACCGTGGACTCACTTTCATTCCCAATGCTATTTGCTTACTTTTATTGTTTGCACAATTTGTTTTTTTTCTGTCTGCACATTGGGTGTTTGAAAGTCTTTTTTTTAATGGGTTCTTTTGGGTTTCTTTGTTTTGTGGCTGCCTGTAAGGAGACAAATCTAAAGGCTGTGTTAGCGAAGTTAACAAACTTTGATAATAAATGAACTTTGAACTTTACATCAACCCACTCCAGACATTCTCTCTTGTCCTCCCTCCCATTGGGCAAAAGATACAAAAGCCTAAAAGCACATACTAGCAGGCTCAAGGACAGCCTTTATCTTGCTGCTATAAGACTACTACAGACATCCCACCCTGCTAAAACTCATTTCAGAGAGTTAGCACCATCAATTTGCGGGAGACTCCCAGAATTTCCGGGAGAGGTGGGATGTCTGCAATACAGTAGCTCCTTTGCAGCTAGCCAGCTAGTTTAAATAACGTTAGCTATGCTAATGAATGAATGACACCTGTTAAACTCACCTCAACATGTCTTTTACTGTCTTAACCCACCATGGTCAATAGAAAAGTCACTGTTGCAAACAGTGCAGCGAGCAGCACTGTCATTATTTTTGACCCCTACTAGGCAGGGGTACACTTTAGTGTAGTCTGGGGTGATGTACGTTTTATATTCTCTTTTTCTGGAACACTGCCATGGCGCGCTCTCTCTCTCTCTCTCTCTTGCACACGCTCACTCTCTCACTCTCTCTCGCGCTCTCTCGCCCTCTCTCGCGCTCTCTCTTGTGGTCGCTCTTGCGCTCACTCTCTCTCGTGCACTCTCACGCTTTCTCGCTCGCTCGCTCTCAAAAAAATTGATTTCTTGGACATTGTATATAATTTGCGGGAACCATGGAGCCTCTATTAATATGCAGGAGACTCCCGGAACTTCTGGGAGAGATGGGATGTCTGCTACTAAGCAGTCCCATAGTATTAGCTGGATTCTTCCCCTCATAATCTACTTTGTCATGGCCTTGCACCTTATAGTCTCCTTCACTGCGGTGACTCTGTAACACTTTACTCTGCAAAGTATTATAGTTTTCATTTGTACTACCTCAATACACTGCTGTAACGAAATGATCCATATCAATGGCATGCAAAATAAAGTTTTATATCTCAGTACATATCATAGTAATAAACCCAATACCAATATTAAAAATATAAACCTATTAAAGGGGGAAGGGTGGCAGTACTAGTCAGGGAAGATATCACAGCAGTGCTCAGACAGGACAGACTGGAGGGCTCGTCTAGTAAGGCTTTATGGGTGAAACTGAGGAATAAGAGAGGTATGACCATGTTAATGGGACTATATTATAAACCACCCATCATTCTGTGGGATTTAGAGGAACCAATTTGTAGAGAGATCACAGACGGTTGCAAGAAACATAAGGTTGTGATAGTAGGTGATTTTAATTTTCCACATATTGACTGTAAAAGGACTAAATGGGATAGAGTTTGTCAAATGTGTTCAGGAAAGTTTCCTTAATCAGTACATAGAAGCCCCAATGAGAGAGTGTGAAATACTTAATCAATAGGGAATGAGAGCAGGAGACAGAAGTTTGTGTAGGGGATCACCCATTAGTTTCAGGGTAATTATGGAATAGGATAGGCTCAATCCTCAGTTTCAGATTCTAAATTGGAGAAAGTCCGGTTTTAACGGTAATCAGAATTATCTGGCAAGTGTAGATTGGGTCAGGCTGTTTTCTGTCAAAGTGTACTTGGTAAGATAGAGGTCTTAAAAAGTGAAATTTTGAGAGTACAAAGCTTGTATGTGCCTGTCAGAATAAAAGGCAAGGATAACAGATTTGTAAACCTTGGTTTTCGAGAGATGTTGAAGACCTGGTTAAGAAAAAAAAGAGGTGCATAGCAGGTAGTAACAAATGAGGTACTTGAGGAGTATAAGAAATGCAAGAGAACACTTAAGAAAGTAATGAGGAGGGCTAAAAGAAGGCATGAGATTGCTCTAGTAGACATGGTGAAGAAGAATCCTAAGGGCTTCTACAGATATGTTAAGAGCACAAGGATTGCAATGGACAAAATTGGTCCTCAAGGATCAAAAAGGTAATCTATGCATGGAGCCAAAAGAGATGGCGGTGGTTTGAAGTGGATTTTTTCCATCTATATTTACTTGGGAGACAGACACGGAGTCAATAGAAGTGAGGCACAGCAGCAGTGAGGTCATGGACCCTATACAGATTTGTGAGGAGGAGGTGCATGCTGTCTAGAAGCAAATCAGGGTGGTCAACTCGATAGGGCCTGACGAGGTGTTCCCTCGGACCCTGTGGGAGGCAAGTGCAGAAATTGTAGGGGCCCTAGCAGAGATATTTAAATCACTCTTAGTGACAAGTGAAGTCCCAGAGAACTGGAGGATAGCCAGTGCTGTTTCACTGTTTAAAAAAAGCTCTAAGAATAAACCAGGAAATTATAGGCCAGTGAGCCTGACATCAATAGTAGGAAAGTTATTGGAAGATATTCTAAGGGACTGCATATGAGTGCTTGGATAGACAAGGATTGATTAAGGATAGTCAGCATGGCTTTGTGCATGGTAGTTCATGTCTAACCACTCTCATAGAGTTTTTCAAGGATCTTACCAGGAAAGGTGATGAAGGTATGGCAGTGGACATTGTCCACATGTACTTCAGCAAGGCATTTGACAAGGTCCCGCATGGGAGGTTGGTCAAGAAGGTTTTGTCGCTTGGCATTCTAGATGAGTTAGTAAATTGGATTAAACATTGGCTTTGTGGGAGAAACCAGACAGGGGTAATAGATGGCAGTCTCTTTGACTGGAGGCCTGTGACTTGTGGCATGCTGCAGGGATTGGTGCTGGGTCCGTTGCTGTTTTTATGATCTATATCAATGTTCAGGATGATGATGTGGTTAACTGGATCAGCAAATTTGAGAATAACACCAATATTGGGGGTGCAGTGGACAGGGAAGAAGACTATCAAAGCTTGTAGCAGGATCTGGAAAAATGGTCTGAGAAATGGCAGATGATAATTTTTTTTGTAATTTATTTTTTATTGAATTTCATCATCAAACAAACATTTCCATAAGATATATTTCATATACTGTACATACATATCATATAATCATATTTGTCACAAATCTCCACATAATATTTATCTGAGGTATACACTTATAGAAAGGAGAGGAAAGAAAGAACAATCGAAAGAAGAAAACTATGTACAGAGTTGGGAGTGATCTTTTTTTTACAACATATTCACTGACTTGTGAGAATAAAATCAGGCCTCTGAGGTGTTATGTAGTTAAACCATTTTTTCCAGTATGAATAAAATTGTTCCAACTTATGATTAATAGATGCTGTTATCTTCTCCATTTTGTAAATGTCCATTGTAATTTCCATCCATACATTTAAAGTTGGGCTCTCCTGTGATAACCATTTCCTGGTAAGAGTCTTTTTACCAGCCACCAGCAGTACATTCATTAAATATTTATCTCTTTTCAACTATTCTTGAGGTATATACCCAAAATATATGGTCTTACTCTCTAAGGGTATTTCACATTTAAAGATGTCTTGTAGGGCATTATGTATCCCACTCCAACAGTCTTTGATAATAAGGCATTCCCAGAAAATATGATAATAGTTTGCATTTTGATTTCCACAATTTCTCCAGCAAACAGGGGGGTTACTATCATAATGGGATTTCTGAGAGGGTGTAATAAAATATCTTATCAAGTTTTTCCACCCGAACTCCCTCCATTTCTGTGAACTGGTACACTTCCATTGATACCTCCATATTATTGTCCATTCTTCCTCATATTATTATCCCTCCTTCCTTCTCCCATTTTGTTTTAATGTATGAAGTTGAATGTGTTTTAGGATTTGACAAACCCTTATACACGCTTGAAATGATTTTACTACTGTTGTCTGAATTATATGCTTTTCTAAATAGCTCTATCAGACATGTACTTGCCTTGGTTACATTTATAACGGTCCTATTAACATACTGTCGCGTCTGTAAATACAGGTAAAAGTCTTGTTTTTCTAATAAGTGTTTCTCTTTGAGCATTTCAAAACTGAACAGTGTTCCTTCTTTCATTATTTTGCAAATAGCTGTTATTCCTTCAGCTGTCCAGTCCTTAAATCTAGCATCCAGTTTATTCGGCGTAAAATCCGAGTCATACACGCACCATTTAAGAATTGCAATGTCTCTCCCTAGTTTATATTCTTTTATAATAGTTTTCCATATTTTAAGAGTCCATTTCACCCGCGGGTTGTCTATTATTTATGTAACTTTGTAGGTTGTTATCAGCCAAAATTGCCTGTATGGGGATGGAAAGTATCCTCTCCTCAATGTTTTCCCATTGAGCTTCATATGATGGGTTGCACCAGCATATCACGGCTCTCAACTGTGCTGCAAAGTAATAATCTCTAAGAGAAGTTAGGCCCCATCCCCCCTTTTCCTTGGCTAATTGCAAAGTTTTGAGATGAACCCTATGCCTTTTACCTTGCCATATATATCTTGATAGCATCTTGTTCCATTCATTGAATTGATTTTGGTTAATCTCTATTGGTAGGGTGTTAAAGAGATATAGTAGTCTGGGCAGTATATTCATTTTAATAGATTCAATCCTTGAACCAAGGAAACCAAGGAAAGCAATTAGGTTCCACCTTGTTATATCTTCCTTAATTTTTTTTATATATAGGCTGATAATTGCATTCTGATAATTTTGCCAAATCTTTTGTGTTATGTAACCGGCAACAATGAACATCAATCGAGACAGGTTATAAAAAAAAACCAAACATTTATTAAACACGGATAAACAATTTAAAAAAACGAATGAAAACCTTAACCGGAAGTTAACGGCTATGCAGCCATTCAACAAATCGTCACTCGGCACTGGTTCTTAAAGCATTAAGTGCGAAAACAGTTCTTAAAGCAGTAAAGTCAGATATAGTTCTTAAAATGGTAAATTAGAAAATCCAACAGATTTATACGTTCAATTGGGAGAGACTTCTCTGGAGAAGGATTTCTTCATAGACACGACTTTCCTGTTGGTTCTGTCCAAAGGATTCATGACCTTAAATTCTAGACAGCACCTTGCATGAACTCTTTTCTCTTTTGGCAAGAGTTGTCTTCGATGCAGGTCACTACTCCTTTAATGAAGACTCAATAAGGTCAATCCTTTGTTAAACTGCCGAACGATACCAACTCCTCTCAATCCTTCGGATCCTGTACTTCAATAAAGTCTTCACTCTCCCATACTACTGCTGGAATAAGGTACATCAACACATCTAGCAAAAATTTCCAGTCCAGCACTATTGTACCTTGCAACAGAACGTAACACTCCATTTTAAAATTGAAACTGTGTCATAAAAACAAATATGCAACAGAAACGGAGACACATCAATGTTCTAGCTGGAAAACTAAAAACTAAAAACTAACTGTGTCATCTGAGCTCTTCCCTTATAAACCCGTGGTGCACATGTCATCACGCGACCTCACATCGGCGGGAAAATTACATCAGGTGAAGTCCAAAAGACCAGTACATCATTCTCACAAAAAAAAATCACAGATCTCCTTGAGGTATGTAACATTTGGCATAATGATGCCCAAATATTTGACGGACTCTGTTTGCTATGCCCAAGAATATCTACTTTCAATTTCTCTTGGTGGGCTATTGTTGTGTGAAAGTAGTTGGGTTTTATCTGTGTTGATCTTGTATCCTGATAATTGGCCATACTGTTCAAAGGATTGCATCAATTTAGGTAAAGAGTATGTTGGTTGCCCTAGATAGATCAAAATGTCATCCGCGTAACAGGCCCATTTATGCTCTGTCCCTTTAATAGTAATTCCCGATGTATTGAGCTAATGGTTCCAGATATAATGCGAAGAGTAGCGGTGACCATGCACAACCCTGTCTCGTGCCCCTTTCTAGGGTAAAACTATTAGATAAATATCCATTGATTTTAATCCTGGCAGTAGGATTGGCGTATAGTGCCTGTATAGTTTTAATAATTGTGTCATGTAGACCAAATCTATGTAAAACTCTATAAAGAAAATTCCAATTAACCGAATCAAATGCCTTTTCAGCATCCATGCATCTCACTATTGCTTCAATTTCATTTTTTTTTATATTATCCATAATGTGAAGTGTCGTTCGTATATTGTCTTGTGTTTGGCGTTGTTGTATAAAACCTGTCTGATCATTATGTATCAGTGTGGGTAGAAACTCTTCTAATCATTTGGCCATGATGGAGGTAAATATTCTATAATCCACATTAAGAACAGATATTGGTCTAAAGGACCCACATTCCATTTTATCCTTGCCTTCTTTCGGTATAGCTGAAATTATCGCCTCCTTCCAGCTGGGTGGCATTTGTGCCTTTCTCAGGGCCCAGTTCAGTGTGGGGAGTAAAACAGGGATTAACTCACTTCTGAACTCTTTACATCACTCTGCCGTATATCTATCTGATCCTGGTGACTTGCTTAATTTAAGCCTACTAATTGCAGTTTTTAGTTCAGCTTCAGTTATGTCAGCAGTCATCATTCTATTTTGTTCTTTGCTTAAAGTGGGTAGCTCTAAAGAATTCAGGAAGGTGTCAATTTGGGTTAAGTTTCTCCCTGGAACTTTGGAATATAGAGTTTTGTAAAACATTTCAAAAGCTTCATGAATTTCACTTAGCTTATTTTTTTTTATCACTTTTGTTCTTGGATCCCTAATTCTATGAATTGTATTTTCTGCTATCTTTTTTTTCCAGTTTCCATGCCAGTATTTTCATAGATTTAGATCCACTTTCATAGTGTCTCTGTTTCAGAAACACTAATTTTTTTCTAATTTCTTGTGTAGCCAAACAATTAATTTCATTCCTAATTTTTTAAAATTTCCTCTAGTGTATCCTGTGCCAAACTCAATTCGTGTTTTTTTTCTAGTTCCTTCAGTTTATTTTGTAATTCCTCTAATGTTTTATTCCTTATTTTTTTCTTATATGAAGATATTGCTATAATTTTCCCTCTTAAGACAGCCTTCAGAGTATCCCATAATTAGGGATCATTGAGTAGACTTGCATTTAGTTTCCAAATAGTATTCTTTGGTTGTATGTCAAAATCAACAGATAAATATATAGGTGCATGGTCACTTACATCTATTGCCCCAATTCCACAGGTGATTATCTTGTCTCTATCTTTTCCAAATGTTATGAAATAATCTATTCTTGTATATACAGAATGGGGAGCAGAATAATGAGTGTAATCCCTTCTGTCGGGGAAAGGGTCCCTTCATATATCAATTAGACCAACATCCTCAAAAAGAGTGTTAACTTTCTTATGTAAGGACTTCATTTCATAAGTTTTTCTATTGGAAGAGTCTAACTTTGGTTGTAATTGTAAATTTAAGTCTCCCTCATATATCAAGAGACCTTCTGTTACCGTTACCATAATATTAGTAATTTTCTGGAAGAAACTAACATCACTTCCTGGGGGTGCATATATATTCAATAAAGTAACCGGATTTCCATCTATATTCCACCTTACCAGAATATATCTGCCCTCCTTATCTCCCATTTCAAATACTTTTTCAAAATTTAGTTTGCTTGAGATGAGAATAGCAACTCCCCTTCTATGTCCTGATTTATATGAGAAAAACAAATTACTGAAGCCCATTCCCTTTAATTTTCCATGCTCATTATCACTTAAGTGAGTTTCCTGTAAATATACTACATGGGCTTGTTCTTTTTTCATTTTTGATGGAATTTTACTGCACTTGACTGGATTCAACAGCCCATTGACATTAAAAGAAATGAATTTTACTTTGTCCCTAGCCATGTGTATTTATCTGTTAGTATATCATTGAAATTTGCAGAATATAATTTAATCGATCTACTCCCTGAACAAATAAGAGCCAAGAAACGTGAATAATAAAAAAAAAGGTAATGAAGATGTGATTCCAAGGCTGGGGTCTCTAGATGACCCTGGGCTGAGCTAGAAGAAATGTCTAGCCGTGGGGGGATAGTCCCTCCTACCTATGAGTTGAGGGCCCCCGCAGCAGTACCTATAAAAGTAAGTAAAAAAAATCTATGTCCATTACACAGAAATAATTTCCCTGTGTATTCCTCCCATATATATATTCTCATTTAGGTGGGTAAAAAGGAATGAATGAATGAATTTTTAAAAATTGCATAATATAAAATCCACATTATAATACGTATTTCTCGAGCAACATACATCAAAGTTGCTGGTGAACGCAGCAGGCCAAGCAGCATCTATAGGAAGAGGCGCAGTCGACGTTTCAGGCCGAGACCCTTCGTCAGGACATATCCTGAAACGTCGACTGCGCCTCTTCCTATAGATGCTGCTTGGCCTGCTGCGTTCACCACGACTGCGCCTCTTCCTATAGATGCTGCTTGGCCTGCTGCGTTCACCAGCAACTTTGATGTATGTTGCTTGAATTTCCAGCATCTGCAGAATTCCTGTTGTTTACGTATTTCTCGAGATAGGTGTATCACCCTCTATTTTTGCTTCCGTTTAGTTTCTTAGCACTTTTAAAGTTAGTGAAACCTTATGGCTTTTCTGGAGGAGGTGAGGGCTGTCCTCGGAGAACTCACAGTCTCTTCCTAATACCCTTCTCTCATCCTGTTCCCGTCCCCTGCTTTCTCGGTTCTCTTCCTATTTCCCAAGCAGATCGGGATAACTGCTCAGCCAGACTTTCCCTTGGTTTGACCACGCTAATGGGCAGTCCTCTGTTCTTCATGTCTGTAGTCGCCTCTTCCACCCCCTGATATAGCTGTATACCTTCTTGGTAAAATACCCTCAGTTTAGTAGGCTACGGGGTTTGGAATTTAATCTTTCCTTGCTTCAATATTTGTTCTGCTTCGGAATATTCCTTCCGTTTCTGTAGGACCACCGGGGGGTAGGGGGGGTAATCAAGATCGATACATATTAACTTCCTGTTCCAAAACACATTCTTCTTACCCCAGGCCCTTCGTAGAATCTCCGCCTGGCTCTTGAGTCGAAGGAATTTAAGTACTATTGAGTGCGGTTTACTTTGTCTGTCTCTGGGAGGCCGTGGGACGAGCAAACAATGCGCCCTCTCAATTTCAATCTCCATAGTCGGGGGAATCTCCAGCGCTTCCCGCAGCAGCTTGTCTACAAAGTCCATCATCGATAATCCCTCCACTTCTTTGGGAACATTATAAATCCTGACATTTTTCCGTCGCGATCTTCCCTCCTGGTCAAGCAATTTACTTTCCTGTTGATTTAATATTTTTATCATCTTACTTAGTATCTGTTCCACGTTTTGCACACAATCTTCCACCTTCTCAATTCAAGTCTCTGCCACCACTATTTTCTGATTGCTGTTGACGAGCTCTGACTTTATATCATTGAGTTGCTGCTTTATATCTCTTTGGACTTCCCTTAACTCTTCCAGAATCTTTATCATGTTTGCTGCTTCACCTGCACGAGGCCCCGCGTCAGCCTCGCCGCCACGCGCACGTGCAGGAGAGCCGTGCCCTGTACCTCTCTCTTCCATAGGCTCCGCAGTGCTGCTTTTTTTAATCTCCATTCTTTTTCACCATTCTTGCCCCCCTTATCAATTCAGATATTTCCGAAAGATCTTATATTTGATGGACTAACAGGGCAAAATATGCGTTTTTCCGGAGGAACTGTTGATTTAAGCTGCCATTCTGGATGATGGTGTCGCCGGAACCAGCAGATGGAATTTAATGCTGACTTTTGAGAGGAGTTGCACTAAGGGATGACCATCCAGGGTAAGTCTTAAACAGTGAATGGTAGGGCCCTGAGGAGTGCAGAAGAATAGAGGGATCATGGAATACATGTCCATAATTCATTGAAAGTAGCTTTATAGGTAGATAGGGTAGTAAAGAAAGCTTTTGGCACATTGACCTTCATAAATCAAATTATTGAGAAAAGGAGATGGGATAATATGCTGAAATTGTATAAGATATTGGTGAGGCCTAATTTGGAGTACTGGTCACCTATCTACAGGAAAGGTGTAATTAAGATTGATAGTGTATAGAGAAAATTTACAAGGATGTTGCTGGGACTGGAGGACCTGAGTTATAAGGAAAGATTAAATAGCTTAGAACTTTATTCCCTATAATGAAGAAGACTGAGGGGAGATTTGATAGAGGTATACAAAATTATGAGGGCTATAGATAGATTAACTTCAAGCAGGCTTTTTCCACTTAGGTTGGGTAAGACTACACTAGAGGTCATGGGTGAAGGGAGAGAGATGAAATGTTTAAGGGAAACTTCTTCACTCTGAGGGTGGAGTGAACTGCCAGTGCAAGTGGTGGATGCAATTTCAATTTCAACATTTAAGAGAAATTTGGATAGGTACATGGATGGGAGTGGTATGGAGGGCTACGATCCAGGTGCAGATCAGTGGGGCTAGGCAGTTTAAATAGAATGGCATGGACTAGATGAGCTGAAGGGCCTGTTTTTGTGTCTGTATTTTTCTGTGACTCTATGACTTTAATATTTTCATTGCCTATTCCATGTTGGGAAGTTGGATCTGTTGCTCATTCCTTAGACCCCCATGGAAGGAAACATTCTGAAAATCAGTTCACCCATGCAGAATCAACGATAAAGTTTAAAAGAAAATTGTATTATCAGAGTACATATATATCTCCATATACAACCCTGAGATTCATTTTCCTGTGGGCATACTGAGCAAACTTATAGAATAGTAACTATAACAGGATCAATGAAAGATCAACCAGAGTGCAGAGTGCAAATACAAACAGCAATAAATAATGTGCTGGGTCCAGGTCTATAGGTAAACCGAACAGTTTTATGAATAAACTAGCAATTTTATGGTCATCTCATAGTAGAGTTTATTTGAACTTGTAAGTTGTTAGTTCATAACCATAATCACTACATTAATGTAGCCAAGTACATGCAAACCCCATGACACTTGATTGATGAGCAGTGAGTTACAATTTTCAATTAAAGACTCTGGCACTAAACCATTACAGAGTCATATCTTTTGATTATTTCTTTATAAAGGCTTTCTAAGTCTGATGAGTAGAGCTGGCCTGATGAACCATAGCTTATAGCTTTGTATTCATAATTAGAAATCCAAAGACCATTCATCTGAAAAATGACAACAATAGCAAGACCAATAATGATGGGAGAAAACATCTACAATCATTTCACAGCAAGCGCAAGATCAGCAGGTTAAAAGCACCAATGAAAAAAGCTGGAAGGCACTGAATCCTATCAATTCTAATGAAGGGCTGCATCTGTCTTTCCACAGCAGATGTTAATCGACCTGATGCACCTTTGCAGTATTTCTTTGCAATTGCATCAATGAACAGGCAAGGAAAATTGCAGGATGGAAGCCAGTCTGTGGAGCTTACGTTTCAAAATGACCCCAGGGATTTATTTATTTTTTTTTTAGAGATACAGCACGGTGACAGGCCCTTCTGGCCAACGAGCCTGTGCCAGCCAATTAGCCTACTAACCGATATATCCCTGGGATGTGATGTGGGAGGAAACCAGAGCACCCGGAGGAAACCCACGCGTTCACGGGGAGAACATACAAACACCTTACAGGCAGTGCTGAGAAATAACCCAGCTTGCTGGCACTGGAAAAGTGTTGTACTAAATACTACACCACCTTGCTGCCCTTATGCTAACCACTAAGTTACAGTGACGGCCACGATATTTATTCACAGCATGCCGACAAGTCATTTTCGAAAGGTTTTTAAGAGGAAACCGCATTGGTAGGTGTTTAGTCACATGGCACATGTAAGGACAAACGATCCCTTGAGTGAAATAAATCATTTTTGACAACAATCTGGTAGTTTCATTGTAACTAGGTGTTTATTTCCAGATTTAGTAAACAGTTAAATTTAAATTCCTGTATAGTATGTTTTGTTGGAGGGAGGAGAAGATCGTGACGCGACGCAGCGCATGCAGCCGTTCCAAATGAATATCGATTATGTGTAACTAGGGCACAACCCGGATTTGATGGAGACATCTGTGAGAAGCACAGAGGAACATCTGGAGTAACTTCTGAAATGCCTGCTTCGCTGTCACTGCTACTGTGCGATCGAGAATCTCCGGAGACGAAGGCCCCAAATCCTCTGCTTTGCCTATCGCCTGTTGCCGGGGCCGGGGTCGAAGTGCTCGGCAAAGATGGTGCTCGGTGCTCGGTGTCGAAGACGTGGTCGGAGGCTCGGAGTTTTTGGACGGACTCGGAGTTGGACTGTGGTCGGATGCTTCCAGGATGCTGCATCGGCAAGTTGGCGGCGCTGGAGGTTCACCGTCTGTGTGAGATGATGGGACTTTCGAGAGACTTTGAGACTTTTACTGTGCCATGGTCTGTTCTTATCAAATTATGGTATTGCTTTGCACTGTTGTAACTATATGTCATAATTATGTAGTTTTTGTAACTTTTTAAGTCGGTTTGTCGTGTGTTTTCGTGATATCATTCTGGAAAAACATTGTGTCATTTCTTAATGCATGCATTACTAAATGACAATAAAAGAGGACTGCGTGTCCTCATAATCATACTCATAATCAGATCAATGAACTGGGTTTGAGTGAGTGCAGCAACTGATCCAGTTTGCTTCTGTGTCCTGTTGTTTGTGGGTAGGAGTCCAGGTGGCACTGCTGGAAGAAGAATGAGGGATAAGCGGAGAAATGAATGCAGTGAAACTAGAGCAGGCCATACTCCTGTGCTGGAAATGATGGGCCTGGCTCGATGCAGCAAGGCAGGAGACAGACTTCCCGGGATCCGTGTCACCTCACACAGGCTGTATGGTACGTGTGGAGCAAGAATGAGAATGGAGAAGTAGCATTACATTTCCTATTGAGTCATGTTAAACACGGTACCCGCTCGGCAATCTACAGTATGGGAGCAATCAGCTGGGTATGCTAACACAGCAAACGTGCACGCCTGAAAGCCTGCGCTAAAAGAGAGTGCTACTCACGCATAGGAGGGTTAATCACTTCACAAATGATCCGATATGGTTCAGTGACATCATTAGACTTCCTACAGCATAGACTTCCGGGTCCAAGACACTCATTTCAGGTGCACAGTTCCTACCACCTGACAATGCCTCGCTTAAAACACAGATAACTCAAAGAGGAATAAGGTACAAGGGCACCATGTCACCCATTTCGCATCGCTCTTTGCGTGCACAATTCAGCTGTAGAGAAGTACTGATGTGTGATCTCACATGGCCTATCTATTCCCCAGCCTGATATCTGTCCTCTTGCCTGGCAACTTATCATGTGCAGATCCCAGATCGAATCTCTACTGTGGACAAAGATTGAGGAGCTTGAGCTAAGGTATTTGATTTTCTGTGCAGGTCAAGAATTAATGACACTTCCACGTTTCAGTCAGAGGAGAACTACCAGAGGTAAAAATGAATGACACCTCACTATTCATCCTAGCCCACTGCAACAAATTAAACTTAAAACAGCTTTATAGTCCAATTCATATTCCAAAGGAAGCCGACCACTCAAGGACACAACATTATAATGGTATTCTTGATTTGTAAATATATTGTGGCACTCGGTCTCATCTACATCAGAGATTTTGATTAATTGCTTAGCAGCAGTAAAACGAATCTTAAATGCTTCATCAGTGCTTCCGCTAAATCATTTTGCCTCATTAAAAATTAGGCTGAACCAATTAATTTTATATTGCATCAATATATTCAAGACCTATAAGCTTTTTTGCCTTGCAATGTGTGAGTTTAATGAGAAGCAGAGCACCTAGCCCAAAATATTGCTGGAGTCTGTAGCAACATCACATTGGCACGGTAGTTAATGTTTCTGCTACCTCAGTTCGATGCTGATCTTGACTGCTTCCTGCTTGGAGATTGCACTTATTTCCTGTCAGCACATGGGATTCCTCCAGGTCATCCAGTTCCAAAGTCAAGTTTGTTGTCATGAGCACAAGCACAGGTATGCCCAGGTGCAATGAAAAACGTATTCGCAGTGGCATCGCTGGCATGTAGTGTCAGGTGCACATCTGTCACAAACTACAAAGAAAAACAAATTAAACATAAATTGTACAAAACTATACAAGAAATTGAACAAAAAGGTCTATTATAGTACGAAGTGGTCATATTGTTGCTGCACAGGGGTAGTGATGACGGTTGTGTAGGTTGATTCAAGAACCGTACAGGTGAATGGAAGTAGCTGCACTTGAACCTGATGTTCTGTGACTTTATGCTTCTGAATCTCCTTCCTGTTGGTAGCTGTGAGAAGATGGCCTGGCCTGGTTGGGGCCGATCTTCTGTGACAGAAGTTACCACCTTGAGGCCATGCCTTATGTAAGACGATGGCGAGGGCAGTGCCAGTAGTGTATTGGGCTGACTGCACTAATCTCTGCAGTTTCTTACATTCTTACACATTCAAATTACTGTACCAGTTAATGGTGCAACCAATCAGGATGCATGCAAGAGTAGATTTGTCGAACTCGGTAACTTCACAAACTCCTTAACCTTCTCAGAAAGTAAAGATCCTAGTACATCTTCCTTCCCATAGATGTAGGTCGTTGTGTCATCGAATCTAACAATATTGAAATAATCATATTTGCCCTCATTAGAGCTGTATCCTTCCATGCCTCGTCTATTTATGTGTCTGTGTAAATGCCTTTTAAATATAGTAATGATATCTGATTCCACCCCATCCCCTGGCAGCATGTTTCAAATATCAGCCACTCTCAGTGTACAGTATTAACCCCAGCAATCTCTTTCAAAACTCCTTTTTCTCAGTTTGAGAAATATTTTGACAATCTGCACTAAATATTCCTCTCATAATCTTATGTATAGGTTCCTTAAAGTTGTAATAGGCAGAGTGGTAGTGGGGTTAATCTCCCACTATCTATAAAATGCTCCCAATGGCCTGAGCCTCAAATAGCCTCTGACAACCAAGTCCAGCTCCTGGCCTTCATGTGTGGCTTAGCTACTAAGCCCAGCGAAACACCTTCTATTAACAGGAAGGCAGTTGCTGGGTCCTTAAAACCAGTCGCTTCGGGCAGATGGGGCCCGTCAGCTATGGCTGGCAGCTCATCTAGGAGAAGGAAGACTCATGATCTCAAACTCCACTTCGGGAGAAAACCAAGATGGGAAAATCCGAACTCGAGTCCCTAAGGCAGTCCTATGTTGAGTTCAATGCAGGCTGACAATTCCTGCAACGCTGATGTGCTACACTGTATTGGTCTCTGCTGTTCCTTTGGGTTCATCAGATGCTTGGAGTGGGGGAGTCTGTTGCACGGTCAACAGCTTGCCCTCCATATCGCCCTGCCCTGGCTTGCACAGCTAGAACGTAACATTCATGGTTGATGATGACTAACGGAGGCCTCATGCAATCTTATGCACCCCTTAGTCTTCTTTACTCCAGGGAAAAGAAGGCCAGCCTATCCCAGTCTCTCCTCATAACTAAAATAACCTCCAATCCAGGCCACTGTAAATTCCCTAGCAGTCTGGTGGAAGGAAATAAGTGGGAGAAAGGGACAGATGGAATGTTTAGGACTAATGGGAATGCTCTGGCTGCCAGCATAGATGCATTGGGCTGTAATGGTCTTCTATAGTACAGGAAAATACAATCTTTGTAGGAAACATCAGACAAGTTGATTGCTATTTTAGTGCCGCTCATATGACGTGGTCCTCAGATCCGCGGCCCATTTTCAACTTTCAAAATCGATTTTTTTGGCTGTAAAATGTTCAGGACATCCTGGGATCTACCCTCACTGGCCACTTTAGTAGGCACACCTGTACACCTGCTCATTAATGCAAATATATCAGCAGCTCAATGCATAAAAGCATGAAGACATGGTCAAGAGGTTCAGTTGTTCAGACCAAACATCAGAATAGGGAAGAAATGTGATCTTAGTGACTTTGACCATGGAATTATTGTTGGCGCCAAATAGACTGATTTGAGTATCTTAGGAACAGCTACCTCCAGAGATTTTCATGCACTACAATCTATAGAGTTCACAGAGAATGGTGCAAAAAAACAAAAAAAAATCCAGTGAGCAGCAGTTCTGTGGGCTAAAACACCTTATTAATGAGAGCGGTCAGAGGAGAATGACCAGGCTGGTTCAAGCTGACAGGGTAACCACACATTACATCAGTGGTGTGCAAAAGAGCATCTCTGAATGCACAATACACCAAACCTTGAGGTGGATTAGTTACAGCAGCAGAAGACTATGAATATACATTCAGTAGCCACTTCAGTAGGTACAGAAGCTAACTAATAAAATGGCCATTGAATGTATATGCCACAGAATTCCACATTTATTTGTTCCTTTGTTCTTCCTTTCCTCTTGAAATGCAAACAAGCAAGAATTGTGAGTGAAAGAATGCAAAACATTTTCTCCCTACAGATGATGCAGTGTATTAATTGTACATTATAGTCTAAGACAAGCTGGTAAAGGTGGAAAACCCAATAGAGACATTAGCAAAATGGGGAAAATAGCAGAGAAAGGCAGAGAGTAATGAGTGAGCAAGAGAAAATGGCTGTATTTGGTTCATAGGGAATCAAAGCACAACAAAATCACAGAAGTTAAAGCATTGAGCTATTTTGAGTTAGTGTGACAAAATGGTCAGGTAAAGGTCCGTGATTCTATGAAGCCTGTGATTCTATAAAGCTTGAAATATGGAGAATCAGAAAGTCACAGAGTGATTTATTGCTCACACTTTGTTGTACTGAATTTTAGCCCCAAAGTTTAGTTCCAGGCTCCATTTGGTAACAACATCATCCACGATAAAAATCATCAACCAAAATTATCCAAAGTGCATGAATGCAAGAGACTTGTCATTAAAGGAAGAATTTTCACGGAGACTTTAACGATGACGAGATCGGCCGTACATGCTTCAAAAAGAAGAAACTGAAATTGCATTGCAAACCACAGTCACATCTTAAGAACTGGCAGTATATGGTTTCAGAAAGCATCCTTTAATGAGAAACCTTATGCTGTGGCTGATGTACGCAATGTCTTTCTTTAATGGGACAACTTTAAGATGAGTGCAGATAGTTTATGCTTTAAGTGTAACAACACACATCTCTATTTATTGAAAGCATTTTATCAGATGTAGTGTTTTTAAAGGTGGTTGTTGAAATCCATTGATTGTTCTAATTTCCTACTTCCTTTTCTTTATTTAGGGAGAAGTTGAGTTTGACAGCAATGTATTTCATCACCCTTCCCCATGAGTAGCTTCATTCTCCACAGATTCGGTTTATTAGAAGTAGAAACTAATGAGCTGAAGTGAATGATAAAATGCCCTTCTGCCCTGTGTATTGAGCTAGCAGATGGCTGGCAGCAGGGTAGAACTATAATTAGGTGACATGAATGAAAGGAAATAATTTTACAGATTTTCTAAGTGCATAAGAGGAAGATATTGCGATCTGACACTGTGGATTTGCATTCTCACAGATTGTTATTCATATGTGAGGGTATTATTTTTTCATAAAGACACATTAGGGGTTCAGAAATTACCTTGCTGATGACCTGTTCCAGGAAGCATTAGCCCATGAACATAATGTTGAATTTGTTACTCATTCAAAAAGAAATTTCAGGTCCCTCAACATAAATATGAAAATACTAAAGTAGCTCTGATTAAAACCGCTTGTCATCATCAGATTCCAGATATTGTTATTTGACAGCTCAGACAGTGATGATGGAAGATGGAGTGAAGCAAGTATTTACTTGCCAAAGAACTGATGCAGCTTTGGTTCTCTTGCTCTTGGGATGACAGGTTGTGCCCTATAAGGGTGAAGGGAGATTAGATGTGACTGTCCTATTCTCAGTGGAGCTAAGAATGAGGGGTGATCTCATATTATGCTTCATCTTGGGCATGAGAGGGCATAAATTTAAGGTGATTGGAGGAAATATAGGAACAATACTTTGTAAAGTTTTTACACAGAGAGTGGAACACAAAGTCTGTCACGAGCCTCGTGGCCCATCAGGCTGGTGCTTATGCAGCTGAGAGTACGAGACTCCCCCCCCAGATAGGACGCCAGTCTATCGCGGGGTTAACCCCCAGCATTTTTTGCCGGTACCCATTCTCAGCTGGGTAGACTAGAGCATTGTGTGGTTAAGTGCCTTGCTCAAGGACACACACGCTGCCCCGGCCGAGGCTCGAACCCACGACCTTCAGATCGCTAGTCCAACACCCTAACCACTTGGCCACACATTGGATGATGGAAGAATGGAAGGCTATGTAGGAGGGAAGGGTTTGGAGTAAGTTAAAAGGTCAGCACAACATTGTGGTTCAAAGGCCCTCTACTGTGCTGTGATGTTCTATGTTCTATATTCTCAGAGGCACTGATTTGGTAGATCGTGTCTGGCTGCTTCCAGTAGAGCTGTGGATAGTGATGTATCAATAACCAAGGTCCTTCTGTTTTCCCTACTTTAATGTGGGTGCTTGTATGTTGATCTATTTGGACAGTAGAAGAACAAGGTGCTACTGATTCCCAGCAATGTAATAATTTGCAAACGTTCAGTCTGCAATAAATTTTAAGGTCTAACAGTGATGCTTCTAAGTCACACACTGATGTGATACCGAGTTCCAATGCAATAACAGCACAAAACAGAATGTTGCAGCAAGCAAGGTGCAAAGCCCGAATGGATCCCACAAAATGAGTCAAGGCGAGAAGAATTAGGATACCTTGAGTCAAGGTAGAAGATTGAGAGGAGATTTGGGAGAGGTGTACAAAATTATGAGGGTATAGACAGGGTAAATGCAAGCAAACTTTTTCCACTGAGGTGGGTGGGACTACAACCAAAGTTCATGGGTTAAGGTTGAAAGATGAAAAGTTTAAGAGGAACATGAGGGCCAAGAGAGTGTGGAATGAGCTGCCAGCTCAAGTGGTGCATGTGAGCTCGATTTCAATGTTTAAGAGAAGTTTGGATAGGTTCATGGATGGTAGGGATATGGAGGGCTATGGTACCAGTGCAAGTTGATGGGAGTAGGCAGTTTAAATAGTTTTGGCAGGACTAGATAGGCTGAAGGGCCTGTTTCTGTGCTGTACTTTTGTATTTCTATGATATATTAGATCAAAATGGTGTGCCTGTGATAAACAACTGGACTGAGCAAGACATGCCGATAATTGTTATACCAAGGGCAGTCATAACTTTGCTGTCTGTGTGGAAACCACTAATTCATACTAAATTAGCCATAGATGATCAATAATATCCCCAGCCCATTGTATGGCATACCCAGGGTTTGCAGGGTCAGCATTCAAAATTCGACTTCTCTCCCAATTGTACACTGATAAGGATAGTCAGAATTATCTGATCATTAATACACACGGTGACTCCCCATTCATGCACAAGCAGCCCAAAATCTTGCAGTCCATGATGGATAAATCCTTTCAAGTAATGAGCCATATCTGGATAGCACAGAAGATCTGTTGTTTGCCACAAACACAGAAGACGGGGATATCTGATTTTGGAGGAAGTGCTCTCACGATAACCTAAAATTGCAAAATATCAGAAAATCATGGAAGGGAATACAGAGCAAAGTCAAAGTGAAGCAAAAAAATCAGAGCTAAGGTCCTTCCAAACTACTGTGCCATATTATACATGATCCCTTCCAAGGTTTGTGTCCACACTCAAACCACTGCATCCATTAGGGATGTGGAGTGAAGAATACAAGAACAAATTAGGATGTAAAACTCTGCTTGGTTATCAGATTCAGTTCTATGTTTCTCACAAGGAACAAAATGAAAAACTGGACATCATACTCATGAAAGTTCAGTGCATACATGTAAGTGTGAAGCCCTATAAACCTCCTTTGCTGGATATATATATGTGTATATATATATATCCAGTCTCAATCTATTCCCGCAGATATTAGATAGGTATAATCACAGATTTAGGGGGTTGACCATTCTGGGTCAAATTTCATTCTGTAATCTCTATTAAAATCAAAAGGCAGCATTTTCAACTTGAAGTCAGAAGTTTCAACATTCATTTCTATGGCTGTGATGATATAATCTACGTTGATCCCAAGTGCTGTTCTATGTCATGCTCCATTGCTGTACAGGATCATCCATTTTCAAACTAAACAGTCAACTACTTAGCATTGAATTGAGAAGTAATTTATTCTCTCTGAAGGTCGTAACTCTGGAATTCTAAGAGAATGGTGGAGGCTAACATGCTGAATATACACCATATTTGTCGAGTCAAGAATCATGGGAGAAAGACGGGAAATTGGAGCCAAGGCCAAGAACAGATTGGCCTTGATCTTATTGATTTGCAGAATATTCAAGGAGTGAAAAAGCCCATTGCTGCACATTTTTCTTATTTTCTTTTACTCTTATTCAACATGAAGCCAAATCTCTTCCTCCAGTGAACTATAAACATCTTGTCCACGATGTACGATGGGATAATCTCCTGATACCCTGCTGCATAAATAAAACCTCCACAAATAGAGTAACTGCTCAGACCTGTCATTTACTGATATAACAATTGTCTATTATTTCCAAATAATTCACTGTGCTCATGAAGTACTAAAGAGGTATTAATGTGCAATGTGATAAAAGGGCTGGATTGAAGCAGGTCTTTCATAAACACACAGAACAATGCTTCTTCGCAGACAGCCCACAGTTTACATAAAGCTCTGCAGGACTGCATCACAGGTGACACCACAGGCAGCAGTAACCAAGGCAACCTCCTATGCAAAAGCTTTGGCAACCCACAGTTGCCACTTCTAACTGAGAATCACAATTACAACTTTGCAGTACTCCCACGCTAGCATTCACTTCTTCCACTCGACTGGAATTGTCTGTCTCATTACAAACTTTCAAGAGTCTTCATTGCAGCAGTCCATTGGGGTCATGGATGCCTTGCTGCTACTCCGAGGATAACAACAATATGGGACCCATAGGCTCTGAAACAAATGAGATAGAACTTTGATAGGACAGGTGAGCAGCTTAGCTAGAAAGGTCACTACTCTTCAACTCAACTCCTTGTGTTCTTGTCAGATGGACTCAAAGTTCTTTATGCCTTCCCCAGATCCTCCTTCTCCATTTTGAACACCCAGTGGCCAAGGATCTCTAAGAGTAGGTAAGGTTTTTACAGATTTTCAAGGAAGCTTTGACTCGAGGTTGACTTTGAGGCATATCTTTGTGTTTCTGACAACTATTTGCCACAATGGAGCTTGGTGTATTGAAGTCTCGTCTGAGGCCTGCAGGTGGTATGTCTCACAATAGAAACAGGTAGAGTGGGACCAGGATCTTGACGGCTGGTTTGCAAGAGGACTTTGAAGCTGGTTCACTTATTCTGCCAGAGGACTTGAAGGATTTTTCAGAGGCATTATTGTTGTAAGCTCTCTTTGAGTTGCTTTCTGTAAGTAGCACACAGAAAGCAGAGATCCCAGGTGCCTGGTAAACATAGAGCTTAAAGCCTTGCATTTCAAACATCCATTTTCAAGACAGCCTGAAGCTCTGCTGGAATGCCAGAAGCCATAATAAATTATGATATCAACGTCTGCCTTGACTTGGAATTGGCTCTCAGTAAAGTGATCTTGTTGTCGACCATTCTGGTCTTAGTGATGATACTTAAGAGGCTGTTTAGCACAAGAATAGGCATGGATAGAGGGATAGTGTATAGGCAGAAGAGACTGAGCTTAATTTGACATCATGTTCAGCGTGGATACTGTTGGCCAAAGGACCTGTTGCTGTGCTGTGCTCTTTTATGTTCCACATACAACATGGGGAAGATAGCTAGATATTATCTGGCAAGGCAAGGTAACACTGTTAAAATGAGATCTTAGAAAGAATTATTACAGCTCATTTTTGACCTTGCATTTAACAGCTTCTATTGGATGGAGAACTCTGCATTAGTCAGAGCTCCCAAACCCCAGAATGAGAGCTATACTGAAAACTTGAAAACCTAATCCAGGCAGGAACTTCAACACAATGCTACTGCATCAAGTGAGATGTTAAACCAAACCCGAATTTCCTCTCTTAAGTGGAGATAGATAATAAATAATTTCATGAAAATGACTCCAGGAGTGAAGGGGTTAATGCTTGATAAGCAATTGATGGCTGTGGGCCTGTATTTGCTGAAGTTTAGATGAACGGGGGGGCGGGGGGGGAGGGGCAGGGGGAGTTATTTCGTTGAAACCTGTTGAAAGGCCTAGAAAGAATGTATGTGGAAAGGATATTTTCTATAGTTGGGCACAGCCTCAGAATAGAAGGATGCCCCTCTAGAACAGAAATTAGGAATTTCTTTAGCCAGAGAATGGTGAATCTGTGAAATTCATTGCCACAGGTGGCTGGAGGCCAAGTCTTGGGTATATTTAAAGTGGAGGTTGACAAGTTCTTGATTAGTCAGGGATGTCTAAAGTTATTGGATATAAAAGCAGAGCAGACTCAATGGACCGAATGGCCTAATTCAAATCCTGTGTCTTAGGTCTTACATTGCTTTGGCAGCAATTTCAAGAACCTTTTGACTGATAGCACAGAAACATTTCCCACGTCAAAGCTGGCTCCCTTATTTTATTCATTGTAATAGTGACTACACTTCAAATGTATTTACATCATTGACTGTAAACCCTTTTGGAACATTCTGCATAAATGCAAGTGGCTGAGTGTGTGTAACCAGTCACTACCAAAGCAAAGGCTTAGAGCTTTCTCCAAACTACTCCTGCTGAAATTATGTGTCAGTGTTTTTCTTCACCTTAATCTCACCCACATTTTCTGCAGGAATGTTGGAACTTAGAAGGAACCAAGGAGATAGCGATGCTCCTGCAGTTTCCTGCCGTTTATACCTCAGTCTCAGCCTCCTGCTCAGCTGCCTAGCCTACTCGACGGGCCAAATGGCCTAATTCTGCTCTATGGTCTTATCATTATTACCCAGAAGCAGAGTGCCAAGCAGGAAGCAGCTACGAGATCCGTCCCTGAATAATTCTGACAAACCACTCCAAAACAGGCCCTTCCGCCCATCATGTTCATGCCAGCCATCAGCTACCCATTCACACTAATCCGACATTAATGAAATTTTAACTCTCCCCATATTCTCACACCGCCCACACCCAAAGGTTTAGAACATAGAGCATTACAGCATAGTAAAGACCCTTTGGCCACAATGTTGAGCTGACCTTTTAATCTACTGACAAGTTGTATCTCCATTTGGTATGGGAGCAGCCGAGCACAGTCCCTACAAAGGACTGTGAGGACAATTGAGAGGATCATAGGGGAATCCCTACCATCCATCGGGGATCTTGATCAGGAGCACTGCATACTCAGGGGCCTTAGTATTACGAAGGATCCCACCCATCCATCCATCCAGCATCCTCTAACCTTTCCCATCTACATAGCCTTCCATTTATCTATCATCCAAGTGCCTATCTAAGAGTTTCTTAAATGCCCTTAATGTAACTGTCTCAACCACTGCCCTTGGCAGGGTGTTCCATACACTCATCACTCACTGTATAAAAAACTTTCTTCTGACATACCCACCCCCCCGCCCTAAACTTTTCTCCAATCAATGTGCAGAACAAAGTGCTGGCGAGGAAGGCAGCCCTCCCCTCAGGGAGCAGACACTTCATCTGGCTGGAGCTGGAGTGAGGAAGACCCTGGCCAGAGACAACCCATGCAAAGCTGCAGAGCCCGATATTATACCAGGTCGGATTCTGAAAGACTGCGCTGCCCAGCTAACTCAAGTGCTGACGGGTATATTCAGCCTCTCTCTGGAACAGTCCACCATCCCCTGGGTTTTCAAAGCAATAACCATCATTCCAATGCCAAAGAAGGTGACAGTAATCTGCCTAAATGATTATCATCCAGAGGCATTAACATCAACCATTATGAAATGCTTTGAGCGGCTGGTCACGGAGCACATTAAATCCTTTCTCCCGGCTACATTGGAAGCTTTCCAGTTTTCTCATTGCTCAAGTCAATCCACTGACAATGCAACAGCAACACTCACAACACGCTGGAGGAACTCAGCAGGTAGGGCAGCATCCGTGAAATGATCGGTCAACGTTTCGGGCCGGAACCCTTTGTCAGGACTGAAGAGGGAAGGGGCAGAGGCCGTATAAAGAAGCCAGGGGGAGGGTAGGAAGGAGAAGGTTGGTAGGTTCCAGGTGAAAAACCAGTAAGGGGAGAGATAAAGGGGTGGGGGAGGAGAAGCAGGGAGGGGATAGGCAGGAAAGGTGAAGAAGACTCTGTCCTCCACTCTGCCCTGTCCCACCTGAAAATGGGGTCTCACATGTCAAGGTGCTGTTTATAGACTTCAATTTGGCATTTAATGCTATTATACCCCAGAAACTGGTGGGGATCCTGTTCTTACTGGGCCTCAACACCTCCCTCTGCAAATGGATCCTGAACTTCTCAGCAGCAAGGCCACAGTCAATCCATGTGGGAAGCAACGTCTCTAGTCCCATGACGCTGAGCACTGGCGCTCTCCAGGGCTATGTGCTCCGTCCACTGCTGGTGCATGACTGGATCACAGGATGGAGCTCAAACCGTGTCATCAAGTCTACAGATGACACAAGAGTGATTGGCCTCATCAACAACAATGATGAGTCGGAGTACAGTGAGGAAGTCAAGTGGCTGATGCACTAGAGTGAGAAGAATAACCTAAATCTGAACATAGAGAAGACCAAGGAAATCATTGTGGACTTCAGGAAGGTGTAGATGAATTATCACCCTCTGCAAATACATGGCCCCTCCGTAGAGAGAGTTAAGTGCACCAAGTTCCTGGGGGTTCACACCATGAATGACCTTAACTGGTCCCTTAATATCATCACCCTGAACAAGAAGGTACAGCAGCATCTCCACTTCCTAAGGAGATTGTCAAAAGCAAGGCTCTCCCTCCCCCACCCCATCTGAACTGCATTTTACAGGATCACCATTGAGAACACCTGACATTTATCAGGAGCATTGTGTACGCAGGGCCCTTAGTATTACTAAGAATTCCACCCATCCATCCAGCATCCTCTTTGACTTTCTACCATCAGGCAGGAGACTATGATGCACAAAAGCAAGATGGGTCAGGATGGGAAACAGTTTTTTTCCCTGAGGCCATTAGGCTTCTGAACTCCCTGCTGCATCGCATTCAAAGTTCTGCACCTTACAATATTTAATTTATGCACTTTATTTTGTTTATTTATGTGCAATACATCTGTAGACTTTATCCTTACTTTCATAAGCTATTACGTGTTATGTGTGTTTTGTATACTACAGAACTTTAAACCCTGATTCAGAGAAATGTTGTCCTGTTTGATAGTACACATGTATATACTTATGTAATGCTCAGTTATATTGGCTCGTATATGTCTAGGGGAAATCCCACCCAGCACCTGCCTCAACGCTTCCCACGGAGTCGGTTACTGCACCACTGCCACCCAAATCTATCCCAAACATCAATCATCAGCCAGCACACCCAGTACGTTTTACCAAGTACACTTCATAGATATTACTAAGTCTATGAAATTAATATAAATTCGATACAGAAAAGGAAGTAAGGGAAAAAAAAGAGGCGCCAGACTTATCAAAGTCCAAGTTCTTCGTGCACAACCGTTGGAGCTCAATCAATTCCTGACGACCACCCGGATCCTGTCGACTCACGGCTCAGGACCACCCGAAGTGATCGACTGGAGCCTTTCCGCACATCCGCCGTCCTCTCCGTCTCTCCTCCGACTCCCCGCCAAAACCCCCGTCCACCGTCCTCCCCGTCTCTCCTCCGACTCCCTGCCAAAAACCCCGTTCCCAGTCATAGGAGACAGCATTATCATCCGAAAAATAACGATACATGACCACCCATTGGCTAATAGCACCCTGCTAACTGTATTAACCCAAGCAAATGTCTAGCTACAGACTTTCTCAGCATTTAACATAACAAAGAAGACATTTTAAATTTAATATACAAGAAAGAAAGAGCCCGTACACTTATAACAATAAACTTGACTTGAAATGACTTCACTTCACTTGATCACCTTAAAGTTTCTACCACTCATCTATATTCCAGGTGTAATTTACAGTGGGCAGTTGGGCAACTAACTGACCAACCCACACACCTTTGGGATGTGGGAGGGAACTAGGCGAAGCTCACACAATCACAGTGGGAATGTACAAACCCCACACAGGCAGCGCTGGAGGTCAGGATTCAATCAACCTTTCTGATTCTCTTAGGCTGTGATCCTACTACCTACGGCACTGCGCTGCCCTGACTCTTTGTACATCACCTCAACACCTTAAAAGAAGACAGTAAGCAAAAGAGTCTATAATTCATGAACACAAGAGATTCTGCAGATGCTGGAAATGCAACGTAACAAACACAAAATGCTGGAGGAGCTCAGCAGATCAGGCAGCATCTACCGAAAGGAATAAAGAGTCAATATATGGGGCCAAGACTTCACCACCATTGTCTGTAACTCTCTCCACTCACATCAGAAACCCTTTGGCCATACCGCTCTTGAATTTAAGGGAGAAGCCTTGGACAAACATTCATAATTTACCTGAATTGTTCCTCCCATGCGATGTAGAGCTACAGTACGGTAATGAGCGGCACAGGATTTCAATAAAACATTCAAAGGCAAATTTGAACAGATCGAGGATCTCAAGTCAAATCAAGTTTATTGTCATTTAACTCTGTACATGTAAACTGTCAAATGAGACAATGGTTCTCTAGACCAGGGAGTGAAGCACAGTGGTAAACAGAACATACAATAACTTAGGATAGTAAGGATAAAATCTACAGATGAATTGACAAAGTAAAGTTCATAAATTAAATATCGTAAGGTGCAGAACAGATTTATCAGTGACACCTCAAATACAATAAGGTAGGGCGTTCAGAAGCCTAATACCATGAGAGAAAAAACTGTTTCCCATCCTGACCGTTCTTGTTTTAATGCATCAGAGCCTCCAGCCTGATGATAGAAAGTCAAAGGGGTCACTAGATGGATGGGTGGGATCCTTGATAATACTAAGGGCCCTGCATATGCTGGGCTCCTGATAGATATCCCCGATGGATGGTAGGGAGTCCCCAATGATCCTCTCACCCATTCTCACAGTCCTTTGTAGGGACTTCCAGTCTGATGCTCAGCTGCTCCCATACCAGATGGAGATGACAATAAACTTGAACTTCCACATATCTGTTAGGGGGAGGAGAAGATGGCAGCGCGACGCAGCACGCGTGGCCTCTCCGGTGAATGATATCTGTATATGTCAAGTAGGATGCCGTGCACAATCCTGATTTGATGGAGACAGATGTGAGAAGCACAGAGGAACATCTGGAGAAACTGCTTCTACTGTGCGATCAAGAATCTCCGGAGGGAAGGCCCTGAATCTTCGGCTTTGCCTGTTGCTTGGCGGCCGGGGCCGGGGTCGAAGCGCTCGGCAGAGACGGTGTTCGGTGCTCAGTGTCGAAGGGCTGATCGGAGGCTCAAAGTTTTCGGACAGACTCAAGAGTCAGCTGTGGTTGGGTGCTTCCAGGGTGCTGTATCAGCAAGTTTGCGGCACTGGAGGTTCATGGCAGAGAGAGTTTTCTTCCTTCTACCATCTGCATGAAATGATGGGACTTTCGAGACTTTGAGACCTTTTTTTACCATGCCCATGGTCTGTTCTTTATCAAATTACGGTATTGCTTTGCATTGTTGTAACTATATGTTATAATTATGTGGTTTTTGTCAGTTTTTTAGTCTTGGTCTGTCTTGTGTTTCTGTGATATCATAATGGAGGAACATTGTATCATTTCTTAATGCATGCATTACTAAATGACAATAAACAAGGACTGCGTGTCCTCATAATCTAATCTAATCTAATCTGAGACATTTATGAGGAGCACTGCATATGCTGGACCCTTAGCATTGTCAAAGATCCCTCCCATCCATTCCACAAACTCTTTGACCCCCTGCCATCAGGCAGGATTGCATTAATACAAGGATAAGGACAAGGCCTGTTGGGATGTGAGACTTCCCCAGGCCATGAGACATTATACTTTTTACTTTTTAATTTGTACTGTAAATGCACTTTATGCTAAATGTCAATCTTCTGGAATATATTTTATTATTTGTTAATTGATTTGTGGTTATGAGTTGTATATGAGTTATGTGTACTGTGTTGTGCACCTTGGTCCAGAGAAATATTCTTTTGTTTGGCGATAAATGGCTGAATGACAATAAACTTGAACTTGAACTAGAAATGCATTTAGCATGTTTCAACCTAAAACTGGTGTCAATGGAATTCAGCATTCACCACTTCTATGCCTTTGTAATTCTAAATCCTAATCTAGTGATGTACTGTGGAGAATATTGCAACTGGTTGTATCACTGTCCGGTATGGAGCGGCCACTGCACAGAAAAAGCTGCAAAGGGTTTTATCCGTGTAAGCGGAACAAGTGCTACACATGCCCTTACACTTCCTCCCTTACCACAATTCAGGACCCCAAACAGTCCTTCCAGGTGAGGCAACACTTCACCTGTGAGTTGGCTGGGGTGATATACTGCATCCGGTGCTCCCAATGTGGCCTTTTATATATTGGCGAGACCTGACGCAGACTGGGAGACCGCTTTGCTGAACACCTACGCTCTGTCCGCCAGAGAAAGCAGGATCTCCCAGTGGCCACACATTTTAATTCCACATCCCATTCCCATTCTGACATGTCTATCCACGGCCTCCTCTACTGTAAAGATGAAGCCACACTCAGGTTGGAGGAACAACACCTTATATTCCGTCTAGGTAGCCTCCAACCTGATGGCATGAACATCGACTTCTCTAACTTCCGCTAATGCCCCACCTCCCCCTTGTACCCCATCTGTTACTTATTTTTATACACACATTCTTTCTCTCCTTTTTTCCCCTCTGTCCCTCTGAATATACCCCTTGCCCATCCTCTGGGTCCCCCTACCCCTTGTCTTTCTTCCCTGACCTCCTGTCTCATGATCCTCTCATATCCCTTTTGCCTATCACCTGTCCAGCTCTTAGCTCCATCCCTCCCCCTCCTGTCTTCTCCTATCATTTTAGATCTCCCCCTCCCCCTCCAACTTTCAAATCCCTTACTCACTCTTCCTTCAGTTAGTCCTCACGAAGGGTCTCGGCCTGAAAAGTCGACTGCACCTCTTCCTAGAGATGCTGCCTGGCCTGCTGCATTCACCAGCAACTTTTATGTGTGTTGCTTGAATTTCCAGCATCTGCAGAATTCCTGTTGAAAGGGTTTTAAACTCAGCCAGCTCCATCATAGGCTCTGGTTCTCCAGCATGGAGGACATCTTCATAAGGCAATTCCTCAAGAAAATAGCATTCATCATTAAGCGCTACCATCCAGGACATACCCTCTTCAAAGTTCAAAGTACAAAGTTCAAAATAAACTTATTATCAAAGTATGTATCTGTCACCATATACTACCCTGAGATTCACTCTCTTGAGTGTTTGCATATACTATTCTGAGATTCATCTCCAATTACCACCTTCAGAGTGAGGAGGTACAGGAGCCTGATTACAGGCACTCAATGTTTAAGGAACAGCTTCTTCACCTCCACCATCAGATTGCTAAATCCATGAACACTACTTCATTATTTTTGCTACTTTTTCCACTTTTTATCTATTTATTATAATTTATAGTATATTTTATGTATCGCACTGTACTGCTGCCACAAATCAACAAATTTCATGACACACAGTATTTCAGTGATAATAAACCTGATTCTGATTCTGATTTAAATTCTTGGATTTTCAACCTCTGTTCTGGCTTATATTTACCCCAGTGATTCCCAGTGGGGGCGGTTACATGTCCTAAGGGGGCATTAGGGGAAATAGAAGTCATCGGGTGCGTTCAAGACCCTTGGGGGGGGCAGGGGGATGCACGGTACGCAGCACCTAACTTGAGACTCAAGACCTGACCGATCACGTCAACTTTCAGATCAACATCGGATAGGTATTCCCAGTTTGTGTTCATTTTTTATTTTAATTTAGTCTCATTAATGATGGATAAATATGTATGGTGCAATCTCTATGATCCTGAAGATGGCGAAGCCTTGAACTTTAATCCTACTAAGTAACAAAAACTATAGAAAGTGTGTCAATACAATGTTACATACCTGGAGCATGGTTTTATTCCATTCCCATCAGATCAGCATCGCCCCATGTGTCTTATTTGTAATACTGTACGATTAATGAAGCAATGAAAAGGCTACTTATGTTATTACTCAGTTTCAGAAGATGAAAGAAGCATTTGAAGAGGATTGCACATTTGAGTCATTTGCAAAGAAAGCTAAAAATGACCTTGATAGTGGTCTCATTGCTTATAACATTTCTAAAATGATAAAGTGTGGAAAATCTCATACAATTGGTGAAAGATTAATAATGCTTGCTGTATCAGAAGTGCTCACCACTGTTCATAAAATGGATACCAGTATTTTAAAATCAATTCCTCTGAGTAATAACTCTGTAGTTCGTCATATTGATGAAATGAGTGAAGACATTGAGTGTCAAATATGCAGAGCTGTAAAAAACAGAACTTGGGTTACAACTGGATGAGTCAACTGTGCGAGACGAGACATTGTTAATGGCATATGTACAGTTTATCAATAATGGAAAAAAGTTTACGAAGATATTGCCTTTGTAAAAAGTTAAAAACAAGTTTCAACAGAGAATCAATCTACAATAAGCTCAAAATCTATATTGAGGATGAAAGTATTCTGATTAGGAACATGATTTCTCGTGCAGCAGATGGAACACCATATATGACAGGTCGCCATACTGGTTTAATGGCATTTTTGAAAAAAGAAATTCCAAGACTGTTTGCAATTCATTGTCAACATCTCACAGACAAAAACCTCAGCCAGCAACTTTTTCCAAGCATTATTCTTGTAATATCTGCTTTCAACAAAATTAAAGCTTATCCATTAAATAGCAGAATATTTCACTGGTTATGCCAAGATAATGAAGAGTGTGAACATTTGCTTCTTCACACTGAAGTGTATTAGCTGTCAAAGGCTGCTGTTTAAAATGTTTCTTTGTTCTTTTTGACACTGTCGTTGATATTTTGCTCAAAGTCAACAAGAATTTGGGAAACAAGATTGAACTTCTATGTGGAGATGTGGCATACCTAGGTGATCTGAATGGAAAAAAGTGAGCAGTCCAAATATCAAACTGTAGGGTGAGAATTGCAATCTAATCTAAGCAAGAAGTTCAGTGTCCACTTTATTCAGAAAATTGGAAATGTGGAAGCAAAACCTTGAGAGAAGAATGTTCTCACAGTTGCCCTGCATGGAAACTATGTTACTCTTTTTCACAGACAGTGATTTGCAAGAGTATTGCTTACACCTGCAGTCAATGAAGAAGGATTTTCAGAATTGATTCAAAGATTTGAATGATCTGGAAATTCCATACTAGGTTATTAACCAATTTCTTTGAAAGGTGAAAGAACAGGAAGAGAGTTTGCAAGAAGAAATTATCAAAATTCAGAATGATGAAGAAGGAAAAATACTTTTCAAAAATGTCAGCTTTTGTGATATGTGGCTACACTGTCAAACAAAGTTTCCTGACTCTGGAGAGGAGCTAAACTGCTCTTCACTGCATTTCCATCCTCCTACCTTGCTGAAAGAGGCTTCAATGCGGTGAACCACATACTCACAAAAAACAGATACTACTAGACATTGTTATGCATGGGGACTTAAGGCTTTTACTGTCACAACTTGAACCAGATATTTCAACTCTTGCTAAACACCATCAAGCTCAAGGATCACATTGATATTGAAGCTGCTGTATAGCACACAGATACTGTGTAAGCTAGATTTAAGGACAAATAGAAATTTAAAGCAGAATGATTTTTCTCATGTTAGACAAGGTTTTACACTCTGGGAGTGCCAAAAAGTCTATTTTGCCTAAGAGGGATATTGGCAAGTATGATGGTGCTTTAGGGGGGCATTGGCAAGTATGAAAGTGTTTTAGGGAGGCGTTGGGCTAAGAAAGGTTGGGAAACCCTGATCTACTCTTTATTATAAACTAATTGGAAGTATTCTTCTTCTGACTCTTGTCATATTGACACTGGTCTCTCCTGCGCTAAGGGTCAAAGAGCATTTTGAGCTCTTTGACACCATGTGCACATCCAGGAATTAAATCTGTGAATCTCCAAGATGGGCTGAATCAGAGATCATTTACTTGCACCTGCACATGCAGGAGGCTTGCTGTTTTGTGCCAACAAATTTGTGTTCAACATGCATCTGCTTTTATCTCATCAATGTCCACTGAGGAAACTACCTGCTAAATGTTGGCAGGCACACAAAGGCGTTACTGCCAAGCTCACCACCTACATACAGTGTCGATGTAGATGGTCGGCCGTGAGCAGGTGTTTGGAGTTATCTTGCAGAAATGCTGGAAAAATTCATCAAGAGTGCTGGATAACTTCAGATCCGATGAAGGATCTTCAACCCAAAATGCTGTTCCTCTTTCCACAGATGCTGCCCGACCTTTGGAGTGTTTCCAGCATTTATTTCAGATTTCCAGCATCTGCTGTTCCTTTGATTTTGTTTCCTTATTGTCCAATTCATCCTCTTACCAGATCCACTAATGGCATTGTTCTTGCAATTCAGCAACTGGGCAAGAGCACTGTGGTGACCTAAATCAGACCCCAGGCATGGAACTTTCTCCCTCAGCCACTTCACTGCTTCCTGTTCCTAAAGATGCTTGCTAAGAACTCTCTCCATTGAAGGAAAATATGATCACCTGTTCGTTCCACTCAGAGTTGTAGCTATGCATTTGCAATGGTCTCAGCGGGATCCTCAAGTACGAGAGGTGATTGGTAAGTTTGTGGCTTAAGGTAGAAGGAGTCAATTTTAGAAAACCTAGCACATTTATTTTTCAACATAGTCCCCTCCTACGTTTACACACTTCGTCCAGCGGTCATGGAACATACAGATCACTTATACAGCTCTCGTTACATGCACGTGAAGTTCAACTCTTTGAGTGATTATGCAGAAAGTTTGAAGTTAATAACTCATCTTCTACCTTAGGCCACGAACTTATCAATCACCCCTGCTGTGGACCACTTTCTGGAGGTCCAAGACGCCGACTTCTACAAAGAAGGGATTCGTATGCTTCGCGACCACTGGACTAAGTGTGTAAATGCAGGAGGAGATGATGTTGAAAAATAAATGTGCTAGGTTTTCTAAAATTGACTGCTTCTATCTTAGGCCACGAACTTATCAATCACCCCTCATATATTACAGCTAATGAAATATTGAAGTAGTAGTGTGTACCGCATATGTGAAAGGCACCACATATATAATTCGAGGATTTGTTGTTTCCTGAATTATTTAATACCATTCTGAATGGGACCCTTCAATCACAAGGTAACAGTCTATTGTTCTTTCTGTTATTTCTGTGAGTGGGATTTTATATTTGACTGCTTCCAGGTTGATTGAGGCTCCCAATAAGAACAAAGACAGATGAGATGTTCCAAAATAAAGGACTGCATCGATAATGCATTATATTCGATAATGCATTATATTCCTTACAGAATTTCTGTAAGTACTTTACAGTGAACAAATTTCAGTCATAGTTGTGATAAAGGAAACACAACAGATTAGAGACGGTCTTACTTGAGGTTAGAGAGTTAAAAATGCAGAGAGGTTTATTGAGGGGATTTTCAAAGCTTACTGCCCTAAGTTGCAACCACTAATAATTCACCACTCTCTGCATTCTTTATCCAGAGAATGGTGAATCTGTGGAATTGTTGCCACAGGCAGCTGTCGAGGACAAGTCATTGGGTATAATGAAGGCAGAGGCTGATAGGCTCTTGATTGATCAGGGCATGAAGGGATTTGGGGAGAAGGCAGGAGATTAAAACTGAGGGAAATGGATCAGCCATGATGAAATGGCAGAACAGACTCAATGGGCTACATGGCCTAATTCTGCTCCTGTATCTTATTGCCTTATGGTCAAATAATTCATTTTAGGAATGATAACAGACTGTTGCTGAAGAGCACATGGTAAAGGTGCAGACTGGACCCATGGGTGACCTTGAGACTCTCCACCATGCCAGAAATGACCATGATACTGGAATATGAAAATCTGGATTCTTGCCCCTATTCTCCTTTCTCTTACCAATCACAAAAATTCAGCGATCCATTTTCCACAAGGAAGGCAAGTTCACAAAGCCGAAAAACTCTGCTGATGCGAGATATCCAGGCAACACACACAAAATGCTGGGGGACCTCAGCAGGCCAGGCAGCGTCCATGGAAAAAGAGTACAGTCGACATTTCATCAGGACCAGGAAAAAAAATGAGAAATTAGAGCAAGAAGGTGGGGGGAGGGGAGGAAGAAGTACAGGGTAGTAGGTGATAGGTGAAACTGGGAGAGGGGGAGGGGTGAAGTAAAAAGCTGGGAAGCTGATTGATGAAAAAGATAAAGAGCTGAAGAAGGGGGAATCTGATAGAAGAGGGTAGAAGACCGTGGAAGGAAGGAAAGTGATAGGAGCATCAGAGAGAGGTGATGGGCAGGTAAGGAGATGAAGTGAGAGAGGGAAATGGGAAAGGGAATGGTGATGAGGGGGCATCTTCTAGAAGTTCAAGAAATCGATGATCATGCCATCAGTTTGGAGGTTACCCCGATGGAATATAAGGTGTTGCTCATCAACCTGAGTGCGGCCTTTACCCGTTTCCTCTGGCAGATGAAGGTAGTTGGCAAAGCGGTCTCCCAATCTACATTGGGTCTCACCGATATAAAGGAGGCCGCACCAGGAGCACCAGATACAGTAAATGACCCCAACAGACTCACAGTGAAGTGTCGCATCACCCAGAAGGACTGATTGGTAGTGAGGGAGAAAGTGTAAGGGCAGGTATGGCACTTGGTCCGTTTGCAAGGATAAGGACCAGGAGGGAAATCGGTGGGGAGGGACAAGTGGACAAGGGAGTTTCGTTGGGAGTGATCCCTGCGGAAAGCAGAAAGTGGGAAGATATGCTTGGTGGTGGGATCCCATTGGAGGTGGCGGAAGTTATGAAGAATTATGTGCTGGACACGGAGGCTGATGGGGTAGTGGGTGAGGACAAGAGAAACCCTGTCCCTGGTGGGGTAGCTTCAGGCCGAAACGTCGACTGTACCTCTTCCTAGAGATGCTGCCTGGCCTGCCGCGTTCACCAGCAACTTTGATGTGTGTTGCTTGAAATTCCAGCATCTGCAGATTTCCTCGTGTTTGGGGTAGTGGGAGGATGGGGTGAGGGTGGACATGCATGAAATGGAAGAGATGCAGGTGAGGGCAGCATTGATGGTGGAGGAAGGAAAGCCCCTTTCTTTGAAGAAGGAAGACAGCTCATTAGTTCCTAAGTTCACAAGACCTCAGCAAAAGGAAACAACAGTGGAACAAGTTAGCTTGCCTGTTAATGAACTAGCACTTGGTATAATGGTCCAAATAGCCACCTTCCGTCGTGGGTAGTTATATGATTCCATTACATAGCACATACCAACCTATTCAGAGAGTGGTGGAAGATAGATAAAAATGCAAGCTTGTTCAATATTTTAACACCAATTGTGCAATCAAGACAGTATTGAAGAGAAGACAGAAGTAACATAACAATTCAAAAAAATTGCTACAACATTTATAGTACAGTATCCGTATCCACTTCCTAATCAGCGTTATAAAAGTATATTATATATAGCACTGTGCAACAGATTTAGGTGCATATATATAGCTAGGGTGCATAAGAGTTTTGCACAGTACTGCAGTAATTTTATGTATTGCACTGTCCTGCTGCTGTAAAAAAAACATACATTTCATGACCTATGTGAATGATGATAATCCTGATTCTGATATGGGTCTGTATTGTGCACTGAGCGTGGGACAGGAGCAGGGAAAGGAGAATCATGGTTGGGAAAAGGGGAAGGGAGCAGGAAGCACCAGAGAGACATTCTGTAATGATCAATAAACCAGTTATTTGGAATCAAATGATCTTGCGTGGTGCCTGAGGGTCTGCACGATTGCCACCCACTGCATGCCTTCTATCCCACTCCCCGTCCGAGGCGCTCCACCCTCGCCATTCCCAAAGTCCTTTGCTCCAACCAGATTTATAAACTCACTCTTCCCTCCACGTTGACAAATACAGTACCATGCAAAGGTCTTGGACACCCTAGCTATATATATGTTTGCCTAAGACTTTGCATAGTACTGTATAATATACATTATATAAGTAAACGTGTGACCTTCTCACTGGGTTCATATGCAAACTTGGCTCGGTAGCTAACTCCACTAACAGCCGTGTGACTCAGCGGTGAAAAAGCCACTTTTACAACAATATACATCCAGGGTCGGTATGATTTAGGGTTCAACCAAACAGGAAAGTTGGGATGTTGATCTGAGCAAATGCAGTGTGAGTAGTGCCCCTACACAAAGAGGTGAGGAGGTGATAGAGAGGAGCTATAGGCAGGTGGTCACCCCGGGACCCCAGGAGGCAGAGAAGTGGGTAACAGTCAGGAGAGGGAAGGGCAAGAAGCAGGTGCTACAGAGTACCCCAGTGGCTGTTCGCCTTAACAATAAGTATTCCTGCTTGAGTACTGTTGTGGGGGGGGCTACCTGGGGGAAGCAACAGTGGCAGTGCCTCTTGCACAGAGTCTGGCCCTGTGGCTCAGAAGGGTAGGGAAAGGAAGAGGATGGCAGCAGTGATAGGGGACTCTATAGTTAGGGGATCAGATAGGCGATTCTGTGGATGCAGGAAAGAAACTTGGATGGTAGTTTGCCTGCCAGGTGCCAGGGTCTGATCGCGTCCACAATATCTTGAAGTGGGAAGGAGAAGAGCCAGTGGTCGTGGTACATATTGGTACCAACAACATACGTAGGAAAAGGGAGGAGGTCCTGAAAACAGATTACAGGGAGTTAGGGAAGAAGTTGAGAAGCAGGACCTCAAAGGTAGTAATCTCGGGATTACTGCCTGTGCCACGTGATGGTAAGTATAGGAATAGAATGAGGTGGAGGATAAATGCGTGGCTGAGGGATTGGCGCAGGGGGCAGGGATTCAGATTTCTGGATCATTGGGACCTCTTCTGGGGCAGGTGTGACCTGTACTAAAAGGACGGGTTGCACTTGAATCTAAGGGGAACCAATATCCTGGCGGGAAGGTTTGTTAAGGCTATTGGGGAGAGTTTAAAATAGAATTGCTGGGGGGGGTGGGGGCGGGTTGGGAACCAAACTGAAGTGATGGAGGAAAGGGAGGTTGACTCACAAATAGAGACAGCTTGGAGACAGTGTGAAAGGGAGGATAGGCAGGTGATAGAGAAGGGATGCGCTCAGACCGATGGTTTGAGATGTGTCTATTTTAATGCAAGGAGTATTATGAATAAAGCGGATGAGTTTAGAGCGTGGATCAACACTTGGAGCTATGATGTTGTGGCTATTACAGAGACTTAGATGGCTCGGGGCAGCAATTGCTACTTCAAGTGCCAGGCATTAGATGTTTCAGAAAGGATGGGGAGGGAGGCAAAAGAGGTGGGGGTGTGGCACTGTGGATCAGAGATAGTGTCACGCCTGCAGAAAAGGAGGAAGTCATGGAGGGGTTGTCTACAGTGTCTCTGTGGGTGGAAGTTGGGAATAGGAAGAGGTCAATAATTCTACTGGGTGTTTTTTATAATAACAGGGACATTGAGGAGCAGATAGGGAGACAGATTCTGGAAGGGAGTAATAACAACAGGGTTGTTGTGGTGGGAGATTTTAATTTCCCAAATATTGATTGGCATCTCTCTAGAGTGAGGGATTTAGATGGGGTAGAGTTTGTTAGCTGTGCTCAGGAAGGTTTCTTGACACAATATGTAGATAAGACTACAAGAGGAGAGGCTGTACTTGATCTGGTATTAGGAAATGAACCTGGTCAGGTGTTAAGTCTCTCAGTGGGAGAGCATTTTGGAGATAGTGATCACAATTTTATCTCCTTTACCATAGCATTGGAGAGAGATAGGAACAGACACATTAGGGAAACGTTTAGATGGAGCAAGGGGAACGTTTAGTTGGAGTAAATGTTTAGTTGGAGGCTATCAGGCAGGAACTTGGAAGCATAACTTGGAAACATAACTTGGAAACAGAACTTCTGAGGGAAACGTACGGAAGAAACGTGGCAAATGTTCAGGGGATATTTGCATGGAGTTCTGAGTAGGTACATTCCAATGAGACATGGAAAGGATGGTAGAGTACAAGATCTGTGGTGTACAAAGACTGTTGTAAATCTAGTCAAGAAGAAAAGAAGAGCTTACGAAAGGTTCAAAAAACTGGGTAATGATAGGAATCTAGAAGATTATAAGGCTAGCAGGAAGGAGCTTAAGAATGACACTAGGAAAGCCAGAAGAGGCCATGAGAAGGCCTTGGCAGACAGGATTAAGGAAAACCCCAAGGCATTCTACAAGTATGTGAAGAGCAAGAGGATAAGACATGAGCGAATAGGACCAATCAAGTGTGACAGTGGAAAAGTGTGTATGGAACCAAAGGTCAACTACTGCATAGAGTTTTGTCATCTTCAGAAGTTTTCTGATGACTCTGCCATAGTTGGATGCATCAGCAAGGGAGATGAGGCTGAGTACAGGGCTACGATAGGAAACTTTGTCACATGGTGTGAGCAGAATTATCTGCAGCTTAATGTGAAAAAGACTAAGGAGCTGGTGGTAGACCTGAGGAGAGCTAAGGCACCGGTGACCCCTGTTTCCATCCAGGGGGTCAGTGTGGACATGGTGGAGGATTACAAGTACCTGGGGATATGAATTGACAATAAACTGGACTGGTCAAAGAACACTGAGGCTGTCTACAAGAAGGGTCAGAGCCGTCTCTATTTCCTGAGGAGACTGAGGTCCTTTAACATCTGCTGGACGATGCTGAGGATGTTCCACGAGTCTGTGGTGGCCAGTGCGATCATGTTTGCTGTTGGGTGCTGGGGCAGCAGGCTGAGGGTAGCAGACACCAACAGAATCAACAAACTCATTCGTAAGGCCAGTGATGTTGTGGGGATGGAACTGAACTCTCTCACGGTGGTGTCTGAAAAGAGGATGCTGTCTAAGTTGTATGCCATCTTGGACAACGTCTCCCATCCACTACATAATGTACTGGGTGGGCACAGGAGTACATTCAGCCAGAGACTCATTCCACCGAGATGCAACACAGAGCATCATAGGAAGTCATTCCTACCTGTGGCCATCAAACTTTACAACTCCTCCCTTGGAGGGTCAGACACCCTGAGCTAATAGGCTGGTCCTGGACTTATTTCATAATTTCCTGGCATAATTTACATATTACTATTTAACTATTTATGGTTTTATTACTATTTATTATTTATGGTGCAACTGTAATGAAAACCAATTTCCCCCAGGATCAATAAAGTATGACTATGACTATGGTTATGAAATAGCAGTGGTACTTAATGAATACTTTGCTTCAGTATTCACTACAGAAAAGGATCTTGGCGATTGTAGGGATGACTTGCAGTGGACTGAAAAGCTTGAGCATGTAGATATTAAGGAAGAGGATGTGCAGGAGCTTTTGGAAAGTTGGATAAGTCACCGGTACTGGACCGGATGTACCCCAGGCTACTGTGGGAGGCGAGGGAGGAGATTGCTGAGCCTCTGGCAATGATCTTTGCATCATCAACGGGGACGGGAGAGGTTCTGGAGGATTGGACAGTTGCGGATGTTGTTCACTTATTCGAGAAAGGGAGTAGGGATAGCCCAGGAAATTATAGCCCAGTGAGTCTTACATCAGTGCTTCGTAAGTTGATGGAGAAGATCCTAAGAGGCAGGATTTATGAACATTTGGAGAGGTATAATATGATTAGGAATAGTCAGCATGGCTTTGTCAAAGGCAGGTTGTGCCTTACGAGCCTGATTGAATTTTTGAGGATGTGACTAAACACATTGATGAAGGTAGAGCCGTAGGTGTAGTGTATATGCATTTTAGCAAGGCATTTGATAAGGTACCCCATGCAAGGCTTATTGAGAAAGTGAGCAGGCATGGGATCCAAGGGGACATTGCTTTGTGGATCCAGAACTGGCTTGCCCACAGAAACCAAAGTGTGGTTGTAGACGGGTCATATTCTGCATGGAGGCCAGTGACCGGTGGTGTGCCTCAGGGATCTGTTCTGGGACCCCTACTCTTTGTGATTTTTATAAATGACCTGGATGAGGAAGTGGAGGGACAGGTTAGTAAATTTGCTGATGACACAAAGGTTGGAGGTGTTGTGGATAGTGTAGAGGGCTGTCAGGGATTACAACGAGACATTAATAGGATGGAAAACTGGGCTGAGAAGTGGCAGATGGAGTTCAATCCAGATAAGTGTGAGGTGGTTCATTTTGGTCGGTCAAATATGATGGCAGAATATAGCATTAATGGTAAGACTCTTGGCAGTGTGGAGGATCAGAGGAATCTTGGGCTCTGAGTCCATAGGACACTCAAAGCTGCTACGCAGGTTGACTCTGTGGTTAGGAAGGCATACGGTGCATTGGCCTTCGTCAATCGTGGGATTGAGTTTAAGAGCCAAGAGGTAATGTTGCAGCTATATAGGACCCTGGTCAGACCCCACTTGGAGACCTGTGCTCAATTCTGGTCGCCTCATTGCAGAAAGGACATGGAAACCATAGGAAGGGTGCAGAGGAGATTTACAAGGATGTTGCCTGGATTGGGGAGCATGCCTTATGAAAATAGGTTGAGTGAACTCGGCCTTTTCTCCTTGGAGCGATGGAGGATGAGAGGTGACCTGATAGAGGTGTACAAGATAATGAGAGGCATTAATCGTGTGGATAGTCAGAGGCTTTTCCCCGGGGTGAAATGGCTAGCACGAGAGGGCATAGTTTTAAGGTGCTTGGAAATAGGTATGGAGGAGATGTCAGGAGTAAGTTTTTAATGCAGAAAGTGGTGTGTGAGTGGGATGGGCTTCCGGTGGCAGTGGTGGAGGCAGAAACAATAGGGTCTTTTAAGAGACTCCTGGATGGCTACATGGAGATTAGAAAGATAGAGGGCTGCCGGGAAGCCTAGGCAGTTCTAAGGTAGGGACATGTTCGGCACAGCTTTGTGGACCGAAGGGCCTGTATTGTGCTGTAGGTTTTCTATGTTTCTATGTTTCTACACAGTTATCAGTAGCCCAGAAATGACAGATCATAAACTCAGCATAAAATATAGAGAAAATATATTTACCAAATTTTCAACTTTAAGAAACAGCTACAGAAAAAGAAAAGGCCCATTACAGTTAAACCAGTCTAAGGTGCACACAGTATTGGAGCTCATACTGGAGTAGTCAAGGGTGTATCTCTTTACTCACGTGCTGAACCAACGGTCTGCATGAAAGCACCCACCCCATTCCGAACTCCCCTCGAAGTCCATCTTGAACATCCTGGCTCTCTCAGGAGTGTTGACCCTTCCTCCCGGGAGCCATTCATCTGCACAAAGCACTTCTTGTAACAGGGAATCTCCTTCCAACAGCATTCTGCGGCATTTTCTTCTGTGTCCCACTCCGCATCTTCCGCCAAAAGACCCCAAACCAGACTGCTGTCCTTCAGAAAACTCTTTCCCACGGCTCTCTAGAACCTTCTCTCACATCCCAAATCTTTACTGGCTGACTCACATTCCTAAGTTGGACAACACAACTCCCTATCTTCGTGGAAGCCAAAACACACTTTCCAGCATGGCACACTGCTTTTACAGAAAACTGCTAATATAAACTACCTCACAGCACAACAGTAGAAATCTTAACCAGGACATTACATATGTACAGTATACATACTTATAATTCTTGCCTTTTTTTTTTGAGAGAGACCATGTGAATGGCTTCTATTTTGCATTGACCAGAATTCTCATAATGGGGTCTCCATCTGACTGAGGACGTCACTTATTTTATTCACTGGATCTTCTAGTCTGATCAGAGAACAGGACCATAGAAGAGAGGAAAGAGTGTATGGGAATGAAAAACCCCATGAAAAGAGATACAAAATTTTGAGAGACATTTTTAGGGTAGATAGCCAACGTCCACTTCCTATGGTTGGGAGATCTAAGACTAATGGGCATAGATTTAAGGTGCAAGGGAGAAGGTTTAAAGTTCACCCAAAGAGTAATTGATATCTGGAGTGAGCTGTCAGAGAAGGTCGTAGAGGCAGGAACAGTAACAACATTTAAGAGGCATCTGGACGTGTTATTGAATGAAGAGAGCATAGAGGATAGGGAATTAATGAGGCAAGTTGGGTTTGTGTAGACAGGCATGATGGTCACCGTAAAGCTCTGTGGGTGGAGGGGCCTAATTCTATGCCGAACAACTCAATGACTAATACAACTGAGACTGGTGTTCATCAACCCGAGGATGGTGTTTTCTCCTGCTGAGTACTTCCAAAATGTTCTTTTTTTTATTTAAGAATTTGAATATAAGTGGGTGGAAAAGCAGCTTGTCATTGCCCAAAGACTGATATTCAGCCCTGCAAAGGGTCAATACTTCACACCGCTATTGAGACCAGGATACACTTCTTCGTGCAGGACTGGCAGTGAAAGAGTAGCTATTGCCTTTCCGGGCAACGATATAAAGTTCTGCTCTGCTAGTCATGACATTCTTGTCCTGGGATCTCCCAGACTGTCATTCATACAACCATCTCATATAGCTAGCACATCAAGCATGGCTTCAGTAACCTGCAGATCTTTGTCTGTACACGTATTTTTCCGTCCTCTCCTTTTGTTTTGCTATGCCCAGTCTTTTAGATTCTACACTGTCTCAGGAGACCTCTGAAACTCTACTGCCTGTGTTCTAACTCACACTGAGTCCCTTTCACATCTCACACCCCTTCCCCCACCCCCAACCCTATGCTTGCAAATCACAACTTTAGAAATCTCATCATATCTTCAAGTTAAACTCTGGTTTCAACCTTCCTCGTCCCTACAGTCTCCACAACCCTACTACCTTCCAAGTACTCCTCCAATTTTGTCCTCATACGCACCCTTGAATATAGTGGTCCCTCCATTGGCTACAGTGTCTCTGGCTCAATAGACTCAGGAGTTCCCTAATGAAACCTTTCTACCTCGCCATCTTTCCTTCTTCCTTCATGACACACCTTAAAATGAACCACTTTCATATTCCGTGTTGGCGCGTGGCCAAGTGGTTAAGGTGTCGGTCGAGTGATCTGAAGGTCGCTAGTCTGAGCCTCAGCTGAGGCAGCATGTTGTGTCCTTGAGCAAGGCACTTAACCACACACTGCTCTGCGATGACACCGGTGCCAAGCTGTATCGGCCCTAGTGCCCTTCCCTTGGACAGCATCGGTGGCGTGGAGAGAGGAGACTTGCAGCATAGGCAACTGCCGGTCTTCCATACAACCTTGCCCAGGCTGCACCCTGGAAACTTTCCAAGGCGCAAATCCGTAGTCTCACGAGACTAACGGATGCCTATATTTGATACTCCATAATATTCCAGTAGTAAACAGGCAAGGATTATTCTGTTGCTACTCCTCATCCGTAGCATGGGAAGGTTTTACTCTGCACATGGACATTCTCTCACTCACTGTGTCCGTTAAAGGTCAAGTATGCACGGCCTGGTGCACAAAGCTGACATGTGCTGCTATGGGAGGAATTTAGCGAGTGGATGGCCTCTCCCTATCAGTTCCAGTTCCTATCCACATGGCTCAGTCAATGCTAGCACAGTGCAGGAACATTGATTAGGGAGACAGAAGCTAATGCATTAAATTCGAAACTCCTACTTTCATTGAAATTCCTGTAGATTCACTCTGCAGTCACAGAGCAGAGAACCAGGCCTTCCAACCCATCCAGTCCTTGCTGAACCGTTATTGTGTCTAGTCCCATCAACCTGCTCCCAGACCATAGCCCTAGATAACCTCCCCATGCACGTACTCATCCAAACTTATATTGTTGAAATCAAACCCATATCCATCACTTCCTCTGGCAGCTCAATCCACACTCTAACCACCCTCTGAGTGAAAATATTCCCCTTAAAAACTTCTCCTTTCACCCTGAACTTATGCCCTCAAGTTTTAATCTCACCCAAACTCAGTGGGAAAAGCCTGTCTGCATTTACTCTATCTTTGCCCCTCACAATTTTGTATACCTCTGTCAAATCTCCCCTCATTCTCCTACTCCCTGGGGAACAAAGTCCTCAAGTCCCAGCAACACCCTTGTAAATTTTCTCTGTGCAGCTCGTGTTTCAAACGTAATGGTGTTTTCATTTCTAAGACACCTATAACAGATTGGCAATGCATATTGAGAGATAAATGGAAACACAAAAAGAACACAAAGATCAATGCAAGATGGCACTGGAGCGTGGTGTCTGGCTGTCAGCTCCTCTCCGCACATTCCCTTACTACTCTATTATAATCGTCCTAATGTATCTTGTGTAATGATTCCATTTTCATGAGCAGTATGCAAGTCAAGCTTTCCACTGTATCGTGCTACACAGGACAATACAGGTACCGGTGCACCACAAGACTGTGTATTTAGCCCCCTGCTCTGCTCACTTTATACTCATGACTGTGAGGCTAAGCACAGCTCCAATGCCACATTTAAGTCTGCTGATGACACCGCTGGTGTTGGTCAAATCATTGGTGGTGACGAATCAGCATGTCAGAGGGAGATTGAAAATCTGCCAGTATGGTGCCCTAGCAATAACCTCTCAATGCCAGCGAAACCCAAAGAGCTGATTATTGGCAATAGGAGGAAGGAGTCGGATGTCCAGGAGCCGATACTCATTAGGGGATTACAGGTGGAGAGAGTCAGCAACTTTAAATTCCTCAGCTTTATCATTTCAGAGGATCTTACCTGGGTCCAGCACATACCTGCCATTACAAGTGCGGCTGCACCTCTACTTCTTCAAAGTTTGTGAAGATTCGGCATGTCATCTAAAATTTTGACGCTCAGTAGATGTGCAGTGGAGAGTATACTGACTGGTTGCATCACCTGGTATTGAAACACCAATACCCTTGAATGGAAGAGCCTACAAAAAGTTGTGGGTAACGCCCTCCCCACCATTGAGCACATCTACACAGAGCATTGTCGCAGGAAAGCAGCATCCGACATCAAGGGGCCCTGCAATCCAGGCCATGATTTCTTCTCTCTGCTGCCATCGGGAAGGAGATACAGGAACCTCAGGACCTACACCACCCCACCAGGTTCAGAAACAGTTACTATCCCTCAACCATCAGGCTCTTGAACCAGAGGAGATAACTTTACTTAACTTCACTCGCCCCCATCACTGAACTGTGCCCACAACCTATGGTCTCTCCTTCAATGACTCTTTATCTCATGTTCTCAATATTTATTGCTTATTTATTTATTTTTTAATTATTATTATTATTATTAGTTTGTTTTTTCTTTTTTGTATTTTCACAGTTTGTTGTCTTTTGCACATTGATGTTTGTACGTCCTTGCTGTGTGAGGATTTTTTATTGATTCCACTGTTTCTTTGTATTTACTGTGTAGGCCCACAAGAAAACGAATCTCAGGGCTGTATATGGTGACGTATATGTACTCTAATAATAAATTTATTTTGAACTTTGAGTGATAAGCTAATGCTAATTCCAACATCTGTTTAGATAGTTCAATGTCAAATGTTGCTGGAGAACATTCCTGTGAGGTGCCTTAGGTCACTTTGCTATGTTAACAGTGCCACATGTTGTAGTTGTAGTTGTTGTTGCTCTTGATGACATCTCCAAATTCTTTGGGTTTGACTGCTGATTAGTGCGGATGTCATTTGGTGATATATCATGAACACGAGAAAATCTGCAGATGCTGGAAATCAAAAACAACCCCAACAAGATGCTGGAGGAACTTAGCTGGTCAGGCAGCATCTATGGAAAAGAATATGGAGTCAATGTTTCAGGCCAAGAGCCTTATTCAGAGTCCTGAAGAAGCGTCTCAGCCCAAAACATCGACTATTTAATTCTTTCCACAGATGCTGCCTGACCTACTGAGTTCCTCCAGCATTTTGTGTGTGTTACTTTGTCATTCTGTGGCTCTCCCAGACTTGAGTCCAGCCTCAGAGACAGGGTGCAACACACCAGCACCACAATGTAATGTACTCAGCACTGGCGGAGCGAGATGAAAGTCTACACGGTGGGATTTCCCTTACCCATTTGTGACCATTGCCTTTTAAGGAAGTCACCCTGAGCTATGATTGCCAATCTTTGTCCGGGTGGGGTGGGGGGGCAGAGAGCCCGTGAATTTTGTAACCCAGCCATTTTAAAAGCCAGCTCTGAAATCAAGGAATGGCAATTTGTTTTGGATACAAGGAATTAAATCGCAGTGCACACCAGGGGCCCATAATATTAAGGATGCAATATGTTCATACTTGTGTATATTTTCTGATGGTGAATGCTAATTCTTTCTGAAAGACCTCAAAACCTACTTAAAATTCCATCTCAATACCAGGAAACAAAATGCAGTGTGAACAAAGAGCCATAAATAAAACAATAGTGACACAAACTGCTGGCGCCTGAATATATCTGAAGTTTCATTATGTAAATTCAACTGGATGGCATCTTCCAAATCCCCTTCAACGCATAAAAATAAATAAAAAAACATCATTAGCAACAAGGGAGCAATAAATAATATAAAACTGACACAAATCACTTTCTACTTTCTGATTTCCTACCTAGTAAAGCCTGCATGCAAAATCTTCATTCCACCTTTAAAGGGATTTTGACTTTCCCTCTAGGAACAATTCAAGCAGCATAATTTGAAAGGATGAAAAGAGAAACCCACAAATGTTGGAAACATGAAAGGGAAACAAAAAAATGCAGGAGCCGCACATCTGTGAGCGAACCCATGAGTGCACATTTCAGCCAGAGGCTTACCAACGGAAGTCAAACCTCAAAACTAATGGGACTTTATTTAGACGCTGATCAGCTTTGTGATGCCAGAAGATACTTAACCTCAGCCTCAGCAGTCATTCTTAGACTGCCAGGTATAGATGAATTAAACTTCTCCTCAATGCCACGGACAGCAGACTGACCGCACATTCATTGCACCTTATTTCTGAGACAGGGCTATGCTAACGTAAATGCAACATACTCTAGGATCCATCTTTACAGTACAATTCTCTTCCAGTCCACATGAAGGTTTTCATCCTGAAGTATCGAATGTCCATTTCCCTCCACAGATGCTGCTTGACACACTGACATCCCAGCAATTTGTTTGCTGTTTCTGAGACCTGCAACCACTCAAATTTGCTCCCCCATATCAAGAGCAGAATTAGGACATTCGGCCCATTGAGTCTGTTCTGCCATTCCATCATGGGCGACTTATTATCCCTCTCAAACCCATTCTTCTCCTCATAACCCCCCATGTGGAGGGAGGAGAAGATGGCAGTGCGACGCAGCGCGTGCGGCCGTTCTGAATGAATATCGATTATGTGTAACTAGGGGCCGTGCACAATCTGGATTTGATGGAGACAGCCGTGAGAAGTGCAGAGGAACATCTGGAGTAACTTCTGAAATGCCTGCTTCGCTGCCGCTGCTACTGTGCGATCGAGAATCTCCGGAGGGGAAGGCCCCAAATCCTCGGCTTTGCGTATCGCCTGTTGCTGGGGCCGGGGTCAAAGTGCTCGGCAGAGATGGTGCTCGGTGCTGAAGAGGTGGTCGGAGGCTCGGAGTTTTTCAGACGGACTCAGAGTCGGACTGTGGTCGGATGCTTCCAGGATGCTGCACCGGCAAGTTGGCGGCGCTGGAGGTTCACCGTCTGTGTGAGATGATGGGACTTCCGAGAGACTTTGAGACTTTTACCGTGCCTATGGTCTGTTCTTATCAAATTACGGTATTGCTTTGCACTGTTGTAACTATATGTTATAATTATGTGGTTTTTGTTAGTTTTTAAGTCGGTTTGTCATGTGTTTTCGTGATAACATTCTGGGAAAACATTTTATCATTTCTTAACGCATGCATTACTAAATGACAATAAAAGGGGACTGGATGTCCTCATAATCATATCATAACCTTTGATGACCTTACTAATCAAGAAACTATCAACCTTCACTTTAATTATGCCCAATGACTTGGCCTTCGCAGCCACCTGCAGCAATGATTCCACAGATTCTCATTTTAAAAATTCCTTCTTATCTCTAAAGGGATGTACTTGTACTCTGAGGCTGTGCCCTCTGGTCCTAGACTCTCCCACTATTGGAAGAATCCTCTCCACTTCCAATCTATCTAGGCTGTTCAATATTCGATAAGATTCAATGAGATTCCCCCCTCATTAGAAGAACAGGCTATCAAATTCCACTCAGCTTGAGATTCTATCCTATCACCACTCACTTGTACCTTCTCCTCTGCCAAAATGCACAAGATTCACCTGTTTCCAGTCTCCCATAAACCTCAGCTCATCTAAATTGATGATGTCATATTTTAACCCATCCTAGACCCAATCTGCGATCACTGGCCCACCTTACTCCTTGACCTTCAATAACTAAAATTTAAAATTCTCTTCCTTGTACTCAGATATTTTCTTCCTTACTACCTCTTCACATTTCTCTGGTCATCCAAAACTCCAGGATTCAGGATGTTCCAAGATTGACCTTTTCTCATTCTTTTCAGCCGCACTGCTGTTAGCTAATTTAATGTCCCACAGCATCGAAACAGGCCCTTCAGCCGACTGTGTCCATGTCAACTACCAGGTACCAATTTACACAAATTCCATTTTATTCTCCCGCCATTCCCATCAATCACCCCATCCCACGACTCTACCACTCACCTACATACTAATTCTCATTGAATTCATAGCAGCCAGTTAGCCTGCAAACCCACACGTCTTTGAGTTTATGGAGGGAACAGAAGCACCAAGAGGAAACCCAGATGATAAGAGAGGAATGTGTAAATCCCACATCGACAACACTGGATTGAATCCAGATCACCTTAGCTAGGAGGACCATTTCTACTTGTTGTGCCACGTATCGGACAGTAGTTCAGCCCTAGATGTTTCTGTAAGTCTTGCTCTCTCCGCTCTTGGAAACTAAACTCTTTAATGATTCACCACTCTCAGTCTCCCTGTTTGGCTGGATACTAATCCTTAGCTGATTATGTCCTTGCGAAAAGGTATTTCAATGTTTTTTCATTGAAATAGAGTGTGAAATAGGCCTTTCCGGCCCTTCGAGCCATGCTGGCCAACAGTCCCCCGATTTAACCCCAGCCTTATCATGGAATATATTTACAATGACCAATTAACCTACTAACCGGAGTGTCATGGGAGGAAACTGGAGCATCCAGAGAAATCCCATGCATTCCATGGGGAGTACATACAGATGACATCAGAAATGAACTCCAAACTCTGATGCCCTGAGCAGTAAGAGTGTTGTGCTAACCACTACACCTCCTTGGCACCCAGGTATGTATGATATACTGTAAGTATACGGGGATAAGGCAGGAACTGGATACTGATTGTGGATGATCAGCCATGATCACAGTGAATGGCGGTTCTGGCTCGAAGGGCCGAATGGCCTACTCCTGCACCTATTGTCTATTGTTTATAAGTGTGAAAAGCACCGAGAAGCTGCTAAGTCAACAGTCCCCAAACACCGGGCCGCAAAGCATGTGCTACTGGGCCACGAGGAAACGATATGAGTCAGCTGCACCTTTCCTCATTCCCTGTCACGCACTGTTGAACTGGAACATAGGGTTTCCAACTGTCCCGTATTTGCCAGGACATCCTGTATATTGGGCTAAATTGGTTTGTTCCATACAGGATCGCCCTTGTCCCATATTTCCCCCGTTAAGGTACAGCGTTCCCATGAAACGGTTCGTAAGCCGAAATGGCGTGGAGCGAAGAAGCAATTACCATTAATTTATATGGGAAAAACTTTTGAGCATTCCCAGACCCAAAAAATAACCTACCAAATCATACCAAATAACACATAAAATCTAAAATAACACTAACATATAGTAAAAGCAGGAATAATATGATAAATACACAGCCTATATAAAGTAGAAATAATGTATGTACAGTTAGTCGGGAAGATTAAGCCAAACCTGATTTGTGGAAAAAAATTCGGCACGTACACACATGCGCACATCACGCATGCGCACACAGGTGCCCACGCAAGGCTTCATGGTCATGGTAGTCTTTCCCGGGGTAAACAGAAGTGTCCGTATTTGACTGTTACTTTTGTCCCTTATTTGGGAGTGAGAAGGTTGGCAACCCTAACTGTAAAAGACATGTTGAGGTGAGTTTAACCCTACTAGAACACCCCACCCTGGTCGGCCGGTCCGCAAGAATATTGTCAATATTAAACCGGTCTATGGTGTAAAAAAGGTTGGGGACCCTTGTGCTAAGTGTTATATTAATGGAGATAGCTGATGTCATACATACAAGCCTCCATAACTACACTTCAGAGGTAATTAACTAACTGAAACAGCTACAGGTTTAAGGAAAAAATGGTGTGATTTTAAAAGGAGGTAATCATGCTCCACCCGATTATGAAACTGCTGCAGGACTTTCAGGACGTCCCTTCAAAGCACATTCAACATCAAAACCAGAGAAACCTTTGATTGATGCCTAATTGTAATGGCCAGCTTTCTCCTCCTATCATAATGAGCTAAATTTTGAAGAGTATATTCTTCTGAAGATAACTGTCTAATGACACAGTGGATCTAAGTGCAGTTTACGCACCATTTAGTCGAGGGGCTGAGTGAACCAGAGAAAAATTTTAGGAGAGGTTGTTTTATACAACATTATAAAAAAGCCTTGTCCTGTCTATCATAATAATCTGGAAGAGTTGGGCAATTTTGTATGAAGTCAGGGAAGTACTTGACATGCAAATCCAAGATCTGTCAAGCATTGAGGACAATTTATACAGACTTATATATCTGTTGATTCAAGTGATACCAGGAGAAGTGAGCTAAATAGATTTGATTTCCTCAAGCATGCCAGTACTAATTTTTTCCTAATAGAACCAGATGGATTTTGAGGAAACAGTCAGCTCATTTACTCCTTCCCTTCATGGCTATTCCACCTTGAAATGATTGCAATTACTTTCAATCCTTAACATGGAAGGGAGGGATTGGACCATGAGATAGATAACGGTATACTCAGTTCCCCACAGAATTAATTGAAGCTGCAGTTAACTGTAAACTTAAGGCAGATTAATCTAAAGAATTAAGACTTTTGAATAGGTTATACCGATCAGCACTTGCAAGAAACAGCCAAGCATTCTATCATCAGGTGCATGCGCGGGGGGATGGTGGGGGGCGGGGTCAGGTTGAAAGCGAAAGACGTAAGAGGGATTGGGTTTACTTACATACTGCCTGTAACGCCACTGGCATTTAGGGCAGTTATGAGGTTCCGCCATCTCTGTCTGTATAGAAGGATTCTTCATTGTGGTTTCCATAATAATTGTTTTTTGACCAGCATTGTAAGCTGAGCTAAATCCCCAAACCTGGAGGACTGGTGGAGCACTCTTAGTCCAACCTTTACCCTTTGACCTGTTTGGCATGGGTGACCCTACCAAGAGCCAAAGCACAAGGCCCTGACTCCAACCAGCTTAGATTTCTGGGTCATTGAGGTATGCAAGCCTCCAAACGCCATGACAAGTTTGTGATCCTCTTGGAAGAAAAGAGGTTACAGATGCTGGAAATCTGGAGCAACACACACCGGAGGAACTCAGCAGGTCAGGTTGAGACTCTTCATCAGAACATTTCCCTGCATAGATGCTGCCAGACCTGCTGAGTTCCTCCAACATTTTCTGTGTGTAATGCCCTGGTTCACATCTTTACTGTTATGCTGTAGGTATATCATTTAGCAGTTCCGTAAGAGCAGTCTGTTCTGCTTGGAGCCTGTTTGGGTTATTGTTGAAGATAAGGGATGATGAGGAATTAGGATGCCAGAACTGAGGGGAGGTATTTTGATGAGAAACACTGAGGTTGCTCTAGAAGATGACAAAGAGGAGTCATGCTTACCTGCTGTGGTACTAGTCAGGCCCGATTGCAGAAGTCCTCAGTTGTAGAGGTGAACAGAATGACGGTGGGTGTCAGGAACACCTCGGAGTGGGAGGTCACCCTCAGGCGGGGGATGCCAATGGTGCACCTCTTTCCGGTGACGGTAATGTCTAGTGTCCCTGTGAGACAAGCCAGGGAGAAACTCTCTCCGACAAAGGAAAAGTTGACTGCCGGGTCATGCAACTTTGGGGACTCCCCGGTACCTGGAGGTTGGAAGAAGAGATTGATAGAGATATCGAATCTGGAAGACGTCTTTTCTACTGACGAATTTGATGTGGGTGGTTCCAAGAGCACTCATCACACCATCTGGGTGACAGAGGACACCCTGTTCAGAGAAAGGTCACAGCATCTGGTGCCTGCAGAGGTGGAGGATGTTTGGCACCACCCGCGGAAGTTGAAGGAAGCTGGGTTCATCACTGAGTCCAGAAGCCCTTACACACCTCCAATAGTGGTGGCCAGGAAGAAGAATGGGAAGGTACAGATATGTGTGGACTTTCGGACTCTGAACAGGCGTACAGTCCCCAGCCAATATACGGTCCTGAGAACTGAGGACGTGCTGGCCCGCCTGAGCGGTGTGAAGTGGTTCAGTGCGCTGACTTGAAGAGTGGGTATTATCAGTTCCGCATGAGTGAGGCTGACAAAGGGAAGATGACACTCATATGTCCACTGTGATTCTTCCAGTTCGCCAGGATGCCCCAAGGCATATCAGGAACCCCTGTGACTTTCCAGTGTGTTATGGAGAAAATAGTGGGGCATATGAGCTTGCTTGAGGTGTTGGTGTACCGGGAAGATCTCATAACATTCGGGTCCACCTTGGAAGAACATGAAGCGAGGCTAGTAAGGTACTGGGCCACCTGAAAGCTGAAGGGTTAAAACTTTCCCAGTTCTGCAAGACGTCTGTCAGCTATGTTGAGCATGTAGTGGCACGGGATGGAGTAGCTACAGATCCATCTAAGATAGAGGCAGTGACCACATGGCCAAGGCCCCAGTCTATGACCACCTTGCTCTCATTCCGTGGATTCTGTGGGTACTGTCAGAGGTTCGTGAAGGACTTCTGTAAAGTGAGTCATCCTTTAAATCTGTGCAGTTACCTTCCCTTGGGGAAGGAAAGGAACACAAAAGGAGAAGACGGTAAGGATTATCTTAGCCCTTCAGAGCCTTTTGGAGCAAGATGGGATGCGAAATGTGAAGAGGCCTTTCAGCTGCTGAAGAAGCTGCTGATGAAAGAGCCTGCACTGGCATTTCCAGACCTCCGGCTGCCATATGTATTGGATAAAATACCTGCAGAGGGGGCTGAGGAAGTGTTATGTATCAAGATCAGGATACAGGGTTGAGACCTGTCACATTTGTCAGCCGGAGGCCGTCACCCTCTGAGCGAAACTACCCCATGCACGTGAGTGACCGAGAAGTTCAAGATCAGCTCCAACTTGTGCACATTTGACTGTTCAATTAAAATGGGCCCTTTTCTTTTTGTTTTTCTTTACTAACTCTTAAGATGCATAAATAGAATTTCTTTAATCGTATACAGCCTGCTGTCTGTTATTTCGTGGCGCTAATTTGTAACAGGGTAAGAATTACCCAGCATCCACACAAACCAGTGTTTGGGATGGGAGAGCCATCTGAATCTCACGAGTCTGGTGGGACCAGAGAGTGTCTTCCCTAGACTTATGCAGACAAGGAAACCAGGGGATTCATGTATAATGAAAGTAATAGAGCTTGCCTTTTAATAAAGCCTTTCAAGTGGGAACAGATGTGGAATAGAATAGAATTTGTTAGTGATTCATTTATTCCAGATCAGAGAGAGTCCTGCAATACACCACACCGGCATAGAAATTTGTTAGGGTTATAATCATTTCAATCCTTCTTTAAAGTCTCGTTTACGTTTGCAGAGTTTTCAAAATTATATATAAATGTGCAAAGTATCCAATTGTTTTTTTCCCTTTTCTTCCAACAGTTAGAAAAACTAAAATATTGTTGTATCATAAGTATGTTCAGCCACAATCCTTCTTTGTGAATGTGCACCATTTTCTAATTGTCACAGATTGAACACATTTGGTGGGCAATTTACGTGCGGGACCTACAAACTGCAACTGAACACAGGCATTAATTCACAAACATTGGCTTTAGCTTAAAGGGCTGGATGTCTCATTAAATAAATGTTTCCGCTATAAATGACATTAAATGCAATTTGGATTTAAGCTCGATGTTGTTTACTTATCATAGACTTTGTAAATCGGGGTAGTTAAATTACTTTTGGAATAAAATTGAGTTGGATTTTTTATTTTGTGTTCTAGAATATAAAATGACTTATAATTCTAACAAATATGAGCACAAGGTTGGATTTTGTGATGACTTCATTTTAATTTCACTGTAGGTTTCTATCTATATGTGACAAATAAAGCTAATCTTTACATCTTTATCTTTAATTTATTCATGTTTTATCCTTGTCTTAAATTATTGCTTTCTTTAGGCATTCAATCTCTCATACTGCCTCCAATGAGATGCCAAGAATGGAGACCAAGTACATTGTTTATCTACCTCAAAGAAAAAGATCTTGCATCTACATCATATTTTTTTTTATCAAAATCCACTTTGCAGTCCATTAATTCTACACAGCCTGTTGTTTTTTGGATATAACTAATGAAAGAATTTCTATTTTTCTTCTAAACACTAGAGAGTCTGCAGATGCTGGATATCTAGGATAACACACACAAAACACTGGGGGAACTTAGCACGTCAGGCAGTGTCTCTGGACAGTGTATGTTTTGTCTGAACTGAATGATTATCACAGCCATTGAATGATTGTGAAAACAAAGTCCATTAAGTGCCTTTGAAACGATGTCCCAATTCATAATGTGGTGAAGGGCAGTACCAGCCCTTGAAGAATAAGTTCCCACATACACAATAAGACAAAGCATTCCACCCTCTTGGACAGAGATGATAATATTTCTGGCATCTGATCATGGTATCAGATGCATGGTAGTGTTCTCTTCAGTGTTCTGTCCCTTTTGCCTGGGACATGAGAAATAGTACAGATTGGAGATCATTTGACTGAACTGACAAATTTGTGTTTTGCTCTACAGATGGGGGGAGGAGGGGGGGAGGGAGGGAACGTCGACTCAGACCATGAGAGGCCTGCGTCGGGCATTTTCATGCCTTACAAGGTGCAGATTGGAAGTCTGTGTGGGGTGCCATTTCTCGCACAGACACTAGAGCAATGTGTGATTAAGTGCCTTGCTCAAGGACACAAACATGCTGCCACAGCTAAGGCTCGAACTAGCAACCTTCAGATCACTAGACAAACGCCTTAACCACTTGGCCACGTGCCCAACAACATTCCCCCTCCTCTACAGATGCTGCCTGAATTGCTGAATGTCTTCAATATTTTCTGGTTTTTATTTCAGATCTCCAGCATCTGCATTATTGATAATGATAAGATTTCCTGCCAAACTGGTCCATACAGCAGTGAAGGAAAATTTTTTTTAAAAACTGCAGATGCTGGAAAGGGACACAAATTTATCAGTTCAGGCAAAGAAGCTCCAATCTGTACTAATTCTCATCCCCCAGACAAAGGGGACAGAACTCTGAAGTGAACCCTACCATGCTTCGATCAGACACCAGAAGTATTTTCATCTCTGTCCAAGAGGGCAGAAAGCTTTATTTTAAGGACTGACAGTACACAATCCCTTTGCATTACCCTGGATGTTCTGCCTGGAAATTGTGCAGAAGTTTCCAGCTGCAAAAGAAGTCAGAGTCTAAACAGTAATCCACGCCCAATGAGTACCTCTTTTATACTCTGAACTTAGATGTGATCACAAAGAAAGTTTAAGCAGCCTGCAATAACCAAACGTTTAAGTGAAAGTTTCCCACTTATTTTGCAGTTTAATATAAAATTACTGATTGTATCTGCAAAGGTTTTTTGTGCTGTAGCTACAGGGATACTAAGTATTCAACTCGACACACACAAAATCATTGGTAAGATAATGGAAACATTAATAAAGAATAAGATGGAAGAGCAGCTGAAAAGAACAGGCGTGTTAGCAGAAAGCCAGCATGGGTTCAGAAACGGGAAATCATGTTTTACTAATACGCTGGAGTTCTATGAGTGACAACTAAAATTTATGATAGCAATAGGGTGGTTGATATCATTTACTTGGACTTCCAGAAGGTTTTTGACAAGGTACTCCACAAGACATTAATAATCAAATTACAGGGTAAGGTGTGTGAATGTGTGCAGAATTGGCTCAAAAACAGAAAACAATAAGTTTTGGTGAAAGGATCATTTTTACACCTAGAAAATTTAAAGGTGAGGTTCTGCAGGGATCAGCTTTGGAGCTGTTACTGCTTTTAATTCACATTAATGATTTGGATAAGGACATAACAAATAAACATGAAGTTTTCAGATAATAGCTGGATAAAAGCTGGTTAAAAGATGGCAGCGCTTTTGGACGGACTCGAGTTGGCTGTGGTCGGGTGCTTCCAGGGTGCTGCATCGGCAAATTTGCGGCGCTGGAGGTTCATGGCAGGAAGAGAATTTCTCTTCCTTCTACCGTCTGGGTGAGATGATGGGACTTTCGAGAGACTTTGAGACTTTTTTTTACCGTGCCCGTGGTCTGTTCTTTATCAAATTTCGGTATTGCTTTGCACTGTTGTAACTATATGTTATAATTATGTGGTTCTTGTCAGTTTTTTTAGTCTTGGTTTGTCTTGTGTTTCTGTGATATCATTCTGGAGGAACATTTTGTATCATTTCTTAATGCATGCATTACTAAATGACAATAAAAGAGGACTGCGTGTCCTCGTAATCTAATCTAATACAAAATTAGGAGGCTGGGCTGATAACATTCAGGCAGCATAATCAATACAGTTAGATCTAAACAAAATCTATGATGATGTGGGCAGATAAATAGCAGATGAAATTTAATGTAAGTAAATATAAAATATTACATACAGGAATTAGAAATATTAGATATAGATATACAGCTGTATGAGAAGGACTTGAGCATACTGGTAGACTCATCACTATCTACATCTAGACAATGCACAGAGCTGAGTAGGAAGGCTAATAGAATGCTGGGCTACATAATACGCTCAGTGGAGCTCAAGTCTAGACGTTCCCCTTAAGGAGTATAATGTGAGGCCACACCTTGAGTACTGTGTACAATTTTTCTCTCCATATTTTGTAAGGGACGTGAAGGCACTGAAGAGAGTTCAGAGGAAGATGACGAGGCTCATTCCAGGTCTGCAGGGTATGAGCTATGAAGAAAGATTGCAAGAATTAAATATTTTTAGCCTAAGTAGATGTAGAATGAAAGGAGACATGATACAAGAGTTCAAAATGATTAAGCCTTTTCTCAAAATCAAATAAAGGTTCAAAGGTTCGACTTCTGATTTTCTCCAAACTAAGACATAGCATCACTTGAGAGAACCATTGTGACAAAGTGGGAGCTGATATATCCTTCCACTTCAACAAAATGGCCCTCCTAGCTATCAATGTAACAAGTGCAATAACATGTTGGTCAGACACAGAAATACCATGAATATTTTGAAAAATTATTCCAAAAAGCACAGTTAATTTATTTGGTTGTAGATTAATTTTAAGTGCTTTAGAAACTGTTGAAAAAACCGACTTACAGAACTGTTCCAATATAGAATCAATATAAAGATGGGGCTCATTTGCTCGTTATTATCATTTGAGCTAATTGATAGAAATTTTCCACGATCTAATTGTAAATTTTTTAGTATATTTTCTTTTTCTTGCTGGCGGTTTGATGTTTATTTTTAGAAGCTTTTCGTATGACGCATGGCTCCGGGGTTGTACACCTAATGGGTTCTTTTTTTTCCCTCACTTTTCTGCTTAGTAGGTTTTTTCTGTTATCACAATTTTTTTTTTCAATCTTTAAGATAATGTCTTTTTTGAGACATTGTAAGTGTGGTTATTTCAATGTACTCGTGTTATTTCTTTTGTAAAATATAACAATAAAAAGATTTGAAAAGAATGAAAGGGTATAAGTAAGGAGGATGCCAGATGGTACTTCTAAATTAATACATCAACGAGGACATGGGGCCATAGGTGGAGAGATTTCAGACCAACATCAGGAAGCATTTCTTTACTCAGTGAGTTGTGCACACATGGAACAAACTACCTAGATGTGAAGTTGAGAGTAGTATCTTAGTAACCTTCAAATCTCAACTTGATAGTTATTTCAACACACTATGTGAATAGGAATTTGGCAAGCTTTTTTGGGCCACGTAGCCTGTTCTTGTTGAAAGCTTCCTAATGTTCTAATGATCTAAAATGCTGTAGGAACTCAATACATCAGGCAGCATCTATGGAATGAATAAACAGTCGATGTTTCAGGCCAAGAACCTTCTTCAGGAGTCAGTTGTTACCTATTCCTTGTGGCTTATAATCAACTTGAACTTGGCAAATTGAGAATGAAACTACAGAATTAGGAATCAGAATAATCTTCAGCCACTGACCACCAGCTACAAAAAGGAATGCATCTGTCACTCTAATTGACCTAATTAATGTATTTACATCTTATGAACACCATAATGGAGGCCATACTAGGGAATAGAACTGATATCAAAGTTCTCAGATTAAAGACCATGTTCCCTTGTATGAATTTAAGCGGACAGCTTGGGCACAAGCAAGATGAGATATGAGAGGCTCCTAGTAGAGTGTAGAATTATAAATTCTCAACAATACAGGAGATTCAGAGCAAGAACTGAAAAGAAAGGGTAAAAGAGTGGGGAATAGATTTCAAACTGAGAATAAATATCAAAGCCTAGTGTAGATACTAATCATCAACACTACTCTAACACATATCTTCAATGCTCCAGCACAGCTTTTGGTTGACTGAGGAAAATAGTGAAGATCAAGACCGCATAGTTGGAATTGATCTCAAAACCAGGTAGACAGCAACCATCTATTTCCCTCTATATGCTTCTGAGACATGGATCTACATCAAGGTACCTCAAGAGAACATCCAGACCAAGATCCCCAACACTGAGACGCCAGCCACACCAGGCAGTCCAAAATGATTGTTTGCCCATCATCAGAGTCCTAAAATAGTTGCACTTTTCTGAGCAACCAACACAAAATGCTGAAGAGACTCAGTAGATCAGGCAGCATCTATGGAGTGGAATAAACAGATGACGTTTCGGGCCGATAATATTGATCAAGACGATTCTGAGCTGTGTCATGGGAAGGAGTAAACAGGGGAACAGAAGAAAAGTCCTTCAAACCTCGGCCTTTTCTCCTTGGAGCGATGGAGGTTGAGAGGTGACCTGATAGAGGTGTATAAGATGATGAGAGACATTGATCATGTGGATAGTCAGAGGTTTTTTCTCAGGGCTGAAATGGTTGCCACAAGAGGACACAGGTTTAAGGTGCTGGGGAGTAGATACAGAGGAGATGTCAGGGGTAAGTTTTTACTCAGAGAGTGGTGAGTGCGTGGAATGGGCTGCCGGCAACGGTGGTGGAGGCGGATACGATAGGGTCTTTTAAGACTTTTGGATAGGTACATGGAGCTTAGAAAAATAGAGGGCTATGGGTAAGCCTAGTAACTTCTAAGGTAGGGACATGTTCGGCACAACTTTGTGGGCCGAAGGGCCTGTATTGTGCTGTAGGTTTTCTACGTTTCTATGTTTACACCTGTTTGAGAGGAAAAAAAACAACTTTGCCGCTGGTTTTTGTGAATCTCCTGCCCGTGACCATACAAATTTGAAAAGTAGCCTTCAAGATGTTGTTGGAAACCTCAAAACTGTGCATTGGGAGCACACAGAGGCCCGATGTAATTGGACGGAGCATATATCCTCGCAAAAACTTGCTTCCCCACTCCCTATCCTACCTGTGGAAAAGTCTGCATTTCCCATATAGTCTCAAGAGTCACTTCACAATGCAGAAAGGAAACAAGACATCCTAAGAACTGAATAATAAAAAGATTCATCTTCAGACTGTCCCCATGGAGCCTGTCTGATGTAAATATCATGCCGTGGTCACTTACTCATGCTGAAAGAGCTATCACAGTCTATATGTGAATTGAGCATTACGTTCTTTGACCATTAGCTCCTCTCCTAAACACTTTCCTACCCACTGCAGAGGGGAAAAAAAGTAACAAGTCTAGATTCGCTCCTTCCCCCATATAGCTGTGTTAGTGGAGAGGCCAATACCACTATCTGCAGGAGGTGTGCACCAGCTCTTCAGCTCCATCTCTCAAAGCTGTATGCACTAATGCCTGAACGATAAGATCAGATGGCTCAAGGGAAATCCATCTCATCTAATCACCCGCCATCATGTTTCGTATCTGTACATCACAATTCGCTTATCACCACGGGCTAAGTTTCTGTAACTCGCCATCTCAGAGTCCTTCACCAGATGGAGCACATGCTTCAAGATGGCAGTTCATCATCATCTTCTCAAAGGCTTTTGGGAATGGGTGACAAACCCCATGACACTAATATCTCTATAGCACATAGTTCTAACTTCTGAGTTACTAAACCAATCAAGTAAATTTTACAGCCATGTTACCTGATGTCAAATTAGAAACACAGAAACATAGAAAACCTACAGCACAATACAGGCCCTTCAGCCCACAATGCTGTGCCAAACATGTACTTACTTTAGAAATTACCTAGGGTTACCCATAGCCCTCTATTTTTCTAAGCTCTGTGTACCTATCCAGGAGTCTCTTAAAAGACCCCGTCGTATCCGCCTCCAAATTGTTCTGCTTCATGTCTTGTGTTGGTCTCTGTAATGAGTCCACCACCCGTACATGTTAAGAGCAATCCATGTCTAAGGCAAACACTCATTGAGAAGGGGGTTCACTGCTATTACTGACAAGAATCACAAACTCATGTTTCCATTGAACAAAACTAAAATGTCAAATAAATCAATGCTTTAAAAGCCAGTACTAAATAAATAAAGAGTTAGAGAGTTGTTCCCACCTGAACTAATCCCACGTGCTCACATTAGGTCTGTAGTACTTCAGTTATTCAACTGCTTAACTGCTAGGCTGTTGGGCAGCATGGTCTAGGCCCAGTGCCCAGCTCCTTGTGCGAGGTACAATCTGCTGTTTAGACTATTTAAATGCCGACCCAGATCAGAGGACAGAGCCTCTTTCACTCGCTCTCCACGCTGTCTAATCCTCCCTCCAGGTAGACTGAAAAGACAGTCTTTTGGTTGGGACAAGAGCTGATTTCACTCTATGCTTCTGAGGCTATGAAGACTGCCCCTGCTGCCATACTCTGTGCCCACTAATATGATGAACTGATAAGCGAGACTTTGGGCCTACTGTAAGCCGCTGCGGGGGTTCAGATCTGAGAACTCAATTTTGGTTGAGAATGTTGTTGTTCCCTTCAACTGTTTGCATGATCTGTGTTTTTTTTTACTTTATCTTGCGCATCGAGTGTTGGTATTTTATTTTTATTCTTTACTTGGGCTCTTTTGGGTTTCTTGCTTTGTGGCTACCTGTGAGCAAGCAAATCTCAAGGTTGTATAATTGATACATTCTTTGATAGTAACAGAATCTTGAATCTTGCCTCTCTAGATGCTTCTTCAATAGTGTGATTGCATCTTCATCAGCACCTCTGGCTGCACATTCCGGATATCAACGGCTCTTTGTGTGAAAAACTTTGCCCTCTGATCCTCTCAAGTCCTCCTTCTTCTTGTCTTAAACCTATGTAATCTTGTTTTGGATACCTCTGCCATAGAGAAAAGATTCTATTTAACCTTTCTATGTCTCTCATAATTTTATATTTGAGGCCTCTCTCAGTCAGGTTCAACCATGGATTTTGAGTCCTAGCTGTCCAGATATGCAAGCCTGGGCAGTACGTTCTGGACAGCAAGCTGTTGCCCATGTAGCAAGTTCCCCTTCGCCACGCATCTGATGAACCCACAAGATCAGCAGAGACTGATTCAGTTTGGTACTAGCAGCATTGCAGGAGTTGCCAGTCAGTGTTGAACTCAACCTAGGATTGCCATAGGGCCACCAGATCTGGATTTTTCTCTCGGGGTTTACTCCCAAAGCCTTACCCATGAGTGGTTTGAGATCACAGTCTTCTTTCCCCAGCTACAGCTGACAAGCTCCATTTGCCCAAAGTGACTGGTTTTAAGGCACCAGTTACCTACCTTTGCCCCTTCTCCTGTCAGTAAAAATGGATCCGCCGGGCTTAGCAGCTAAGCTGCACATGAAGGCCAGGAGCTGGACTTGGCTACTTGAGATGCACGTCATTGGGAGCATTTAATAGGTAGGGTGAGCTTATCCCCACTACCACCCCCAGATATAACAACCTTAAGGAACCGTAATTTTATATAGTGTATGTTTATCAAGCCACTCTGTAACCCTGCGTCGTTCCAAGGCAAACAAAGCTAACTTATCCAGACTCTGCTTATAACTAAAGCCATCCTATCCACAACATGCTGGTAAATCTCCTCCGCACTAACCATCCTATAGTGCAGCAACCAGAACTGTATCCAATACTCAAAATCAGAATCAGGTTTATTACCACTGACATTGTTGTTGTTCCTTTCCGCGTCTTGTGGCACATAGCGGGGACAACCCTGATGATTGCTTAGCATTCTTGTCTGTTTTTTATGAAGACAAGTTGTCAGCTCAACACTCAACCCAGCCCAGGTGGAAAGTGTGCAAGTAGCCGGCTGGATTTGCACCCAGGACCACTCACCCCAAAGTCTACAGCAGATGACACTACACCACTGGCCGGTTTATTGCTGACTTAGGTCATAGTAATCAACGAGTGTTTTGTAAAGTTACAACATGACATCTCAACTCTTATATTCTATACTCCAGATGATGAAGGCAGACATGTCGCATGTCTTCTTTATCACCCAGTCCATATGCATCGTACTTTGAGGGAACTATGGTCTCTGTTCATTAATACTCCTTTGGGTCCTATGATTTAACATGTAGAGTACGCCCTGCCCCTACTTGACTTCCCAAAATGCATAACCTCACATTTGTAAGGATTAAGTTCCATCTGCCTAATGTTCCATCCAACTCTCTATCTGACCTACATGCTGCTGTAGCCTTTGACAATCTTCGATAACCATAGCAGAGCTACATACTAACCAAATGGACTACATTCTTGTCCGATTTGTTAATATATCATAGACATCAAAGGTTGTAGCACCAATCCTACTCAAAATATCATTGTTATAGAGTGCTACATTACAGAAATGGACCCTATGGCCCATCTAGTTCATGACGAACTGTTATGCTGCCTAGACCCACTGACTCACACTTGGACCATACCCATCCAAGTACTTACACAAATTTCTTTTAAGTGTTAAAATCAAACCCACATCCATTACTTCTTCTGACAGCTTGTTCCACACTCGCACCACGCGCTTAGTGAAGAAGCTCCCCCTCAGTTTCCACTTAAATATTTCACCTTCCACCCTTAACTCATGACATCTAGTTCTAGTCTCACCCAGGCTCCGTGAAAAAAGCCAACTTGCATTTGCCCTATCTATACCCTATATAATTGTGTACACTTCTATCAAATCTCCCCTCATTCTCTTACATTCCAGGAAATAAAGTCCTAACCTATTCAACTTTTCTCTATAACTCAGGTCCTCAAGTCCCAGCAACGTGCTTGTAAATTTTCTTGCAGACTTCGAATCAGAGCAATGTTCTTCCACCACCACCCTCTGCCTCTCATCTGCAAGTCAAGTTGAAAGGGAAGGAATAAATAATCGGCACTTCCCCAGCTGTTGTATGGTGTGGTGCTATAATTACCTGGGCTGACCAGATAGACTGTTACTCTGGAGTTGGCCATGCTGGAAAGAGGGACGAAAGAGCCGATGCTTTATTACTGGAAGGTGGCTTCAAACCATGGTGGAGCAATAGCACTCCAACTGAATACAAGTTTTTTAGCTGAGCAGGATTAGTACAGTTGGTAAGGAAGCAAGTCTAAATAATTTTGCACCTTTCAGCAATCTTAGCGAACCAAGCCTGGCATAGAAAAAAATTGGCGAGGGATGAACAGAAGAGACTGAAGGCTGAGAGATGGTCTAATAATGATTCTGAAGGTAGCCATTAGATGAACAGAGAGAAATTGTTTCCAGTTTTGGAGGAGAACTATACTAAAAGTCACAAATTTACTATCACCAGTAATATACACAATAATGAAGAATCATTTCACCAAGACCTTGGTTGACTATAATGAAGCAGGTACATTAGGGACATTTGACAGACTGTTAGATAGGCACATGGATGAAAGAATTATGGAGAGCTGTCTGGGAGAGAAGTATTATTTTGGAGTTGGCACAACATCGTGGGCTAAGGGCCTGTACCGTCCTATGATCAGACAATGATGAGAATGCAAAACTGGAGCCGATGAGTCAGATGCCATACATGATCTCTAAAGAGAATCTAGGTGAGAGATAAATACATAGAAGAATATACAGCAGTGGTTCCAAAGACGGCGATGTCATCCCTCTGGGGGAGGTGAGAAGTTGCTGGGTAGTAAGGGGGGCAGATGAGGAATTAAAGGCTTAACTTAAGAAATTAATTACTTATTAAAAGCATGTGATCCTTGTGCCTCATAATTGATGACAATGATCACATAGTCTCCTCATCTCTTATTAACCCACTGTTCTTTTAGACTTTGCTCAAGGGTACAGGGTTTTTTTATAGGATATGATGAATAAACAGGAATAGGATACTAGGATGGTCAAAGATGGGAGGGTGAAGTGTAGGTTTGTGTGTGTGTGTGTGTGTGTGTGTGTGTGTGCACGCGCCCGATTGGGTGAAGGGATTTAGAATGTATGTCTAGTGCACATTCTGGAGCGGAGGGTGGCGGTAATGCACCATTAAGCTGAATGCCAACCGCCGTAAAACAAGATACAGACAGACTTTGCTCAAACAACACAATAGTTGTTGAAGGACAATGTCACACTTCTGTATTTGGCATATTATGAGAAATCTGGACTGGAGAAATCATCTTATTTCCAGGGCCAGCCTGTGTATTATTGTCATTCCCATACTCTAATCACACAGCGACACAATTCCTGTGACTAAGGACTAAAGGGATAAGGTTCAGAATTTGCCTTTTCGAAAGGCATTGACTGCATTTTTCTGGCCCACGGCCCAACTGAGATATCGCTGCCTCACTTTATGCACCTTCAGGCAGAGAGTCAGGTTTTGCCTGAGCTATGATGATGTCATAACTTTCCCCTTTATTGATCAGAGCACCTGAGATTGGATTTAAACAATAAGTGATTGACCGAGGTTGTTAATCCAGAAGCAGACCAAATGTGTAGGCAGTATAGTGTGGAGCATCTGAAATACGGTATGGATTTATACCAGCACCAAGCAACCAACAGCAGACAATGTGTCTGCTCTGTGAAAAAGTCTGTTTTCAAAAGAGGCAATGAAACCTTCCAGGCTCAGAATCAGAATCGGAATTAGAATCAGGTTTATTATCACCGGCGTGTGTCACGAAATTTATTAATTTAGCAGCAACAGTTCAATGCAATACATAATCTAGCAGAGAGAGAGAAGATAATAATAAATAAACAAGTAAATTAATTACTTATATTGAATAGATTTTTTAAAAATGTGTAAAAACAGAAATACTGTATATTAAAAAAGTGAGGTAGTGTCCGAAGCTTCAATGTCCATTTAGGAATTGGATAGCAGAGGGAAAGAAGCTGTTCCTAAATCGCTGAGTGTGTGCCTTCAGGCTTTTGTAGCTCCAACCTGATTGTAACCGTGAGAAAAGGGCATGCCCTGGGTGCTAGGGGTACTCAATAATGGATGCTGCCTTTCTGAGACACTGCTCCCCAAAGATGTCCTGGGAACTTTGTAGGCTAGTGCCCAAGATGGAGCTGATTAGATTTACAACCTCCTGCAGCTTCTTTCAGTCCTGTGAAGTAGCCCCTCCATACCAGACAGTGATGCAGCCTGTCAGAATGCTCTCCACAGTACAACTGTAGAAATGCTCCATGAGCATTTGAAGAGAAGGCGCTCTGATTGAGCAAACAAGAACTTGGCTTATTTTCAGTCACTTGATGAAAACTTTCTCTAGAGTGTCAGAAGCTGAGGAGCGACCTGACAGAGATTTATAAAATTCTGGGAGGACTAGATCGAGTAAATAGTAAGAGTCTTTTCCCCAGGGTAGAAACACCAGTTACCGAGAACTTTAGCTTCAAGATGATACGGGGGAAGTTTAAAGGAGATGTGTGGGATAAGATTTTACACAAAGCGTGCCAAGTGTTTGGAATGTGCACTTGAGGGTGATGGTGGAAGCAGACACAATAATGGCATTTGAGGGGAATTTAGACATGTAGGAAATGGATGCTCTGCAGACAGATAGGTTTAATGTAGTATTATGGTTTGCACAGATATTGTGGGCCAAAGGGCCTGTTCCTATACTGTACTGCTCTATGTTCTAATGCTGCTCAAGGTATATATATTTCACAGTCACACTATGCACCCAAAATAGGAAAGAATGGCACTTCCAGGATTAACTCCCCTCCACATGGGGAATACCAAACAGCTTTTGATTAGTCTTCACAGCACTTGAGGGCCACTTGTGTGTGACAGCTCCATGTGAACTGATATACTGGAGTAGTGTCTCAGAGGTAGGGGTGGGAAAGAGAAGAAATCACATGCCCTGTCACTAAAAATGGAAGAACTTGAAACCGATGTGTCTGTCAGTAAATCAGCAAATGCATGACTTCAGCTGGCATGTCTCTTCTGTCAGGAGACAGTTCAATTCGCAGTATTGGGGAGCTATATAAAAAGGAAGCTGTCAACGTGTCATAAAACTCATTACAGAGCAACAGCGGCTATTACCCACTTAATAAAAATAAACCTTTCTGTTCAAAAGTATTGCTTCAAGGCAAAAAATTGTGAACTGGCAGGTTGATAATGATTCCGGCCTTATTCTCAGTCAAAAAACAAGAACTAGGTTACCATATGGTGGAGCTCCTGCAGACAATTTTAAAACACATTCAAGGTTCACAAATACGAAGTAGGTATGAGCACCAACTTCAGAGTGGCAGCATTCAAGAGCCACAGTGGAGCCGTGGCAGAGTTCCAGCTGGGTACTCTCAGTGGTCTCATTTGGAGCCAAGTCCTGTTCTCTTGACACATTGCAATACAGAGCAATGTAAGTGTCATTATTCGCAGAATCACCGTTATAATCCTGAAGAACCATCTACAGGAAGGGCAGGAAAAAGACTATCAGAACAATTGTTCTGGCACTTCTGTTAAAGTGGTTTGAGGTCCATCACATCAATATTAATAGAGCAGCAGGCTGGTAAATGTCATCTATATTTAGACTCCATACTTGAGTATCAAAGCTGAAACTTCGGATGCTAAGCTGTAATTGTCCCCCCAGTGCACTGCATCACTGAGGGAGGTGGTGGGTTTATTCTTACGCTTGTGACTAATAATCCAGATACACAGAGTAATGATCCAATAACCCAAGTTCATATCCTTCCAGGGCAGCTGGGGACTTTAACTACAGTTAATTACATAAATCTGGGATTAAGAAGTTAGTACCTAGCAACAGCTACTGCAAAGCTGTTAAATTATTATAAAATACAATTTGTTTCACCGATGTCCTTTGGGGATGGATGTACCATTCTCATTCATTCAGTATTTATTTTAGTTACCATTTTTATGTCAGTTTCGTACAACATAAAGTCCAAACACTCTTAAAAGCTTGTAAATGCAGTCATACAGCATGGCAACAGGCTCTTCAGCCATCAAGCCCATACTGACCATCAAGCATGCATTTACTTTAAAGATACACCAATCACCTTTTTCACTCCCCATATTCCCATGGCCTTATCACAAAATAACACACCTGAGGTAACATATAGTGGCCAATTAACCTGTCAACCCTCATGACTACAGGGTAGCAATGTCAATAAGCTGCTACCTTGGGATACTCTAATTGCAGAGTTATTGTCTTACAGCATGGAAATAGGCCCTTCAGCCCATCATATCCATGGCAACAGTGTTGCCCAGCAAGCAAACTCCATCTGCCCATGTTTGCCCATAACCCGCCAAACCTCTCCTATCCAAATACTGATCTCGATGGCTTTTAGTGCTCGCTTCAAACACTATTTCTGACAGCTTATTCCAAAAGCACACCAGCCTTTGTGTGAAGAAGATTCTCCTAATGCCCCTTTCAAATCTCTTATCTCTGATCTTAAACCTACACCATCTTGTTTCTAGCGGATCTTCTCTGGGGAGAAAGACTACACGCTTTCCCCCTGTCGATACCCTCATGATCTTATATATAGTACCTCTATCAGATCACCCCTCAATCTCCTTTGTTCCAGGGAATGAAGTCCTAGTTTTTGCAACTTCGTCTTGTAACTCTGACCCCCAAGTCCAGACAGTGACTTTTTCTGCACTCTTTCCAGTTTGAATAACTGCTTTCTATCACAGGGGACCAAAATCTTACACGGTCTTTCATGAGGCCTCACCATCTCTTATATAACAGCAGCATAACTTCCCAATCCCTGAACTCAATGCCATGACTGATGAGGGTCAGCAAGATAAACACCTTCTTCATTTCCCTTTCTACCTGACGCACTGCGGCAGATCACGGTTTCTGCGGCTTTAGAGCTGTGTGTCAGACATGGGTACAAGCTGCACGGGGGTCTGTATTAGCTCCCTTCCTGTTTACCCTGTATACCTCAGACTTTAAATACAACACTAAGTCACGTTATCTGCAGAAATCCTCTGATGACTCAGCAATAGTTGGATGTATGAAGGGAGGAAAGGAGGATAAATACAGGGACTTGGTAGAGGACTTTGTTGAATGGTGCAAGCTGAATCATCTGCATCAGTAAGACCAAGGAAATGGCAATGGACTTTAGGAAAACCAAGCCTGTATTGCTTATTGTTACTATTGTTGGTGAGGACATGGATATGGTGAGGAGCTACAAGTACCTGGGGATGCATCTGGATGACAGACTTGAGTGGAGCACCAACACAGAGGCTGTGTACAAGAAGGGCCAGAGTTGCCTCTACTTTCTGAGGTCCTTTGGAGTGTGCAGGCCTCTCCATCACATGTTCTACCAGCCTGTTTTCGCCAGTGCAATCTTCTATGCAGTGGTTTGCTGGGACAACATCAACACTGGTGATGCCAACATACTCAATAAACTGATTAGAAAGTCTAGCTCTGTTATAGGGGTCAAACTGGACACAGTGGAGACTGTGGTAGAACAAAGAACCCTCTGGAAAATTTTGGCAATTCTGGACAATGCTTCTCACCCCCTGCATAACACCTTGGCTGAACAGAGGAGCACCGTCAATAACAGACTAAGACAACTGCACTGCTCCAAAGGGCACTATATGAAGTCATTCTTACCCTCAGCCATCAGGCTCTATGATGAGTCAACCTATAGTCAGGGAAATAATTTGTAAATAGAACATAGAACATAGAATAGTACAGCACAGTACAGGCCCTTCAGCCCACAATGTTGTGCCGACCCTCAAACCCTGCCTCCCATATAAGCCCCAACCTTAGATTCCTCCATATACCTGTCTAGTAGTCTCTTAAACTTCACTAGTGTATCTGCCTCCACCACTGACTCAGGCAGTGCGTTCCACGCACCAACCACTCTCTGAGTAAAAAACCTTCCTCTAATATTCCCCTTGAACTTCCCACCCCTTACCTTAAAGCCATGTCCTCTTGTATTGAGCAGTGGTGCCCTGGGGAAGAGGTGCTGGCTATCCACTCCATCTATTCCTCTTATTATCTTGTACACCTCTATCATGTCTCCTCTCATCCTCCTTCTCTCCAAAGAGTAAAGCCCTAGCTCCCTTAATCTCTGATCATAATGCATACTTTCTAAACCAGGCAGCATCCTGGTAAATCTCCTCTGTACCCTTTTCAATGCTTCCACATCCTTCCTATAGTGAGGTGGCCAGAACTGGCCACAATACTCCAAGTGTGGCCTAACCAGAGTTTTATAGAGCTGCATCATTACATCGCGACTCTTAAACTCTATCCCTCAACTTATGAAAGCTAACACCCCATAAGCTTTCTTAACTACCCTATCCACCTGTGAGGCAACTTTCAGGGATCTGTGGACATGTACCCCGAGATCCTTCTGCTCCTCCACACTACCAAGTATCCTACCATTTACTTTGTACTCTGCCTTGGAGTTTGTCCTTCCAAAGTGTACCACCTCACACTTCTCCGGGTTGAACTCCATCTGCCACTTCTCAGCCCACTTCTGCATCCTATCGATGTCTTTCTGCAATCTTTGACAATCCTCTACACTATCTACAACACCATCAACCTTTGTGTCGTCTGCAAACTTGCCAAACCACCCTTCTACCCCCACATCCAGGTCGTTAATAAAAATCACAAAAAGTAGAGGTCCCAGAACAGATCCTTGTGGGACACCACTAGTCACAATCCTCCAATCTGAATGTACTCCCTCCACCATCACCCTCTGCCTTCTGCAGGCAAGCCAATTCTGAATCCACCTGGCCAAACTTCCCTAGATCCCATGCCTTCTTACTTTCTGAATAAGCCTACCGTGTGGAACCTTGTCAAATGCCTTACTAAAATCCATATAGATCACATCCACTGCACTACCCTCATCTATATGCCTGGTCACCTCCTCAAAGAACTCTATCAGGCTTGTTAGACACGATCTGCCCTTCACAAAGCCATGCTGACTGTCCCTGATCAGACCATGATTCTCTAAATACCTATAGATCCTATCTCTAAGAATCTTTTCCAACAGCTTTCCCACCACAGACGTAAGGCTCACTGGTCTATAATTACCTGGACTATCCCTACTACCTTTTTTGAACAAGGGAACAACATTCACCTCCCTCCAATCCTCCGGTACCATTCCCATGGACAACTAGGACATAAAGATCCTAGCCAGAGGCTCAGCAATCTCTTCTCTCGCCTCATGGAGCAGCCTGGGGAATATTCCATCAGGCCCCGGGGACTTATCTGTCCAAATGTATTTTAACAACTCCAACACCTCCTCTCCCTTAATATCAACATGCTCCAGAACATCAACCTCACTCATATTGTCCTCACCATCATCAAGTTCCCTCTCATTGGTGAATACCGAAGAGAAGTATTCATTGAGGACCTCGCTCACTTCCACAGCCTCCAGGCACATCTTCCCACCTTTATCTCTAATCGGTCCTACCTTCACTCCTGTCATCCTTTTTTTCTTCACATAACTGAAGAATGCCTTGGGGTTTTCCTTTACCCTACTCGCCAGGGCCTTCTCATGCCCCCTTCTTGCTCTTCTCAGCCCCTTCTTAAGCTCCTTTCTTGCTTCCCTATATTCAATAGACCCATCTGATCCTTGCTTCCTAAACCTCATGTATGCTGCCTTCTTCCTCCTGACTAGATTTTCCACCTCACTTGTCACCCATGGTTCCTTCACCCTACCATTCTTTATCTTCCTCACCGGAACAAATTTATCCCTTACATCCCGTAAGAGATCACTAAACATCGACCACATGTCCATAGTACATTTCCCTGCAAAAACATCATCCCAAATTCACACCCGCAAGTTCTAGCCTTATAGCCTCATAATTTGCCTTTCCCCAATTAAAAATTTTGCTGTCCTCTTTGATTCTATCCTTTTCCATGATAATTATAAAGGCCAGGGAGCGGTGGTCACTGTCCCCCAGATGCTCACCCACTGAGAGATCTGTGACTTGACCCGGTTCATTACCTAGTACTAGATCTAGTATGGCATTCCCCCTGGTCGGCCTATCCACATACTGTGACAGGAATCCATCCTGGACACACTTAACAAATTCTGCCCTATCTAAACTCTTGGAACTAATCAGGTGCCAATCAATATTAGGGAAGTTAAAGTCACCCATGATAACAACCCTGTTATTTTTGCACCTTTCCAAAATCTGCCTCCCAATCTGCTCCTCTGTATCTCTGCTGCTACCAGGGGGCCTATAGAATACCCCCAGTAGAGTAACTGCTCCCTTCCTGTTCCTGACTTCCACCCATATTGACTCAAAAGAGGATCCTGCTACATTACCCACCCTTTCTGTAGCTGTAATAGTATCCCTGACCAGTAATGCCACCCCTCCTCCCCTTTTTCCACCCTCTCTATCCCTTTTAAAGCACTGAAATCCAGGAATATTGAGAATCCATTCTTGCCCTGGTGCCAGCCAAGTCTCTGTAATGGCCACTACATCATAATTCCATGTATGTATCCAAGCTCTCAGTTCATCACCTTTGTTCCTGATGCTTCTTGCATTGAGGTACACACATTTCAGCCCTTCTACCTTACTGTCTTTACACCATTTATTCTGCTTCTCTTTCCTCAAAGCCTCTCTGTATGTTAGATCTGGCTTTACTCCATGCACTTCTTTCACTGCTCTATCACTCTGGGTTCCATCCCCCTCGCAAATTAGTTTAAACCCTCCCGAACCATGCTAGCAAACCTACCTGCAAGGATATTGCTCCCCCTCGAGTTCAGGTGCAATCTATCCAATCTGTACAGGTCCCACCTTCCCCAGAAGAGATCCCAATGATTTAAAAATCTAAAACCCTGCTCCCTGCACCAACTCCTCAGCCATGCATTCAACTGCCATCTCCTCCAATTCTTACCATCTGTGTCACGTAGCACTGGCCAAACCTTGTACATCTTATTTTTAAGGTAGCTCATTTTTATTCTTTCTTACTTCTCTTCTAATATTTGTCTATCTGTGTGCTTGTAATGCTACTGTAATACTGTGATTTCCTTTGAGATCGATAAAGACGTCTATCTATCTATCTAAGCACTTTCACTCCTTGGTCACTCTGGTCCATAACCCTTCCCAGGGCCCAATCATTCATTATGTAAGCCTGACACTGGTTTGATCTCCCAAACTGCAGAACCTCACATTTATCTAAAGTGAAAGACATTTGCCAGTCCTCATCCGTATACCTAGCAGATCAAGATCCCCTTATAATTTTCCATAACTTTCTACACTATCCGCAACACAACCTATTTTAGTATCGACTACAAAAATGCTATCAAAGCTTGCAACTGGATCTGGACCATCTGGAAACATGGGCTGAAAAATGGCAGATGGAATGTAATGCAGACAAGTGTAAGATGTTGCACCTTGGGAGGACAAATTAGCATGGAACATACACAGTGAATGGTAGGGCACTGAGGAGTGATCTGGCAATCCATGTCCATAATTCCTTGAAAATGGTGTCACAGGTAGATAGAGTCATAAAGAGAGCTTTTGACACATTGGCATCATTAATCAATGTACTGAGTACAGGAGTTGTGATATTATATTGAATTTGGATATGATTTTGGTGAGGCCTAATTTGGATTTTTATCTGCAGTTCTGGTCAACTACCTAAAGAAAAAAATATATATAAAATTGAGGTATAAAGAGAAAATTTACAATATGTTGCCGAGACTTGAGGACCTCAGTTATGGGAAAGGTTGTGAAACCTATGGTTTCCTTGGGATGGAAATACACAGTCCAGTCCCACCAAATCCGTGAGATTGGGATGGCTCTCCCACCTCAAACCCCAGTCCGTGTGGATGCTGTTTTTGCTACCCTGTTACAACTTGGTGCCAAGAAATAACAGACAGTACACTGGATATGATTAAAGGAATTATATTTATGTATCTTAACTAAGGGTTTTTTTTTTATTAAGTGCATTTGCGAACAATAGCCAGATCAGAAATGCTGATCAAGTCATCTAGTTCTCAAAGAGAACTCTGATAGGCTAATCAGATGGTTCACTGCTGCTCAGCGATAGAACACAAAAAAGTCATATGTACAATTAAGAAACATTAAAAAATAGTAGAAATACTGGAGTCATGATGATCATGATGATCTGCTGGACAGAGCAATTTATACACATGCTGTCCTCCAAAGAAAGAATACAACAAAAAGGGCCTATTATAATTAAGCCGTCAAAACTTGCTCCATCGAATCACGGTCCCCACCAGGTTGAATCTTTCAACCGGTTCTCTCCAGCGTCTTCTCTCTTCCTCTCCCGCCGAACAAAGACCCCAGCTCACACCAGTGTCAGGCACACGAAAAGACCCACTCCCCGAATTGGATGGCTAACATTTCAAAGCACCCATTATCTCTATCCATAACCCAAACACTGCTTGTACAGGAAGACCATTATGTTAGCAGTGAAACCTTTGCCACGACATTACAGTTGAATAAGTTAGAACTTTATTCCCTGGAGCATAGGAGAATAAGAGGATATTTGTTTGAGTTAAACAAAATTACAATGTCTGTAGATTGTGACGAGAGGCCTGGGTGAGGATTCTAAGGACCGAAGTGGTAGAGTATCTGAGACTAGAATTGAGATATGATTTTGAGACTGAGACAAGAGCAGGGTTCTTGACTAGATGCTAAATGAGAACCTGATGATACTACGTGAGAATCCAAATGAGAGAGTAACCCTAAACACAATCGCAGACTGAACCAAAGTTGAGCTGACAGTTTAGCACCGGACCTGAGTTCAGGTGCTCTTTAAATATCCAAATCTTGGCACCAAAACATGGCCGCCAGTTAGCAATTTTAAAGAACTGCACCAGCTATCCATACTCCGGTGAATCAGAGAGACTAAATCCCAGAGGCTGGCGTGGTCAGGTGTGTAGCATAACATAGATAGGGTAAATGCAAACAGACTTTTTTCCACTGAGGTCATGGGTTAAGGGTGAAAGGTGAAAAGTTTAAAGGGAACATGATGGAAAACTTCTTCACTCAGAGGCTGGTGAGAGAGTGGAACAGGCTGCTGGTTAAAGCGGTGACTGCGGGATCGATTTCAACATTTAGAAGTTTGAATAAGTACATGGATGGAAGGGATGTGGAGGACTATAGTCCAGGTGCAGGTCAATGTGACTAGGTAGAATAATAGTTCAGCATGAGACAAAGGGCTTCCTTCTGTGCTATAGTGCTCTATGACTCCATGAGTGCATAAACTTGCCAACCATGCCCTGCACATTTACATCCAAAATGTGTTTATGTTGTGGCGAGCATTCAGTCCATGATGATAGACCAGAAAAGTTCCTTTAGCTCAACTGCAGGTTTTATGGTGACAAGCACGAAAACAGACCGGGTGCTATGACCTGGGGAGAGAACCCACTCAGTCACATACAGTCAAGAGAGTTGATTATTACACACCCCGGTTACAGTCAGGTGTGGCACGTAGCCAAGTGGTTAGGGCATTGGACTAGCGATCTGAAGGTCGTGGGTTCGAGCCTCGGCCGGGGCAGCGTGTGTGTCCTTGAGCAAGGCACTTAACTACACAATGCTCCAGTCTACTCAGCTGAGAATGGGTACCAGCAAATAAATGCTGGGGGTTAACCTCGCGATAGACTGATGTCCTATCCGGGGGGGAGTCTCGTACTCTCAGTCGCCTCACGCCACGGAAACCGGCATAAGGACCGGCCTGATGGGTCACAAGGCTCGTGACAGACTTTAAAATTTAATCAGTTACAGTCAGGGTGACCAACAACACACATGTGAGTAACTGTATAGCCCAAGCTAAAATGTAACAATGAACTTGAACATCCCACTATAATACAGTTTATACTTAGTAATAACATTTACTAGAATGTTACCTGGGATTCATCACCTAAGTTACAGAGAAAGGTTGAACAAGTTGGATCTTTATTCTTTGGAACGTAGAAAGTTGAGGGGGGACTTGATAGAGGTATTTATAATTATGAGAGGTATAGATAGAGTTGACGTGGATAGGCTTTTTCCATTGAGAGTGGGGGAGATTCAAACAAGAGGACATGAGTTGAGAGTTAAGGGGCAAAAGTTTAGGGGTAACATGAGGGGGAACTTCTTTACTCAGAGAGTGGTGGCTGTGTGGAACGAGCTTCCAGCAGAAGTGGTTGAGGCAGGTTCGATGTTGTCATTTAAAGTTAAATTGGATAGATATATGGACAGGAAAGGAATGGAGGGTTATGGGCTGAATGCAGGTTGGTGGGACTAGGTGAGAGTAAGAGTTCGGCACGGACTAGAAGGGCCGAGATGGCCTGTTTCCGTGCTGTAATTGTTATATGGTTATATAATCCGACTAAAGCATTTTAAAACAAGAGCAATAAATAGCACTGGCCACTGGGAGTGCTGGAGGGCTGTCAACCACTCCCCCTTTTCTGTGGAGGCCACACTCCCCCACTTGAGGGGTCAGACGGTCCCTGCAATCCCAGATTCCATAACAAAGTCCAGAAGTCCCAGTTTGTTGTCAACGCTGATGCCTGGGGCACTTTGGGGTGCCTATAGACCACCCCCACCCCATGGGAGGCACTTTTTGGTGAGGCAAGAGGCAGGGCACCCAGACTGTCACTTCCTTCCTTCAGCCAGGCTGGGTCAGTGGCGGTTGAGGGCTGATATGGTGCCAGCCGATTCTAGTGCAGCATGACTGCCTTCCACCACTCAGGCCGCTGCCCCGAGTATACCACATCGGAGATGCAGTCAAGCAGCTCTCCCAACCCCTTCCAACAGCTTCCGAAATTGGGGGTTAGTCCCTTCTTCCAGGTGGGGCAGTAGACCCATACTGGGTCTCCACCAAGTACTGCTGCATTGAAGCCCTAGACCAGCCACCCAGCCCCTTCTGGGACATGCAAGCATTGCAGCAGTGCACAAACAGCTCCACCTCTCACCTGTACCCAGGCCAACAGAAGTGTTCGCACAGCTTACCCAACGTCTTAGCGACCCTGAAATGGCCAGCCCCCACCAGCCCGTGCACCGACCGCAGCACCGTGGCACGGGAGGTCCCGAGGGGCCACCAAGTGCAGGAGACGTCTGCCGCCATCAGGAGGCTGCCACCACCGGAACAACAAACCATCGTGCATTTCCAGCGTGCACCATTGAGAGCTTAGGGCTTTGGTCTCCGGATCCTGGGCGAAGACCTCTGCCCACTCCGGCCGCTATCCCACGCTCAGCCATCCACTTGCCTGCTCGCTGCCCAGCCGCTGTCCAATGGTGGGGAGGTCAACCTCGCTTCCAATTGCCCCCTGAAGCGCCGCTACAACCCCGTGACCCTGGCTCTGCTGTGTGGCATGGGGTCGCTGTGGGGTGTGCTGCACTGCGGTGGGCCGCTGTGAGACTGGTGGCGGGTGTTGCTGCCGCTGGCGGTCCACGTTCTGGAGCTCCCCTACCAGAGAGACATGGCTTCAGCGTCAAGGTAGAGTGTTACCCACAGCACATCCACACGGGCCCTCCAGTGGGACAACGGGTCCAGGCCAATGATGCAGGAGTCCCGGATGTCGGCTAGCCACACCTCGTGCTCCACTATGACTTTCCCCACTGTGATGCCCAGCCACCTCTTCCCTCACAAGGCCACACGGTCACCTGCGACTGTAGCCGGCTGGACCAAACTTATCGTCCACCCAGAAGGGGATGGCTGGTCCGTGTTGGGGAGGACACCCGGATCGATGATGGTGATGGTTGACCCCGTGTCCACCAACGCATGGCATCTGATGCCCTCCACCACGCAGTCCACATATAAGCCTGGCTCGTCACCCAGACAGGCCACCCGGGGATGCAATAATGGAGGGGTTCTGCTGGAACCCAGGGGCTAAAAGTGCTTCTGCCCTTTCTGCCTCTGCCAGCACCATGGCCAGTGATGATGGCGACATCTGGCGAACATGCGGCCGAAGGCATCCAGCGTCAGCGCCTTTACAAAGGCGTGGAGGGCAAGCTCTTCCTGGGCCGTGGGAGGGAACTGGGGGTGGCCATGCCGAGCACAGTGGCGGAGATCTGCTGCATTCGCCCCAGTGCTTTCTCCTACACAGCGACGCCTGCAGCCCAGTTCTCCCTCCATTGCTTTCTCTAATGGCCTCTGCCCAAATTGCCAGATCCACTTTGAGGGCCCTGTGGTCACACAGCTCCGCCAGCGTTGTGTCGAGGAGGGCGCACGGGGCATCCCTCTCCAGTGCCAGGGCAAGGTGCACTGCTGTCTTGGTGGGGGATCCACACATTGTGCCATGCAGCAAGTTTGACTTGTGCCAGTCAAGGCATGGAGCGGGCCACGAGGGATGCGGACGTGCACTCCGACGTGTCACCCGGGTTGGAGAGCCTGGGTACGCTTGCCCCGTCAGGGTTCCTTAGGAAGGCACGATGCTCAGTTCCCAGGTCCTCCCACCAGCTCGGCATCTCATCTTTGGGAGCCCTGCCAGGGAGTGCGGGGGAGGCATATATCCAACATCGTAGCTCTTCAATCTTGCCATCGATTTCTAATCCCACTCCTGAGACCAATGAAACCAGCACTTGGTCCATGATGTCAGACAAGAAAAGCTCGTTTAGCTCAACAGCCATTTTTATTGTGGCAAGCACAAAAACAGACCAGGCCCAGGGAGAGAACCCACACAGTCACATACTGACGGGGGAGGTGATTATTACACATGACCCAGGGAGAGAACCCACACGGTCACATACGGACAGGGAGGTGATTATTACACACCCCGCTTACAGTCAGGGGAACCCACAAACACACAAGCGAATAACTGTATAACCCAAGGCCAAAATGTAACAATAAATGAACACCCCACTCTACTCCCACTAAAGCATTTTAAAACAAGAGCAATAAATAGGCGCTGGCCACTGGGAATGCTGGGGTGGGCTGCCAGCTGCGCCGTCCCCTCCCCTCCCCTCCCCCCCGCCCTTGCAGCAACACAACATATTACATAAAATAAAGGTCCCAGCACCGACCACTGTGACACAGGGCATGTAACAACCAATACCCCCGGTTCCTGGCACTGTGCCAATTATGAATCCAGTCACCTATCTCCCTCAGGACTCCATGCAATCTAATCTTCTGGACTAGTCCTCCATGAGGGACTTTGTCAGTCACCTTACTGAAGTCTGTATTAACAACGTCCACGTCCTTTCCCTTATCTGCTCTCTTGGCAACCTCCTTGGAGAACTCCAAGGGGTTTGTCAGACACAACTTTCCACGCACAAAGCTATGCTGACTGTCTGATTCAGAAATTGTCTCTGCTGTACAAAACAAATGTTAGCAGGAATAAATCCCGATCAGCTGTCTGTCCTCAGGCTCAGTGAGGTGAAGGTGCGTGAACTGCAGTCCACTCGATGCACCCAGGACAGACTACAGAAGATCTGCAGATACTGGAAATCCAAGCAACACACAAAAAAAAGCAGAAGGAATTGAGCAGGCCGGGCAGCATCTATGGAAAAGAGTACAGTACTTTCGGGGATGAAACCCTTCATCGGGACTGGAGAAAAAAAGCTGAGGAGTCAGAGTTAGGAGGTTGGGAGGACGGGAGAGAGAAACACCAGGTGATGGGTGAAACCGAGATGGGGAGGGGTGGGGTAAAGAGCTGGGAAGTTGATTGGTGAAAGAGATACGGGCCTGGAGAAGGGGGAGTCTGATAAGGGAGGACAGAAGGCCATGGAAGAAAGAAAAGTTCGGGGGAAGGAGCACCCGAGGGAGGTGATGGACAGGCAAGGAGACAAGCTGAGAGAGGAAAAAGGGAATGGGGAATGGTGAAGGGAGGGGGGTGCATTACTGGAAGTCTGAGAAATCTCCATCTCGGATGTATTTGAGCAGGTAAACTGTCCACCACAGCTGACGAATCAGAATTCCTCCACACAGAGAAGCAACACAGAGCAGGCAGAGCATAAAATGTGCTGTGTGTGGAGGAATTTCAATGACCATTGCTAAGAATGGGTCATTTACAACTGGCCAAATGTCGGAAATGACATCCTTGCTGTGTCTGGGGTAGCTAGGGGAAGAATCAACAAAATTTAACACCTGCTTAACCTTTGACCCATTAATATCCTCATCACAGCTGCATTAGTTTGCAACTCCATTGGTAGGAGCGGCTGCCAGTACTTTGAGGTCCAATCACATTTCCACAGTGAAGCCACACTCCATTTTGTTGGGTGGGACTGCAATAGTGCTAAAGAGGATCGATTCAGCAGCTCAAAAACTGGGCATTCTTCTGCGAGTTGCCATTAACACCAGGGTGCAATGAAATTTTTTGTTCACATGATTAAACGTTATGCTTGCTAATAATAAATAAAATAAATGTGATAACAAGCATGAAACCGCAGATTGGTACAAAGATTGCAGGGCAACTTGAGTTTGTGCAAAAAAATGCTGAAGTGACAACAGTAGAGTAACCGAGGGAGGTAGAGATAGGAGCCCAAGAAAGCTTCAAGCAGACTTCAGTTGCACCAGTGCCCAAGAAGAGCATGATAACCTGTCTAAATGACTTTCGTCCAGTTTCACTTACATCCACAGTGATGAAGTGTTCTGAGAGGCTGGCGTTGAAGCATATCAGCTCCTGACTGATTGGAAACTTGGATCCACTCCAATTCGCCTACCGAAGCAACAAAACTAAAGAAGATGCTAGCAACACACACAAAAATTGCTGGTGAACGCAGCAGGCCAGGCAGCATCTAGAGGAAGAGGTACAGTCGACATTTCGGGCTGAGACCCTTCGTCAGGACTAACTGAAGGAAGAGCTAGTAAGAGATTTGAAAGTGGGAGGGGGACGGGGAGATCCAAAATGATAGGAGAAGACAGGAGGGGGAGGGATGGAGCCAAGAGCTGGAAAGTTGATTGGAAAAAGGGATACGAGAGGATCATGGGTCGGGAGACTGAGGGAGAAGGAAAGGGGGAGGGGGGAAGCCCAGAGGATGGGCAAGAAGTATAGTGATAGGGACAGAGGGAGAAAAAGGAGACAGAGAAAAAAAATTAATAATAATAAATAAATAAATAACAGATGGGGTTAGAAGGGGAGGTTGGGCATTAGTGGAAGTTAGAGAAGTCAATGTTCATGCCATCAGGTTGGAGGCTACCCAGACGGAATATAAGGTGTTGTTCCTCCAACCTGAGTGTGGCTTCATCTTTACAGTAGAGGAGACCGTGGATAGACATATCAGAATGGGAATGGGATGTGGAATTAAAATGTGTGGGCACTAGGAGATCCTGCTTTCTCTGGCGGACAGAGCGTAGGTGTTCAGCAAAATGACCTCCCAGTCTGCGTCGGGTCTCGCTAATATATAGAAGGCCACATCGGGAGCATCAGACGCAGTATATCACCCCAGCCGATTCACAGGTGAAGTGTCACCTCACCTGGAAGGACTGTCTGTGGCCCTGAATGGCGGTGAGGGAGGAAGTGTAAGGGCATGTGTAGCACTTGTTCCGCTCACAAGGATAAGTGCCGGGAGGTGGGAGGGAGATCGGTGGGAAGGGATGAGGGGGGACAAATGGACAAGGGAGTCGCGTAGGGAGCGATCCCTGCAGAAAGCGGGGGTGGGGGGAGATGTGCTTAGTGATGGGATCCCATTGGAGGTGGCGGAAGTTACAGAGAATAATATGTTGGACCCGGAGGCTGTTGGGGTAGTAGGTGAGGACAAGGGGAACTCTATTCCTAGTGGGGTGACAGGAGGATGGGGTGAGAGCAGATGTGCGTGAAATGGGAGAGATGCTTTTGAGAGCAGAGTTGACGGTGAAAGAAGGGAAGCCCCAAAACAGGAGGACATCTCCCTTGTCCTGGAATGAAAAGCCTCATCTTGAGAGCAGATGCGGCGGAGACGGAGGAATTGCGAGAAGGGAATGGCATTTTTGCAAGAGACAGGGTGAGAAGAGGAATAGTCCAGGTAGCTGTGAGAGTCCGTAGGCTTATAGTAGACATCAGCAGATAAGCTGTCTCCAGAGATTGAGACAGAAAGATCAAGAAAGGGGAGAGAGGTGTCGGAATTGGACCAGGTAAACTTGAGGGCAGGGTGAAAGTTGGAGGCAAAGTTAATGAAGTCAACGAGCTCAGCATGCGTGCAGGAAGCAGCGCCAATGCAGTCGTCGATGTAGCCAAGGAAAAGTGAGGGACAGATACCAGTATAGGCTTGGAACATGGATTGTTCCACAAAGCCGACAAAAAGGCAGGCATAGCTGGGACCCATACGAAGATGCTATCTCGTTGGCTCCTCACACAACCCTGGAACATCTGGACAGCAAAGATACATACTACAGGATGTTCTTAATCAACTACAGCTCAGCATTTAACACCATCGTCACCTCAAAACTAATCAGTAAGCTCCAAGACCTGGGCTTCAATACTCCCTTGTGCAGTTGGAAACTGGATTTCCTCACTTGTAGACCCAGTCAATTTGAGTTGGCAAAAACATTTCCTCCACAGTTTCCATCAGCACAGGACCACCGCAGGTACTGTGAGAAAACTGGAGGGCTATATAGGAGAGGAAGCTTAGAGTGAGGGAAGGGGAAGTGAAAAGGGTGGCCCAAGGGCTCGTACTGTGCTGTAGCATTCTATATTCTATGTACCGGGAAGACGGACAGGATGGAAGACAGAACATAGAAATCTACAGCACATTACATTACAGGCTGACCATGTAACCTAATCTAGAAACTGCCTAGAATTTCCCTACCGCATAGCCCTCAAAGGAAGTGACAAGCATGTGCTTGTTGTTCTCCGCCATTAAATAGGATTGATCCTCAAAACTGATGATAATTTTGGAGTGAGTGGCCCTCCAGGTCAGAAGGTGAGAAGATGGTCTGAAATATAATTCAATTTGAGCAGAGTAGCTGCCAGCAGAATTATAATTCAGCACAACTTCTAACTTTCTGATCCAAAATACCACTCACTCCAACACTATGATTGGTTTTGGGGACCAATTCTGCGTAATGAGGATTGAGGATGAGCGAGTGTGAACAGGGCACAAGTAAGACTGGCGTGCCAACCTCGCGATATTATTCCTGTGCACTCAGCAGCAGTAGCAGAGTCCCTCAAGCAGTTGGACGCAATCTCACAAGCATCAGGAATGGTGGTAGACAATTTAGTTAGCAGCAGGAGGGGAAAGATCCACAAGCAACTTCATTCTCAATGTGTGAATGAATAGAATAAGGTCACGCTTTGCAATTATCTTCAGCCAAAAGTGCTAGTGAATGATTCAGCTCAACTTCCTTCTGAGAGTCCCACCACCACAAGAGGCAGCCAATATGATTAATCCAGAAAGAGCTGGAAACAACAGGGTTTATGGGATTAGGCAAAATTCTGGCTCCAGTCTGAATGATTTGTGCTTCAGAACTGGTCACACCTTCAGCCAAGTTCTCTCAGCACAGCTGTAAAACTGATAACAACCGGCCCGAGTGGGGCATTGTCCACAAAAAAAAAGATAAATTCCCATTATAATCCCATCAGAATACCCTCCATCATCAATGTAATGAAAGGTGTTTTTGACAGTGCTACTATGTGACATCAGCTTGCACCGTCTCAAAGTTCCTTTGCATTGAGGCTGCCCGAATACGTGCTCACTTTCTGTAATCTTCTTGGTGAGAGTAAAGTGCTGGATCTCTCAAACAATCTCCAAACTGTAAGTCACAGACGCACACTTAAGATGAAAAACAAATGTAAAAAAAGTTTTTAAAAGAAGACATTTTCGTGAGCTGTGCGCTGAACTCCAGGGGTCGGGGCGAATGACTGCAAGTGACATCAGGAGAGTTTTAGATCGATTGTGGAACAGTGAATTCTTTAATCAATGGGCAGCAAGGAGGAAGTCCTCATCTCAAGGGAATCTAGCAGAAGTGTAGATATTTAAAAACTTTGATGTTTCACCCACAAGAGGAAGGTGGACATTGTTGTTGAAGAATAATTACTAACACAAAATGATCTGCAGATGCTGGGATCAAAGCAACACTCACAACATGCTGGAGGAACTCAGCAGGTCGGGCAGCTTCCGTGGAAACGATGAGTCGATGTTTTGGGCCAGAACCCTTCGTCAGGACTGAAGAGGGAAGGGTCAGAGGCCCTATAAAGAAGGTGGGGGAGGGTTGGAAGGAGAAGGCTGGAAGGTTCAGTTGAAAAACCAGTAATATGAAAGAAAAAGGGGTGGGGGAGGGGAAGCAGGGCGGTGATAGGCAGGAAAACAATGGGTAGTAGAAGGAGGCAGAACCATGAGGGAGGTGATAGGCAGCTAGGGGAGGGGGCGGAGTGAAATAGGGATAGAGGAAGGGAGGGGGAGGGAATTACCGGAAGTTGGAGAATTCTATGTTCATACCAAGGGGCTGGAGACTACCTAGACGGTATATGAGGTGTTGCTCCTCCAACCTGAGTTTAGCCTCATCATGGCAGTAGAGGAGGCCATGTATGGACATATTTGAATGGCAATGGGAAGCAGAGTTGAAGTGGGTGGCTACCGGGAGATCCTGTCTGTTGTGGCGGACGGAGTGGAGGTGCTCGACGAAGCGGTTCCCCAATCTGCGTCGGGTTTCACCGATGTAGAGGAGGCCGCACCGGGAACACCGGATGCAATAGATGACCCCAACAGACTCACAAGTGAAGTGTTGCCTCACCTGGAAGGACTGTTTGGGGCCCTGAATTGTGGCAAGAGAGGAGGTGTAGTGACAGATGTAGCACTTATGCTTACAGGGATAAGTGCCAGGTTGGAGAGCAGTGGGGAGGGACGTGTGGATAAGGGAGTCGCAGAGGGACCGATCCCTGCGGAAAGCGGAGAGGGGTGGAGAGTGAAAGATGTGCTTAGTGGTGGGGTCCTGTTGAAGGTGGCGGAAGTTGCGGAGGATAATGTGCTGGATCCGGAGGCTGGTGGGGTGGTAGGTGAGGACAAGGAGAAGTCTGTCCCTGTTGTGGTGGCAGGAGGATGGGGTGAGGGCCGAAGTGCGGGAAATGGAGGAGATGCGGGTGAGGGCATCATTGATGACGGTAGAAGGGAAGCCACGATCCTTAAAGAAAGAGGACATTTGAGATGTCCTGGAATGGAAAGTCTCATCCTGGGAGCAGATGTGGCGGAGATGGAGGAACTGGGAATAGGGAATGGCATTTTTGCATGTGGCGGGGTGGGAAGAGGTATAGTCGAGGTAGTTATGAGAGTCAGTGGGCTTGTAGAAGATGTCAGTGGACAGTCTGTCTCCAGAGATGGAGGCCGTGACATCGAGAAAGGGGAGAGAAGTGTCCGAGGTAGACCAAGTGAATTTGAGGGCTGGGTGGAAGTTTGAAGTAAAGTCGATGAAATTAACGAGCTCAGCATGGGTGCAGGAAGCAGCACCAATGTAGTCGTCAATGTACCCAAGGAAAAGTTGGGGAGCAGTACCAGTATAGGTTTGGAGCATAGACTGTTCCTCATAACCAACGAAGAGGCAGGCATAGCTGTGGGCCATGCAAGTTCCCATAGCTACACACTTAGCTACAAGAATAATTACTCCCAGCTCCAAGAAATTCCTGCAGGAGTTTCTCCAGGCTGGGTTCTAGCTCCAACCATATCTAGTTACTTCACTGATAAGATTTTTTTTCCATCATAAGATCAGAGGTGGGAATGTTTATGGACAGTTTCTTAATGTTCCATTCTGGCCACAATTCCTCAGATAACGAAGTCGTTTGTATCTGTGAGCAGAAAGGTCTAAATGGACTTCAGATCTTGGCTGATGAATGACAAATAACTTTTGCTCATACAAGTATCAAACAATGACATTCTTCAAAATGGGAGTCTAACTGTCTTTTCTTGACATACAGCTGGATTTCTATCACTGAGTCCCCCAGCTCTGCAAATGAGAAAGGAGTTACCAATGACCATGATTTCACTGAGCCAGTCATAAGTGAGATATCCTGGTCTGCATACTCACTCCTGAGTACCCAGTTCCTTTCCACTATCTACAATGCTAGAATACTCTACCTGGAGAGTGTTCAGGAGAGGAGAAGATGGCGGCGCGACGTAGCTCGCAGCAGCCACTCCGGTAGTGATGTCTGTTATTTGTCAAGTAGGGTGTCGTGCACAATCCTGATTTGATGGAGACAGACGTGAGAGCACGGAGGAACATCTGGTGAAACTTCTGAAATGCCTGCTTCGCTGCTGCTGCTACTGTGTGGTCCAGAATCTCTGGCGGGGAAGGCCCGGAGTCCTCGGCTTTGCTTGTTGCTCGGGGGCCGGGGTGGGGTTGAAGCGCTCGGCAGAGGATGGTGCTCGGTTCTCGGTGTCGAAGGGCTGATCAGAGGCTCAAAGTTTTCGGATGGACTCAGAGTCCGGTGCGGTCGGGTGCTTCCAATGGTGCTGCCATCGGCTAGTTTGCGGTGCTTGGAGGTTCATGGCAGACAGAGTCTCTCCCTTCTACCGTCTGCATGAGATGATGAGGCTATCGGGACTTTGAGACTTTTTTTAACCGTGCCCATGGTCTGCTGTTTATCAAATTACGGTATTGCTTTGCACTGTTGTAACTATATGCTATAATTATGTGGTTTGGTCAGTTTTAGTCTTGGTTTGTCCTGTGTTTCTTGTGATATCATTCTGGAGGAACATTGTATCATTTTTTAATCCATGCATTTCTAAATGACAATAAACGAGGACTGAGTGTCCTCATAATCTAATCTAATCTAATCTAACCTGCCTAGATGAGTGCAGTTCCAGCAAGAACAAGGAAATGGGACGTACTCCAGCATAATACATCCTCCTTGATTGAGACCCTTCCATATTCACTCTTTCAAACATAAGAGCTCTAATCTGTACTATCTACAAGATTCACTGCAACAGCTTGTCAGACTTCTTCGACAATATTTCCCAAACCAATTACTTCTATCATCTAGAGGAAAAAAAAATGCAACTACTACATGGGGCGACAAACAATCTACTGGAAGACCTCAGCAGGTCAAGCAGCATCTGTGGGAGGAAAGGAATTGTTGATGTTTTGGACTGAAACGCTGCATCAGGACCCAAATTGTCAACATTGGGACCCACTCCCGGCATGGTTTTTCAAACATTCTCGCAACCTTCTGAAAAATAATTACTTGGAGAAATCATGATAACATCTACAGAGATATGAGGGATAAATCATTAGGATCGATGGAGGGATTCTTACACTCATGTTGTAGCAAGAGGCAGACCATGTAAAGCACCTTGGTCTACCACAATTTGAGAGTGGATCACACTCAGTTCAAGATTCAGCAAAGGCCAACACAAGATTACTATCTTCATCAGCAGAAGGACACAATAAGAATACAACTTGGTGGTAATGTCACAGCCTTGGATAGGAAGTTGTGCCATTCCTTCAGCAAATATTGTTATCTCTTTTTCTAATTATATTATCATCCCTTTTCACTCATTTCTGACTGCACTATTCAAAGTCCAAAGTTCAAAATAAATTTATTATCGAAGTACATATATGTCAACATATACAACCCTTAGATCAGAATCAGAATCAGAATCAGTTAATTATTATCACCAGCATGTGATGTGAAATTTGTTTAACTTAGAAGCAGCAGTTCAATACATAATCTAGCAGAGAGAGAAAAAAATAATAATAATAAATAAAATAAAACATAATAATAAATAAACAGGTAAATCGTCTACAAGCACAAAATAATCTGCAGATGCTGGGGTCAAAGCAACACTCACAACACGCTGGAGGAACTCAGCAGGTCGGGCAGCATCCGTGGAAAAGATTGGTCGACGTTTCGGGCCGGAACCCTTCGTCGGGACTGTGAAGGGTTCCGGCCCGAAACGTCGACCGATCTTTTCCACAGGTGCTGCCCGACCTGCTGAGTTCCTCCAGCGTGTTGTGAGTGTTGCTAAATCATTTACATATATTGAATAGATTATTAAAAATTTACAAAAACAGAAATACTGTATATTAAAAAAAGTGAGGTAGTGTCCAAAGCTTCAAAGTCCATTTAGGAATCGGATTGCAGAGGGGAAGAAGCCGTTCCTGAATCGCTGAGTGTGTGTCTTTCGGCTTCAGTACCTCCTACCTGATGGTAACAGTGAGAAAAGGGCATGCCCCCAGGGTGCTGGAGGTCCTTAATAATGGATGCTGCCTTTCTGAGGCACCGCTCACCAAAGATGTCCTGGGTACTTTGTAGGCTAGTGCCCAAGATGGAGCTGACTAGATTTACAACCTCTGCAGCTTCTTTCGGTTCTGTGCAGCAGCCCCTCCATACCAGACAGTGATGCAGCCTGTCACAATGCTCTCCACGGTACATCTATAGAAGTTTTTGAGTGTATTTGTTGACATGCCAAATCACTTCAAATTCCTAATAAAGTATAGCCGCTGTCTTGCCTTCTTTATGACTACATCATTATGTTGGGACCAGGTTAGATCCTCAGAGATCTTGACACGCAGGAACTTGAAGCTGCTCACTCTCTCCACTTCTGATCCCTCTGAGGATTGATATGTGTTCCTTCACCTTACCCTTTCTGAAGTCCACAATCAGCTCTTTCATCCTACTGACGTTGAGTGCCAGGTTGTTGCTGTGACACCACTCCACTAGTTGGCATATCTCACTCCTGTACGCCCTCTCATCTCCACCTGAGATTCTATCAACAATGGTTGTATCATCAGCAAACTAATAGATGGTATTTGAGCTACATCTAGCCACTCAGTCATGGGTATATAGAGAGAAGAGCAGTGGGCTAAGCACATACCCCTGAGGTGCATCAGTGTTGATTGTCAGTGAGGAGGATATGTTAACACCAATCCACACAGACTGTGGTCCTCCGGTTAGGAAGTCGAGGATCCAATTACAGAGGGAGGTACAGAGGCCCAGGTTCTGCAACTTCTCAATCAGGATTGTGGGAATGATGGTTTTAAAAGCTGAGCTATAGTCAATGAACAGCATCCTGACAGAGGTGTTTGTGTTGTCTAGGTGGTCTGAAACTGTGTGAAGAGCCAATAGAGATTGCGTCTGCCGTTGACCTATTGTGACGACAGCCAAATTTGAGATTCATCTTCTTGTGAGAATACTCAATAAATCCATAATAGAATAATAACCATAATTGTCATGGTCCCGTCTGGCAATTCCCCATCTTGTTATTACCTCCTTAATTGGGCCTTAATCACCTCGTCTGATTTCCACACCTGGCTCCCATTAGCGAACATAGGATAAAACTCAGGTGGCACAGCCATGCTTTGCCAGTTCATTGGTCAACTCTAGCATCAGTAAACCTCGTTTCCTGATTCCTTGGGACTGTCAGTTCTAAGCTCCGCTTCGTTTCCTGGATACTCCACGTAAACCTTATCTCCGTGTAAAGACTCTCCTGGATACCGGTTCCCTGTTTGCGACGGTGCTAACGCCTCACGACTCTGCCTCCGCGCCTGTCTCCTGCACTTGGGTTGGTCCTCAGCCTCGTCCTTGCAATAATAGAATCAATGAAAGACCACACCAACTGGGCATTCAGCCAGTGTTCAAAAGGCAACAAACTGTGCAAATACAAAATAAAAAAATAATAATAATAATAAATACATAAACAAAAAATATCCAGCACATGGGATGAAGAGTCCTTGAAAGTGAGTCCATAGGTTGTAGGAACCCTTCAGTGATGGGGGAAAGTGAGGTTGAGTAAAGTTGTCCCTTTTGGTTCAGGAGACTGATAGTTAAGGGGTAATAACAGTTCCTGAACCTGGTTCTTGTACCTTCTTTCTGATGGAGGCAGCAAGAACAGAGCATGGCCTGGATGGTGGGGGTCCTCGATGATGGATGTTGCTTTCATATGACAACGGTTCGATTAAATATAGTCATAGTCGTAGTCATAGTCATACTTTATTGATCCCAGGGGAAACTTGTTTTCATTACAGTTGCACCATAAATAGTAAATAGTAATAACACCATAAATAGTTAAATAGTAATATGTAAATTATGCCAGGAAATAAGTCCAGGACCAGCCTATTGGCTCAGGGTGTCTGACCCTCCAAGGGAGGAGTTGTAAAGTTTGATGGCCACAGGCAGGAATGACTTCCTATGACGCTCTGTGTTGCATCTCGGTGGAATGAGTCTCTGGCTGAATGTACTCCTGTGCCCAACCAGTACATTATGTAGTGGATGGGAGACGTTGTCCAAGATGGCATGCAACTTAGACAGCATCCTCTTTTCAGACACCACCGTGAGAGAGTCCAGTTCCATCCCCACAACATCACTGGCCTTACGAATGATTTTGTTGATTCTGTTGGTGTCTGCCACCCTCAGCCTGCTGCCCCAGCACCCAACAGCAAACATGATCGCACTGGCCACCACAGACTCGTAGAACATCCTCAGCATCATCCGGCAGATGTTAAAGGACCTCAGTCTCCTCAGGAAATAGAGACGGCTCTGACTCTTCTTGTAGACAGCCTCAGTGTTCTTTGACCAGTCCATATGGGAAGGGCTTTACCTGTGATGGACTGAGCCGTATCCATTACTTTTTGTAGGATTTTCCATTCAAAGCCACTTGTATTTCCATACCATTCTGAAAAGCTGCCAGTCTGTACCATGTATTCTCCACCACATTCCTATAGAAATTAGTCCAAGTTCATGCCAAACCTTAACAAACTCCTAAAGAAGTAGAGACGCTGCCGTGCTTTCTTCATAATTTTATTTGCATGCTGGGCCCAGGACAGGTCCTCTGAAATGATCGCACTGAGGAATTAAGAGATGTTAACCCTTTTCACTTCAGATCCTTCGATCAGGACTGGTTCATGGACCTCTGGTTTCCTCTTCCTGAAATCAACATTCAGCTTCTTTGCCTTGCTGACATTGAAGACTGCTAACACAGAAGATGATTAACACACAAGCAATAACTTACTGCTGGCAAAACTTTGTTGAAACTCTGCTGAGAAGTTTCAAACAGAATATGTATTTTATTGATGTGTTGCCTGGTCTGGCAGTTCTGGACTACGGATATCAGTTTCTTTCTCTTTACTTCCCTCTGTCAGATAATATAGCAAAGGAAGAAATGAGCAGTATCGATGAAATATGCTCAGAAGTTCATCTCAAGATCAAAATTGACAAGAAGTTGATGAACAATCCTAATTCAGTTTCAGAAAGTTGTCAGTGAGATTAATAGACCTAGTGTAAGTGATATGAAGATTATTACTTTTTCTGATAGAGGGGATTTCTATTTATCAAGTGCAGGATGTGGAATCTGACTGGGTTGGAACATTGGAAGCTAGTGATCTGGGGATATTGTCTCATCAATATTGTGCTCGTGAGTAATGATATTAGAAGACAAGAAAAAGTAGTGGCAAGAAATTGTGTCTTCAGGGGCATTATAAGTAATCATGTGGAAAATGCAGAAGAAGCTCTGAAGATGAGTTCTGACTGGATAGATAAGAAAGGGAATACCGTGATCCCACCCAACCTGGCATTGGTGGAGAGACTTTGGAAGAGGACAATGTGGCCAACCATGAATGTAGAAGATAAAAGATCCTGGAATCTGGAGAAACATAAAAAAGACTTGAGGAATTCAATAGGTCAGGTAACTTCTATGGAGGGAAATGGTCGAATGGTCAAAGGACGGGTTACACTTGAACCCTAGGGGGACCAATATCCTGGCAGGGAGATTAGCGAGGGCTACTGAGGTAACTTTAAACTAGAATGGTTGGGGGGTGGGAATCAAATTAAAGAGGCTAGGCGAGAGGAGGTTAGTTCACAACAGGGGGATGGGAACCAGTGCAGAGAGACAGAGGGGTGTAAAGTGAGGGTAGAAGCAAAAAGTAGTAAGGAGAAAAGTAAAAGTGGCAGGCCGACAAATCCAGGGCAAGCATCAAAAAGGGCCACTTTTCAACATAATTGTATAAGGGCTAAGAGAGTTGTAAAAGAGCGCCTGAAGGCTTTGTGTGTTAATGCAAGGAGCATTCGTAACAAGGTGGATGAATTGAAAGTGCAGATTGTTATTAATGATTATGATATAGTTGGGATCACAGAGACATGGCTCCAGGGTGACCAAGGATGGGAGCTCAACGTTCAGGAATATTCAATATTCAGGAGGGATAGACATGAAAGAAAAGGAGGTGGGGTGGTGTTGCTGGTTAAAAATGAGATTAACGCAATAGAAAGGAAGGACATAAACCGGGAAGATTTGGAATCGATATGGGTAGAGCTGTATAACACTAAGGGGCAGAAAACGCTGGTGGAAGCTGTGTACAGGCCACCTAACAGTAGTAGTGAGGTCAGAGATGGTATTAAACAGGAAATTAGAAATGTGTGCAATAAAGGAACAGCAGTTATAATGGGTGACTTCAATCTACATGTAGATTGGGTGAACCAAATTGGTAAAGGTGCTGAGGAAGAGGATTTCTTGGAATGTATGTGGGATGGTTTTTTGAACCAACATGTCGAGGAACCAACTAGAGAGCAGGCTATTCCAGACTGGGTATTGAGCAATGAGGAAGGGTTAATTAGCAATCTTGTTGTGAGAGGTTCCTTGGGTAAGAGTGACCATAATATGGTAGAATTCTTCATTAAGATGGAGAGTGACATAGTTAATTCAGAAACAAAGGTTCTGAACTTAAAGAGGGGTAACTTTGAAGGTATGAGTCGTGAATTAGCTAAGATACACTGGCAAATGACACTTAAAGGATTGACGGTGGATATGCAATGGCAAGCATTTAAAGATTGCATGGATGAACTACAACAATTGTTCATCCCAGTTTGGCAAAAGAATAAATCAAGGAAGGTAGTGCACCCGTGGCTGACAAGAGAAATTAGGGATAGTATCAATTCCAAAGAAGAAGCATACAAATTAGCCAGAAAAAGTGGCTCACCTGAGGACTGGGAGAAATTCAGCAGAGGAGGACAAAGGGCTTAATTAGGAAGGGGAAAAAAAGATTATGAGAGAAAACTGGCAGGGAACATAAAAACTGACTGTAAAAGCTTTTATAGATATGTAAAAAGGAAAAGACTGGTAAAGACAAATGTAGGTCCCCTACAGACAGAAACAGGTGAATTGATTATGGGGAGCAAGGACATGGCAGACCAATTGAATAATTACTTTGGTTCTGTCTTCACTAAGGAGGACATAAATAATCTTCCAGAAATAGTAGGGGACAGAGGGTCCAGTGAGATGGAGGAACTGAGCGAAATACATGTTAGTAGGGAAGTGGTGTTAGGTAAATTGAAGGGATTAAAGGCAGATAAATCGCCAGGGCCAGATGGTCTACATCCCAGAGTGCTTAAGGAAGTAGCCCAAGAAATAGTGGATGCATTAGTGATAATTTTTCAAAACTCATTAGATTCTGGACTAGTTCCTGAGGATTGGAGGGTGGCTAATGTAACCCCACTTTTTAAAAAAGGAGGGAGAGAGAAACCGGGGAATTATAGACCGGTTAGCCTAACGTCAGTGGTGGGGAAACTGCTGGAGTCAGTTATCAAAGATGTGATAACAGCACATTTGGAAAGCGGTGAAATCATCGGACAAAGTCAGCATGGATTTGTGAAAGGAAAATCATGTCTGACGAATCTCATTGAATTTTTTGAGAATGTAACTAGTAGAGTGGATAGGGGAGAACCAGTGGATGTGGTATATTTGGATTTTCAAAAGGCTTTTGACAAGGTCCCACACAGGAGATTAGTGTGCAAACTTAAAGCACACGGTATTTGGGGTAAGGTATTGATGTGGATAGAGAATTGGTTAGCAGACAGGAAGCAAAGAGTGGGAATAAACGGGACCTTTTCAGAATGGCAGGCAGTGACTAGTGGGGTACCGCAAGGCTCAGTGCTGAGACCCCAGTTGTTTACAATATATATTAATGACTTGGATGAGGGAATTAAATGCAGCATCTCCAAGTTTGCGGATGACAAGAAGCTGGGCAGCAGTGTTAGCCATGAGGAGGATGCTAAGAGGATGCAGGGTGATTTGGATAGGTTGGGTGAGTGGGCAAATTCATGGCAGATGCAATTTAATGTGGATAAATGTGAAGTTATCCACTTTGGTGGCAAAAATAGGAAAACAGATTATTATCTGGATGGTGGTCGATTAGGAAAAGGGGAGGTGCAACGAGTGGGTGTCATTATACACCAGTCATTGAAAGTGGGTATGCAGGTACAGCAGGCGGTGAAAAAGACGAATGGTATGTTGGCATTTATAGCAAGAGGATTCGAGTACAGGAGCAGGGAGGTACTACTGCAGTTGTACAAGGCCTTGGTGAGATCACACCTGGAGTATTGTGTGCAGTTTTGGTCCTCTAATCTGAGGAAAGACATCCTTGCCATGGAGGGAGTACAAAGAAGGTTCACCAGATTGATTCCTGGGATGGCAGGACTTTCATATGAAGAAAGACTGAATGAACTGGGCTTGTACTCGTTGGAATTTAGAAGATTGAGGGGGGATCTGATTGAAACGTATAAAATCCTAAAGGGATTGGACAGGCTAGATGCAGGAAGATTGTTCTCGATGTTGGGGAAGTCCAGAACGAGGGGTCACAGTTTGAGGATAAAGGGGACGCCTTTTAGGACCGAGATTAAGAAAAACTTCTTCACACAGAGAGTGGTGAATCTGTGGAATTCTCTGCCACAGGAAACAGTTGAGGCCGGTTCATTGGCTATATTTAAGAGGGAGTTAGATATGGCCCTTGTGGCTACGGGGATCAGGGGGTATGGAGGGAAGGGTGGTGCAGGGTTCTGAGTTGGATGATCAGCGATGATCATAATAAATGGCGGTGCAGGCTTGAAGGGCCGAATGGCCTACTCCTGCACCTATTTTCTATGTTTCTATGTTTCTATTAATCTTTCAGGTTGAGACCTTTCAGTGAAAATGGGTCTGACTGTACTCAAGGAGTTGATGGGAAATCAGCTGGAAAACAGGCTTGAAGATGCAGTGTGGATGATCTCAGATAATCTAGGAGAGGAGATGTGAGAGAAACTAAAGTTAATGCTTCAGGTGTGGGACAGCTTAGAAGTTTATTGGTTGCATCAATCCAACGTATTCATTATATTTCACTCTCCACACAGCCTGCCTGACCTGAGTATTTCCAATGATATCCTGTTTTTGAATTAACTTTTACTTGGATCCTGGTATATCTGATTATTGGGAAAATGACTCTGGAGGCAACTTTGGTAAAAGTAGTTTCAAAAGAGACCTTTGAGGCAAAGACATCTGTATGAGCCTGAAGTCACAGTGCAGCTTCATTCCCTGAAGGACATCATCAGAACTTCATGACATTATCATTGATTTATATAATTAACTAAGTATAAATTTCCAATTGCCAGTGTTTAAATTGATTCCCACCTTCACATTATTGGTCTCAACTAGTAACAGCACTGTGCAGCTACTCCCTCCCAAACAACCTCACATTAGTAATACGTGCCAGTCGTCACTTTCTTTAATTATTTTTAAGTATTATCCATAACAACAGTGGTTGTATAAGCAACATTTCCTTTCTCCTCAGCGTGTTAAGGGTGGAGAGTAATCTTTTCTATTTGTTAATGTTGAATGGTAATTTCATTCTAATGATTAATAGAAGTTAGTCTCATTGACTACTGCAAATTAAGAGCGTTTTCTCTTGGGGGACATAACAGTAAATCAAAGTGCTTTCCAGCTTTAAACCTCAACTGCAAAACAATTTCACTGCAGTTTTTGCTGGTGGGGCTTGAAAACAAATAAACTCACATGTACCTCAACACGATCTCACAGAGTAATAATGTCAGGAAACTGTCAATCATTGAGCAGGTACCTGTCATTGTGTACACGAGCACAAAACCCAGTGGACCTACTGCTGTCTAACCAAGACCTGTTACATTTATTTGCAATCCATTTTTTTTTTCTTAACCTTGTTCTTTTTCATGATTCACAGCAGGCCCATTCTTAAATCCGTGTCATGCTCCACCGCGTCCCCTGCCTGGGCAGGTGTCCTTTGCAGGAAAACTGCACGCAACTCAGCACAGAGAGGGGCAGCAAGGCAATTCGACAATGGATGCTTCACAGTGAAGCTGATTATGTCAGAGACCACCATTCACACTTGAGTAATCCAGCACAGTTAAGAGATCCTGTCTAATGGGGCTCAGCTTCCCAGTCACTGACTAACTCAGCTGAACCAGCTGAACTGAATCTATCCCCTTCACTGACTTTCCATTTTTTTAAGTGTTTTTTTTTACTTTTAAGCATTTAAGCATTAAATTGCAGTCCACCAAAGTATTTGATACATTAAGTGACATCACCTCTGAGATTTAAAGCTTTCAATTAAAGCCAAGCTGTATTTAATGCCTAAATATCATTTATTAAATGTTTTAATGAATTTCCAAATTATAATTCCCCACTTTAGAACAGGATAATCAGAATATTAAAGATTTGAGTTCCCCTGCTGTTTTTTTTAATGTTTCAGTTAACAACTAAATCCCAAAGTGAGTATTAAGGTTTGATCATAAATATTCAGTCTGATTAAACTTTGATTCTAATTATTTGATTTAGTCCATTGCCACTTAAGTGCACAGATTTTTCTCCCAGCATTGGGAGCTCACAATTAGAGGCATCAGAAACAGTTGGAGATGTGCAACCCTCAGACAATCTGCCCTAGTCCTGGATATCTGTTAAGAGGCAGGATATTTCAGACCCTATAGAGCCAGATTTTGGGAGCAGATGCATAGGCATGGGTCACGGTTTTCCACTGTGAGGAAGGTCAGAGTCTATGGACAGTGCGGGACAAATGTTGTATCTCTGGGTCTTGTAGTGTGCATCAAGTGGTTATAAACTGTATGTAGAGACAAGTGGGACTTGGGAAGTGATCCCAGATCCTGAGGTGAGATTGTGGTTAATATGTTTCTCTTGGGTAGTCCAGTGGGTTGCGAAGGAATAGATTTATGGTGGAATTGCAAACATAAAATATCCCAATGAGCGTACCATATCCACAGATTGTTTTCCATCACCTGTGTGCCACATCCTTCAGCCATTCCTGAAATCCTGCAATCTGTGTCAAACCACGTGCTGTATCCCGCGTAGCGGCAGGGTAGTGCAGTGTTTAGTGCAGTTGCTTAACAAGGTCAGCCGTAAGATTGGCGGTTCCATTCCCGCTGCTGCCTGTAAAGAGTTTGTACCTTCTCCCCGTGACCACGTGGGTTTCCTCCCACAGTCGAAAGATGTATGGTTAGGGTGAGTGAGCTTGCATGCACAGCACACTACGTTGGTGCCGGGATCATAGCAACACTTGCACTGATTTGATTTGATACAAATGACACATTTCATGGTATGTTTTGATGTACATGTGACAAATAAAGATAATCTTTTTTCCAGTGGGTGAAATTAGGATAAGTACAAGGATGGGAGGAGCATGGCAGGCTGTGGCCCAGGAGTGGGTCGGTGGGACTTGGTAGAATAACAGTTCAGCAAGACTAGGTGTGGACAGAAGGACCTGTTTCTGCACTGTAGAGCTCCATGCCTCTGGCACCATACACTGTAGCGTGGGATACAGCATCTGGTTTGACACAGACTGTGAAATTACACACATGACTGAAGGGTGTGGCACACTGGTGATGGAAAACAATTTCAACTGGTATTCTGGAGTTTCAGAGTCATGGTCATGCAGCAAAGAAACAGGAACTCTGGCTCATCATGTCCATGCTGAACATCAAGTAATCATAATCCCTGTACTGGTTCTACCGAGTCAGAGTTTTGGGCGCATATATATAGCTAGCGTGCCTAAGGCGTTTGCACAGTTCTGTATTTGTCAACGTGAAGCGGACAGCGAGTTTGTAAATCTGTCGGGAGTAAGGGATGTTGGGAATGACGAGGGTGGAGCACCACGGGAGGAGTGTGGGACAGGTGGCAGAGAAGGAGTGCCGGGGTAGGCAGACACACTCAGCCTTCAGAGAGCAGGCGAGGTCATTTGATTCAAAACAATTGCTTTATTGATCATTACAGAATGTCTCTCTGGTGTTTCCCTTTCGCTTCCCCTTTTCCCAAGCATGATTCCCCTTTCCCTGCCCCCTTCCCACTTTCAGTCCACAATAGAGACTCATATCAGAATCAGTTTTATCATATGTCATGATTTTTTTTGTGGCAGCAATACAGTGCAATACATAAAATTACTACAGTATTGTGCAAAAGTCTTACCTATATGTATGCACCCAAGGCTTTTGAACAGTACTATATGTTAAATTCCTTTTAAGAATTTAACCTATGCTCAACTGTTGCCTGCAGAAAGTAATGGGGTTAAGTAGACTTTGTGATCTATCAAGTTATATACTTCTGTTCTACGCTTCTCATTCCCACCATCCTCTTCTAGGCCAATCATGCTCATCTTGGGCAAAAAAATTCTGTTTCCATTACAAAACATTCTGTTACCTAGCAACCAGAAAAAAAAGGAACCAGTGAGACCTTCTATAATTAATGTAGTACTAGAGGGCATTTGAAGCAAGATGGAAGCAGCCCGGGAAAACTTTTTCCAAAAAAATCTCAATTACTGGACTACAGGACAACCGGGAGAAGGTGTCAAAAGTCACCTTTTCCTCCCCCAGTAATCTCACTGATAATTCTCCACTTAATCTTAGCTAGGTTGTCAAGGCCAGGTGCTGATTCTGAGCTACAATTTTTGAACACTGAAGAATACATCACACATAGTCTTTCAATTCAGTGTGTTGTCAGTGAAATTCTGAATGAAATGGACATGGAAAGTAACTGGTAGGGAATACTGTAAAGCATTAATTGCCAATCTCACTCTAAAAAATCCTCAAGGAACCTAGCTCAATAAACTAAACAATGGTGAAATAATGCTGAATTCCTTTCCAAGACCAGGCTGAGCTATATTTTGGCTGAAGTATATGAAGATTTAATATACTTAGCGATAACAGAGGCTGCATAAAATAAGAAGTGTTTCATTTCCAATAATACTGTTATGAACAAAACGAACATTTCTTTCACACCAAGTTGAGCCTCCACAACAATGGTAACCATTTGCTAAGCAACCACTAATCCCTCAATAATGTCACAATTAACGCAAAGCCTAGAGGAAACCAAGAACATCTGGGTATCTTTTTCTCATAAATTTAATAAATTTGTGTATTTATATCGCTCCTATTCCACACTTGTGGGCACGTGGCCAAGTGGTTAAGGCATTGGACTAGCGATCTGAAGGTCGTGAGTTCGAGCCCCAGCCAAGGCAACGAGTTGTGTCCTTGAGCAAGGCAATTAATCACACATTGCTCTGCGACGACACCGGTGCCAAGCTGTATGGGTCCTAATGCCCTTCCCTTGGACAATATTGGTGTCGTGGAGAGGGGAGACTTGCAGCATGGGCAACTGCTGGTCTTCCATACAACCTTGCCCAGACCTGCGCCCTGAAGAGTGAAGACTTTCCAGGTGCAGATCCATGGTCTTGCAAGACTAATGGATGCCTTTATTATCTTTATCTTTATTATTCCTACCTTAACCCAGCCTGAAATGCCTCCAACCAGTGAATTGCTACAGAAGTGAGATCCATTTGCACTGTCCGGAATCTAACCATGGACAGATCGTTCACAGGAGCAACTATGATCAACTGTAAAAATTGGATGAGCGATGGATCTTGACGGCATACTCTTCTAACACCATAGATCACCTTACTGTAGCATTGTTTGCAGAAATGTACCTTGGAATGTTTTCAAAGGTTTCAAAGAGATATGTATACATCCTGCAATGCTTTTTCTTCACAAACATCCACGAAAATAGAGGAGTGCCTCAAAGAATGAATGACAGTTAAATTTCAGAACCCCAAAGTCTCCCCCCAGCTCCTCCCATCCATGCATAAACAGCAGCAAAGCAATGGCCCCTACTCCCCAATCAGCAAAAAAGCATCAGCGCACCCCCGCCACCGAGCACTCAAGCATACAGCAGAGCATCAATAAAGACAAAGACCATAAGATACAGAAGGAGAAGTAGGCCATTCAGCCCATCACACCTGCTCCAGCATTCAATGATGGGCTGATCTAATTCTTCCAGTCATGCCCACTCCCCTGCCTTCTTCTCATACCCTTTGATGCCCTGGCTAATCAAGAACCTATCTATCTCTGTCTTAAATGCACCCAATGACTTGGCCTCCATAGCCACTCATGGCAACAAATTCCACAGATTTACCACCCTCTGACTAAAGTAATTTCTCTGCATCTCTGTTCTAAACGGATGTCCTTCAACACTAAAGTCATGCTCTCTTGTCCTAGACTCCCCTACTATGGGAAATTACTTTGCTATATCTAATCTGTTCAGGCCTTTTAACATTTGGAATGTTTCTATGAGATCCCCCTCTCATTCTTCTGAACTCCAGGGAATACAGCCCAAGAGCTGCCAGATGTTCCTCATATGGTAACCCTTTCATTCCGAGAATCATTCTCATGAATCTTCTCTAAACCCTCTCCAATGTCAGCATATCCTTTCCAAAATAAGGAGTCCAAAACTGCACACAATACTCTAACTGTGGTCTCACAAGTGCCTTAAAGAGCCTCAAATCACATCCCTGCTCTTATATTCTATACCTCCAGGAATGAATGACAACATTGTACTCGCCTTCTTCACAACCAACTCAACCTGGAGGTTAATCTTTAGGGTATCTTGCACAAGGACTCCCAAGTCCCTTTGCATCTCTGCATTTTGAATTCTCTCCCCATCTAAATAACAGTCTGCCTGTTTATTTCTTCCACCAAAGTGCATGACCATACACTTTCCAACATTGTTTTTCATTTGCCACTTCTTTGCCCATTCCCCTAAACTATCAAAGTCTCTCTGCAGGCTCTCTGTTTCCTCAACACCTCCTGCTCCTCCACCTATCCTTGTATCATCGGCAAATTTAGCCACAAATCCATAAATCCCATAGTCCAAATCATTAACACACATCGTAAAAAGCAACGGTCCCATTAACGATCCCTGTGGAACTCCATTGGTAACCGGCAGCCAGCCAGAATAGGATCCCTTTATTCCCACTCTCTGTTTTCTACTGATCAGCCAATACTCCACCCACGTTAGTAACTCCCCTGTAATTCCATGGGCTCTTATCTTGCTCAGCAGCCTCATGTGCGGCACCTTGTCAAAGGCCTTCTGAAAATCCAAGTACACCATGTCTACTACATCTCCTTTGTCTACCCTGCTTGTAATTTCCTCAAAAAATTGCAGTAGGTTAGTCAGGCAGGATTTTCCTTTCAGGAAACCATGCTGGCTTTGGCCTATCTTGTCATGTGCCTCCAGGTATTCTGTAATCTCATCCCTAACAATAGACTCCAACAACTTCCCAACCACTGATGTCAAGCTAACAGGTCTACAGTTTCCTTTCTGCTGCCTCCCAGCCTTCTTAAGTAGCGGAGTAACATTTCAAATTTTCCAGTCATCCAGTACAATGCCAGAATTTATTGATTCTTGAGAGATCATTGTTAATGCCTCCACATTCTCTCCATCTACTCTCTTCAGAACCCAAGGGTGCATTCCATCAGGTCCAGGAGATTTATCCACCCTCAGACCATTAAGCTTCCTGAGCACCTACACAGTCATAATTTTCACTGCACATACTTCACTTCCCTGACACTCTTGAATGTCCGGTGTACTGCAGGTTTCTTCCACTGTGAAGACTGATGCAAAATACGCATTCAGTTCCTCTGCCATCTCTGCATCTCTCATTACAATATCTCCAGTGTCATTTTCTATAGGTCCTATATCTATCTTCACCTCTTTTTTACCCTTTATATACTTAAAAAAGCTTTTAGTATCTTCTTTTATATTAGTTGCCAGCTTCCTTTCATAATTCACCTTTTCCTTCCCAATGACCTTCTTAGTTTCCTTCTGCAAGTTTTTAAAAGCTTCCCAATCCTCTATCTTCCCACTAGCTTTGGCTTCCTTGCATGCCCTCCGCTTTGCTTTTACTTTGGCTCTGACTTCACTTGTCAGCCATGGTAGTGTCCTTCTTCCATTCCAACATTTCTTCTTATTTGGAATATATCTGTCTTGCACTTCCCTCATTTTTCGCAGAAACTCCAACCATCGCTGCTCTGCTGTCCTTCCTGCTAGTGTCCCATTCCAGTCAACCTTGGCTAGTTCCCCTCTCATGCCATTTTAATTTCTTTTATTCCACTGAAATACTGACACATTGGAACTTAATTTCTCCTTCTCAAATTTCAAAGTGAACTCAATCATATTGTGATCACTGTTCCCTAAGGTTCCTTAACCTTAAGCTCTCTTATCACCTCCGGATCATTGCACAACACCCATTCCAGCACAGTCGATCCCCTAGTGGGCTCAACAGCAAGCTGTTCCAAAAAGCCATCCCTTAGACATTCTACAAATTCTCCCACAAGACGCTGGAGGAACTCAGCAGGTCGGGCAGCATCCATGGAAACGATCAGTCAACGTTTCGGGCTGGAACCCTTCGTCAGGACTGAGGAAGGAAGGGGCAGAGACCCTATAAAGAAGGTGGGGGGAGGGTGGGAAGGAGAAGGCTGGTAGGTTCCAGGTGAAAAACCAGTAAGGGGAAAGATAAAGGGGTGGGGGAGGGGAAGCAGGGAGGTGATAGGCAGGAAAGGTGAAGAAGAAATAGGGGAAACACAATGGGAAGTAGGAGGCGGAACCATGAGGGAGGTAGTAGGCAGCTGGGAGAGGGGGCAGAGTGAAACTGGGATGGGGGTCGGGAGGGGGAGGGAATTACCGGAAGTTGGAGAATTCAATGTTCATACCAAGGGGCTGGAGACTACCCAGACGGTTCCCTCCTCCTCCTGTCCCCCATCTCAGTTTCACTCTGCCCCTTCCCCCAGCTGCCTATCACCTCCCTCATGGTTCCGCCTCCTTCTACTACCCAATGTGCTTTCCCCTATTCCTTCTTCACCTTTCCTGCCTATCCCCTCCCCCACCCCTTTATCTTTCCCTTGACTGGTTTTTCACCTAACACCTACCTACCTTCTCCTTCCCACCCTCCCCCCACCTTCTTTATAGGGCCTCTACCCCTTCCCTCTTCAGTCCTGACGAAGGGTTCCAGCCCGAAACGTTGACTGATCGTTTCCACGGATGCTGCCCGATCTGCTGAGTTCCTCCAGCGTGTTGTGAGTGTTGCTTTGACCCCAGCATCTGCAGATTATTTTGTGTCTACATTCTCTCTCTTGAGGTCCAGTGCTGGCCTGGTTTTCCCAATCCATTTACATGTTAAATTCCCCAATGATTATCATGACAGTGCCTGCTATAATTTGTAATCCACATCCCGGCTGCTGTTTGGAGGCCTGTGTACAACTGCCATTAGGGTCCTTTTACCCTTGCCATTTCTTAACTTAACCCATAGAGACTCTACATCTTCTGATCCTACGTCATCCCTTTCTAATGACTACTCGTTCACCTGGTAATTCGACATACAACAGGCTCTCCCTCTCCCTGATAAGGAGAAAAGAGGTGTCCTCGTTTCACAGCAAGAGGGCGGACATAACAAACAGCTCACTGATTTACAATGTTAAAAGTCTGTTGCATCACTTTTGAGTTCAGTGCCCAAAGAACTCGGGTCTCTGGGCACACAGCCAGCAGCCAGCTTGCTGCTTTCGATTTTCCGTCTCCCACAACACACCAATTTCCTGCAGAGGCACCGGCCTTGAGTCTGCCCACCTCCAGAGCCACGAAATCCCAGAACCCTAAAGATGCGCTAGTCTTCTAGGCCGCGTCCTTGGCATATCGAACAGCGGCCAGTCGTGAGATCTGAGAGCGGGTCCCATTCCCGAAAAGAACCGAAGCCAGCGTGTAACTCCAGGTCAGGGTCTTCAAAAGAACCCTGAAAGGGAAAAATAGAGATATCAAAGGTAGAAATAGAGCTGTTTCCGATGATGCAAGCAAAGGACTCGCCGTTAGGCGCATCATTCTCCTGAACTCCTTTTGCATCCTCCTTTGTAAACTGACTGACCTAAACTGAGTTTAGTCTTTGGTGCAATAGTTTCAACAGTAATGAACAAGATCAACCTGGAGCAAAAAGCAGAGTGATGAAGGAACTCAACAGATCAAGCCACATTTGTGGATGGAAAAGATAGATGTTGATCTTTCAAGTCGAGACTCTGCAGCTGTGGAAACTCCAGCAATGTAAGAGTTAAAATGGTGTGCTAACAGATCAGAGCGTAGGCACTTTGTACAGTATTTCTACGTGTAAAAGTTCACTAAGGCAACAGTCAAGAAAAGAAGCTGACAGAGACAAACAGTGTGCAAACATTGTGCAGTCATGCAAACTGAACATTGCCCTTGAAAGCCTAACTTTTGTAAAGCCTTTCTGTTCAAGCCTGGGAACCAAGGTCACCAAGCATACCAAGACAAGATAAAAATGCAAAACAAAGATTCTAGGACAACACTACGACTGGACTGTTATTTTACTAATTCTCAAGGATTATTGACCTTTAACATGTAGATTTAATTTGTTATTAACAGCTGAAATATGTATTATGATTGGTACTTAAATATGCAAATGATGGAATTCAGAAGTGCACAATTTTCTGTTGGATCAATTCCTGTATTCAACTCATGAAATTCTGTATAAAAATAGCATTTCTTTGTTCAAACATCAGAACAGTTTGGTGACAGAGGCCAGGCTGTTCTCCTTTGGCACAAGTGTGATTGTGGAAACAAGTGCAAGTTGTCAAAGTGCTGTTCATGGCAACACATCAGCATCAAGAGGGGAAAGGAAAGACTGCTGGCATAGATCAGTATGAAGGAGGGGTCAGACAGAGGGTGGTAGGTGATTCATGGAACCAATTGAGGGGAGAATGATGGGCAGGTGAAACCAGGAGGGGAGGGGGGAGGGGGGAGGATGGAAAAAGTGAGTAATAGGAGAAGAACTGCGGGTGGATAGGTAACTGTGTGTGGGAGGAGAACACGGGGAGGGGGTTGCAGAATTTGTGAATTTGGAAAATTCAGTGTTTGTACCATTGGGATAAAAGCAACCCAAGTCGAATATGTGATATCGTTCTTCCTGTTTGTATCTGGTTGGAAGGGATGCAGGTGAAACACTACTTCACTTGAAAGGGCTGATTAAGTTCCTTGTTTAATGCTGAGGAGATGTTGCACCACCTAGCACTACAGAGGAATGTGCTAGGGTTCATGGAGACCTGGATAAAGTGTGATGGCCAGACCAGGAAGTAATTTTCAGTTTCAGGTGGTGTCCTGACTCCCTGGTCTGCATGTGGCCTCCTTTACACCAGAGAAACCAAGGCAAGACTATTTTGTGGAGCATCTGTGCTCTTTCCACAGTAGACATCTGGAGCTTCCAGTTGCATATCCCCCAAAAACTCTACTTCCATGCCCACCTGTCAGTCCTTAGCCTTCTCCATGCATAAGGAGAGGCAAAACTCAAATTGTTCACCTTTCCCATCCCCTCCCATTCTTTTCCCCCCTTCCCCAACATGGCTGCATCTCCCATCATCTCCCAGGTCCACTTATTGACTTTATAGCACACTTCCCTCATGTTGCTATGTATTGGCGAACTTTCTTCTCTCTTTCAGTCCTGATGTAGGGTCTTGCCCCAAAATGTTGGCATCCAGCTTTTGCCTCCACATATGCAGCTTGACCTGCTGAGATCTTCCAGCCAATTGCTCCAGATTCCTGCATTTGCAGTCTCTTTTGTCCAGAATATCAACCAGGATTGTATGAGCGACATGCACAAAATGCTGGAGGAACTCAATGAGTCAGGCAACATCTATGGAGGGGATTAAACAGTTAATGATTTGGCCAATATCCTTTATGAGCCCTGATGAAGAGTCTCGGCCCAAAGCATCAACTGTTTACTCACGCCCATAAATCCTGCCTGACTTGCCGAGTTCCTCCAGCATTTTGTGTGTGTTGCTCAAGATTTCCAGCATCTGCAGAATCTCGTGTTCATGTTCGTATGCTTTTTGTGAAGAAGAATGGAAACCCCATTTGTCACATACATAAATGATACATTGAGCTGAGCTTATGCCAATCTTCAACTGTACAACTTTTAATAAACAGGTTGTGATGGAAAATAGATGGTCTTTAATTCCAGCTCGCACACCTCCCTTTGTCAACTTGAATGGTGTTTGCTCATTCCCTGGTGTCAAGGCTTCATATCATAACTTAACTTATCCCATTAGATTTAAAACAACATTAGAGCAATGTAATTGCTCCTGAATGGATTTCATCAATGGAATTTTAAACAGAATAAAGAGTGAAATTATCATCTCTTTTGTTCCTCCAGTGGCTTCCTAACACACACTTTACAGAGCTCTGCATCTATATATAATTCGTAGAGTTTATATATACATAAGCCAAAGGATTTTCATTTGTGAAGATATCTACAAAAGATTCATCTAACACCACATGCTTACTGATCCCACATAATAGTTTAATCTAATTTGTCTTTCAAAGAATTATTTTCTGATCCGTAAACTTCAGCCTTTATGGGTAAACATGTTACAGATAGGAGAAGATAACCATTTAATTTTCCCTGTAGTTCACGGCATAGTCCACTTAAAATATCCCACATCGTCTGGCGGGGAAACCATTCAAATCTGACAGGGTCGCAGAGGAAAAATTAGCTAATGGGTCAATTTCCAGTTTAAGTGTAAAAACTTAATCCCTTACTTGGGTAGGGGATTAACCTTAACCCATACTGACTGGTGCTCTCTGTAGTTTACTGGAAAATTTGTGCAATATTTTGAAAAGCTTTACTTTGCCTCTTTGAAAATGCATCATTAAATGATAAGAACCCTTAGTTTCAACATTGCCTGATCAGATGAGAAAAGCTGTTAAAGAAAGAACATTATCATTAGAACATGTGATAAAGCATCAATTACTAAATTTAATTTGAATGTTTTAGATTTCATCTTTATATGCACTCATTTTATCAATTGCAGGGTTTTTTAATATGCATTAATCAGGCATTATGGAGATTTATTGCCAATCCATAGTCTGTGTGATCCAATGGAATGACTTGCTAGTTACTAAGCAAAACAGATGTTATGTCATAAGGGGCAGGGGGGACGCTGGAAGTGGACCCAAATGCAAGACACAGACACTGAAGTACTAGGAACAGGACTTGACGAGAGAGCTGGGACAAGAACACAGACTTGGGCTGGGACATTGGCTAGGCAAGCGGGACCAGGACAAGGAACTGGGAACTGGGAGCCTGGGTTTGGACTCTGAGCCAGAGACTGGACAAGGACCCAGAACCTGGGTCTTGACTCGGGCTCGGACCCCGGAACTAGGCGAGGACATGACGTGGCTACAGGACTGGACATGGCTTGGATACTTCATGGCTTGGGTTCTTCAAAACGAGGACATGACGAGGCTTGGGTTCTTCGAGGAGAGGACATGATGAGGTTTGGGTTCTTCAAGCCGAGGACATGACGAGGCTTGGGTTCAGACTCCGAGCCAAAGACTGGACAAGGATCCAGAACCTGGGTCTTGACTCGGGCTCGGACTCCGGAACTAGACGAAGACATGACGTGGTCTTGGGAGACAGGACTGTGCGAGACTACAGGACAGAACGAGAGATTCCTGGGTAAGACAAGGGAACTCCAGCACAGGACGAAGCACATGGACAGGACGAGAACACGAAGCCTTGATTTGGTACTTAGGAACAGCCGAGCCTTGGACTTGAGACGACAGGAACCTCGGAACCTTGGACTTGGGATAACAGAAACGCAGAACACAGAGCCTTGGTCTTGAGGAGGACAGGAACACAGAGCCCTGGTCTAGAGCACGGGAACACGGAGTCTTGGACTTGAGAGACAGGAACACAGGGAGATGGAACACAGAGCCAGGACCCCTCCTTGGGAACAGGACTTGGGGCTGGGGCTCTACACAGAATGCTGAACACGGCGAGATGGTTCCCAACATTAGGTAGCAGCAAACGGCCAGACCTACCTAGCAAAGGCGTGGACACAGAGACAGTTCCAACTCAACGATAGACAGTTCATTATCTTAACACAGCAAGGCTCCAGTCTCGCTCCAGTGGTAGAACTTGACACAGGTTGTGGGCAAGGCTCCAGAAGGAAGGGGAAGGGAAGGGAACAGTCGAGCCTCAGGGTAACGGCAAAGACGGCCTGGCTTACCCAACAGAGGCAAGAACGGGATACTGACGAGATGAATCAGCAACCACACTCGAACTCAGGGCCACTTACATTCCCAGCCCCAAGACGAGCATCAGGTGCCTATGACTAAGCCCAACTGAAACGAGGGACAGCTGGAAGACCTGGAGTCCGGAGTCCACAGACCGGACCGTGAACCGGAACACGGACTTCATGGACCGGACCATGATATGTTAAGGATTAGCTACCATGGTGTGGACCTGGGTTCACAAATAGGACAGAGCAGCTAGAGGACTAAGTTTTCTCCCTGTGGTAAAAGATTTTAATGAACTTTTTTGGGTTCTACCTGACCTCAGCTTTTCCGTATCCAGATTCTGAACGGAATTGCCATCTCAAGTTCACTGAGTCTGGACAATTAATCCAAGCTCTCGGATGAGTGGTCTGGTTACAAGGCCATGACATTACCCACAGTGATGGGCAAGGCGAAAATCTAGTGAAGGATCATTGACGTAAAACTTTATTCTCATTTCGCTTTCCATCAATGTTGGGCAATCTGCTGAGTTTTAACAGTATTTTTTTTCTTTTAGATGCCCAGCAGCTGCAAGTTTTTTTTTATTTTCAAGAGAGAAGTATGCACCTGAGAGTCTCAGTGCCTTTTTATTTTAACCTGGTCTGGGGAGGATATTAGGCTGCATTTCATGACAATGTAACAGATAGATGCCATGCTGACTGAGTTGCTGTTTGCATCGATATATCAAGTCATCACATTTTTCTTTTGATCACTACTGGAAATAGTACCATCAACCCAAGGCAGCAAAGGTGTCATTTTAAACAATTGTCAGTAAACTCCAGAGAGACCTTGGGTTCCTTTCTGTGTCTGATCACACAGCAAAGCACTAGAAGTAGGTCAGTGACTGTCATCTCACTGGGCTAATCATACATGCCCCAGGGGGAAACTTGCAGGATCATAAAGGCAAGGCAGTGCCTATTCTGCTTATATTCTTACCGAATTGCTGTTCAAACTTTTATTAATTGCCAGTTGTACACACTTCATAATACGTAGGATCATTTAGCCCATTGAGTCTGCTCTACTATTCCACCATGGCTGATTTATTATCCCTCTCAACGCCATTCTCCTGCCTTCTCTCTGTAACATTTGAACTCTTATTAATCAAGAACCTATTAACTTCCTTTAAATATAAAGTTTAAAGTAAATGTATTATCAAAGCATGTGTATGCCACCATATACAACCCTGAAATTCAATTTCTTGTGAGGTTCACAGTAAGTACAAAGAAATACAGTAGAATCAATTAAAAATCAACACATGACAGAGACAGACAAACAACCAATGTACAAAAGAGAACAAACTGTGCAAATTACAAAGATAAATACATAAATATGTAATAAACATCAAGAACACTAGTTATAGAGTTCATAAAAGTGAGTCCATAGGTTGTGAAATCAGTTCATTGTTGGGGTGAGTGAAAATATCCCTTTTGGTTCAAAACCTTAATGGTTGAGGGGCAATAACTGTTCCTGAATTGGGTGGTGTGGGACTTGAGGCTCCGTTACCTCCTTCCTGATACAGCAGTGAGGAGAGAGTATGGTCTGCATGGTGGGGCTCCTTGATGATGGATGCTGCTTTCCTGCTTTCCTTGTAAATGTGCTCAATAGTGTGAAGGGAATTACCTATGATGGACTGGTCTCTATCCACTACTTTTTGTAGGTTTTTTCCATTCAACACCCAATGATTTGGCCTCCACAACCAGCTATGGAAATGAATCTGTTGTGGTAGTTAATAGTGTAATTCCTATGCTGGCCTCCTGGTGTGTGCTCTGCCCTCTCCTTCAATATCGAACACAATAAATGCGACAGATTCACCATCCTCTGGCTAAAGAAGTTCCCCATCATCTCCGTTCTAATGGGATGCCCTTGTATTCTGAGGCTGTGTCCTCCATGTCCACTCTATATAGGCCTTTCAGTATTTGGTAGGTTTAGAATGTAGAACAGTACAGCACAGAAACAGGCCCTTTGGCCCACAATGTTGTGCCAAACCAAATAATCAAATGGCCAACTAAACTATTCCTCTCTGCCCTCACAATGTCAATATCCTTCCATTTTCCTCACTTTCATGTGCCTACCTAAACATCTCTTAAATATCCTTAATGCATCTGCCTCTACCATCACCCCAAGCAGCACATATCAGGCACCCTCCACTCTCTGTGTAAAAAACTTGCCCTTCGCATCTCCTTTGAAATTACCTCCTCTCACCTTAAGTGCATGCCCTCTGGTATTAGCCATTTCTACCATGGGTAAAAGATACTGTCTGCCTTCTGTATCTACAAACGTTTGTACACCTCTCATAATCTTATAAACCTCCAGCAGAATTCCTCTCAGCCTCCGTCACTCCAGAAAAAAACAATCCAAGTCTGTTCGACCTCTCGGTATAGCACATGCTCTCTAATCCAGGCAGTATCCTGGTAAACCTCCTCTGCACCTGATCCAAAGCATTGACATCCTTCCTATAATGAGGTGACCAGGACTGTATGTAATACTTCAGATGCAGCCTAACAAGAGTTTTATAAAGCTGCAACATAACTTCCTGACTTCTGAACTCAATCCCTTGATTTAAAAAGGCAAGCTTGCCATATGCTTTCTTAACCACCCTATCGATCTGTGTAGCCACTTTTAGGGAGTTGGGTCCCCATGATCACGCTGCTCATCAACACTGTTAAGGGTCTTGCCATTCATCTGCCATTACTCTGCCTGTATCTGTAACTGATCTTATCCCACTCAATTCTTTGCTAGTCATCTACACTATTCTCAACACCACCAATTTTCATATCATCTGATAACTTACTAACCCACCCATGTACATTTTCATCCAGGTTATTTACATACATCGCAAATGGGAGAGGTCCCAATACATACCCCTGCAGAATACCACTAATCACAGACATCCATTTAGAATAAGTCCCTTCAACCACTATCTTCTGTCTTCTATAGCCAGTTCTGAATCCAAAAGGCCAAATCACCATTGATCCCATGCATATTAATCTTCTGTATGAGCCTCCCATGAGGATCTTTGTCAAATGCCTTACTAAAATCCATGTAGACAACATTCACTGCCTTGATCTCTCTCATCATCTTGTCAAAAAAGTCAATCAAGTTAGTAACTTGCCCCACACAAAGCCATGCTGCATCTCCCTAATTAGGCCATGGTTTTCTAAATGCTCATAAATCTTATCCATAGGAATTCTCTCCAGTTATTTCCCAACCACTGATGTAAACCTCACCAGTCTATAGTTTCCAGGATTATCTCTGGTTCCCTTCTTGAATAATGGCACAAAATTATCTACTCGCCAGTCTTCCAGGACCTTACCTGTGGCTAGGGTTGATACAAATATTTGTCAAGGCCCCTGAAATCTCTTCATTTGCCTCTCTCAATAACCTGGGGTATATCCCATCAAGCCCTGGGGACCTATCCACATTATAGGCATCCGTTAGTCTCGTGAGACCATGGATTTGTGCCTTGGAAGGTTTCCAGGGTGCAGGCCTGGGCAAGGTTGTATGGAAGACTGGCAGTTGCCCGTGCTGCAAGTCTCCCCTCTCCACGCGACTGATGTTGTCCAAGGGAAGGGCACTAGGGCACCAGTGTCATCACAGAACAATGTGTGGTTAAGTGCCTTGCTCAAGGACACAACACGCCGCCTCAGCTGAGGCTCGAACTAGCGACCTTCAGATCACTAGACCAACGCCTTAACCACTTGGCCATGCGCCAACACTATCCATATTAATTCTCTTTAAGAGATACAATACTACCTCCTCCCTTAGCTTGAAATGCCCTAGCATATTAATACGTTTGGCACGGATTTCCTTATCCTTCATGTTCTTCTCCTTGGTAAGCACTGATGAACAGTACTCATTTAAGGACCTCAACCACATCCTTTGGATCCAAGCAAATGTCCCTCCCTTTATCCTTGAGTGGTCCCACCCTCTTACTCCTGATGTATGAATAGAATGCCTTGGGATTCACTTTAATCCTACTTACCAATGACTTTTCATGGCTCCTCCTGGCTTTCCTAATTCCCTTCTTGAGTTCTTCTCTGGCTACTTTATAATCTTCAAGGGTCCTCCTTGATTCGAGCTTCCTGAGTTTTACCTACTTTTCCTTTTTCATCACCTCTCTCAACATCCAAGGTTCTCTTATCTTGTCATTCTTGCCCTTCCTTCAGACTGGAATATCCCTGTCCTGTACTCTCTTCAGTTGGTCTTTAAACACACGCCACATGTCAGATGTGGACCTGCCAAGCTCCTGATGAAGGGTTTCAGCTGAAAATGTTGACAGTTTATGGCTCTCCATAGATGCTGCCTGACCTGCTAAGTCCTCTAGCATTCTATGTGTGTTGCTCAGCCATTACCAAAGCTATTATCTCTCATTTCTATTGAAGTCAATAGAATTAGAATGAGTCTAAATGTCTTTGTGTTGAGTTTTAAAATTCCCCAAAGATGATTCGATTTTTCTCATTTCAGATGTACTTTGCAGTGTATTTTCACAGCATCACAGGAATAAAATGTAACATAGGTCAGCTACTGAATGATATTTGTACCAATGGGTGGCCATTTTATTAGGTACACCTGCTCATTAATGCAAATATCTAATCGGTCAATCGTGTGGCAGCAACTCAAACCGGGAAAAGAATACAGACATGGTCAAGAGGTTCAGCTGTTGTTCAGACCAAACATCAGAATGGGGGAAAAATGTGATCTGAGTGACTTTGACCATGGAATGATTGTTGGTGAAAGATGGAGTAATTTGAGTGTCTCAGAAACTGCTGATCTGGGATTTTCACACACAACAGTCTCTAGAGTTCACAGGGAAGGCTGTGAAAAACAAAAAAAAATCCAGTCAGAGGCAGCTGTACAGGTGAAAATGTCTGGTTAATGAGTGAGGTCAGAGGAGAATGACTCAGATAATTCAAATAACCAGGTGCTATAGAAGAGCAACTCTGAATGCACTACATATCAAACTTTGAAGTGGATGGGCTACAGCAGCAGAAAGTCATGAATACACATTGTTTGGCCACTTTATTAGGTACAGGAGGTATACACTAATTAGCAGTATATATTAATCTAACTGTTGTAACCAAGACACCATGCAACTTTAGCATAGAACAGTGATCCCAACATGGGTGGTAATGCCCCCTGAAGGGGACGGTTACACGTCATAAGGGGTCGTTAGAGGAAATGAAAGTCATCAGTGGGTGTTCAAGATTCTTGGGGCGGGTGGGGGGGCAGCGCACTAACTTGAAGCACAAGACCTGACTGACCATCTGACCAGGCACTGGACCACAGGAAGAAACAGCTCTGCAGGCAGTGAGCACTCATCGTCACAACGCATCTGAAACTCAGCAATCTCATCCAACCTTGCCAACAAAACAGATATTATTGGGGACGAATAAATTAGCAACCAGGCTGCCCAACAGTTCCCATTGACTCGCATCATGGAACAAGTTCATGCAATTTAACCATTGGTAAGTCAAGTACACCTTCTCAACTTTCTCTACCGTTCTACAGAAAACAAGTCGCACGGCAATACAGTGCTGGCCAGAACCAAACTGTGAAATAGAGCCAATGAGTGAACCTGTTGACCCCGAGGATTCCTTTTGAGGTGTTCAAAGTGACCTTGGCTTCATATGTGAGGTCAAGAACCATCTTTGGAGATTATGAGAACTTACGTGATTTTGATTGTGCTGTGTCCACTTTTATTGGAAAATTGGAAATTCATAAGAAAAAATATTTTCTCACAGTTTCCCTACATGGAAAGTATGGTATTCTCTTTCACAGACAGTGGTTTGCAAGAATATTGCTTACACCTGCAGTCACTGAAGGATTTTCAGAATCAAATCGAGGATTTGATCAATTTGGAAATTCCACAGCGGGTAACTAACCTGTTTCTTTGCAAGGTGGAAGAACAGGAAGAGAGCTTGCAAGAAATTATCAAAATTCAGAATGATGAAGAAGCAAAAATGCTTTTCAAAAGTGTCAGCTGTTATGGTATGTAGCTACACAGGCAGATGAAGTTTCCTGCTCTTTGGAGAAAAGCCAAACTGCTCTTCATTGCATTTCCATCCTCCTACCTTGTTGAAAGAAGCTTCAGTGCAGTGAACCACTACTTACTGAAAACAGAAACTACTAGGACACTGTTATGCACGGGGACTTAAGGCTTTTACTGTCACAACTTGAACCAGATATTTCAACTTGTGCTAAACACCATCAAGCTCAAGGATCACATTGATTTCAAAACTGCTGTACAGAGCACAGGTACTATGTAAGCTAGGTTTAAGACAAATAAAAATTTAAAGCAGAATTATTTTTCTCATGTTAGCATATGGTAGACATAGTTTTACACTTTGGGGGTGCCAGCAAGTATATTGTGCCTAAGAAGGGTGTTGGCAAGTATGAATGTGCTTTCGGGGGGCATTGAGCCAAAAACAAAGGTTGGGAAACACTGGTGTAGATTAATGCACAAGATCTTCTCTATACATCATTCCAAAAACAGTGCAAGGAACAGTAAACACCACTCTTTCCTACTGTTCCTTTCACTAATTTATTTGTTTTTTTCTTTTCCTGCCTGCCTTTGTTGATGATCCATCTCTTGAACTTGTTCAGTCCTTCCGGGTGAAGGTACTCCCACAATGCTTTTGGGAAGGAATCTCCAGGATACAACAAACAAGTTGAATAAATGGGAACAACATACGGTGCATTTAAGTTTGCAGAAGGCATTGGATAAGGTACCTCATAAAAGGTGACAATGATATATTATCATGGATAGGGATCAGCCCTCAATCTGAAAATAGGATAAATGGCCATTTTCAAATTGGCAATTAGCAACTTGTGGGGTACCTCAAAAACCATTGCTGAGGCCTTAACTGTTTGCAGTCTATATGAGTGACTTTGATGAAGGAAGAAAATGTATGACAGCCAAATCGGATACAAAAATAGGTGGATTATAAAGTTGCAAGGACAACACAAAGGACCTACAGAGGGATACAGAAAGGGTAAATGTATGGTCGAGAAGTTGGCATATGCCACATAATGTGGAAGAAGGCAATGTTATCCACGTTGGAAGCAAACATGAAACAAAAGCTTAGGATTTAAGAAAATTGAGACCACAAGACGATTCAGTAGAAGGAGATCTGAGAATCCGTGTAGTTGAATTGGAATTGGTTTATTATTCCACATTGCCACAGTGAATAGCTTGTCTTGCATACTGTTCATACAGATCAAATCATTACAGAGTGCATTGAAATAGAACAAAGTAACACCATAACATTGCAGAATAAAGTCTAATAGCTACAGGGAAAGTGCAAAATCATAACAGTAGATTGTGAGGTCGTGAGTCCATCTTAGCGAACTAGATTACCACTTACTAGTCTTATGACAGTGGGGTAGAGTTTGGCCTTTAGTGTGGTGGTACGTGCTCTCAGGCTTCCATATCTTCACCCCAATGGGAGTGAGCAAAGTGAATATCTGGGGTGAATGGGGTCTATGATTATGCTGGCTGGTTTACTGAGGCAGTAAGAAGTATAATCCGAGTTCATAGAGGAGGTGGGGGTCTGGTTTCCATAACGTGTTGAGCTCTGTCCACATGTTCTGAATTAAAAATAGAGGGCTATATGGGAGGAAGGGTTAGATTGACTTTGGAGTATGTTAAAAGGTTGGCACAGCACTGAGGGCCAAAGGGCCTGTCTTTCCCTCCCCCACCCAGCAGCTAGTTCAGAGTGAAAGATGCCAATCATCACAACATTCATATGGAGACTTCACTTTCTTGGACATCTGATTGAATGAAACGTGTCTGCAGCCTCACGATGAGTCCAACTGTTGTAAATTAACTTCACCCTTAATGTGCGTTGGTCCTTTGGTCATCTGCTTCCTAAACTGGTAACTTTCATGTCAGTAATCTCCAATGATTCCAGTAAAAAAAAAGATGACTATCATAATAATTTTCTAGCAAAGCACAATTCCAAATATCCTTTGCCTGCCACCATAAGCTGCTGCAGGAATGAATATGATAATGAGAGGATATTAAATTTATAAATCATGTTAATTGATTGTAATATTGCGGAGTGCGTTCAAGTTTTACTGTCGCATTGTGTGAAGTTCTTCACAACCGCTCCCTTAAAAGAACATAGAACAGAGATGAGTAAGGCACCATACAGGCCTCTCAGCCCGTGATGTGGTGCTGACATTCTAACCAAACCAGAATAAAGCTAACCCTTCCCTCCCACATAGCCTCCCTTTTTCTTTCAGTCATATGCCTTTCAAAGAGTCTCTTAAGTCAGCCTCTACAACTCCCCCACCCCACAGTGCAATCCAGGCATTGACCTATGTATGGTGGTGGTCTGTTGTGTCTGACGATGACAGGAGGCCTGTGCAGGAGAGTTTCTAAAGTGGAAAAGCAATTGCACTGGGTTAGTTCCACTCTCTTGACCTCAGAGTCTGGGTCCAGTGTCACAAACTGGGTTCTTCTTCGGTTGAAGTGGATGAACATGACGTTTTCTGTGCCTCGTCATACCCGTCACTCTCCACAGAGCGTTGCAGAACTGCCTTCCTGGCCGGCAGATCTTACTGTGGATATCATCCACCCAGTCTGCCCGAGCTGACTTCACACGCTAGGATAGGCATGATCCTATCTCACCAAGGTATGAGGTCTGCTGGCTGCCCTCACCCATTGAAGCAATGCACCCGAGTGTGGCTGCTGTCACGTGCAATCAGCTACTTGGAGCTGCAGGTGAGTGTCCGGTGAGCCCCTTCATCAGAGGTGCTACCCCTCCCCAGACGTCCCATGCACCCCAAATGTATTCATCATTCTTTGCGTGAAGACCCACCTCTGATGTCTTCTCTAAACTTTCTACCACTCTTCCTGAAAGAATACCACTCTGGTATTAGCCATTGCCACCATGGGGAGAAGGCCCTGGCTGTCCATTTTATCTATGCCTCTTATCATCCTGTATACCTCCATCAAGTCACTTCTCACCCTCCTTCACTCCAAAGAGAAAAGCTCTAGCTTGCTTAATCTTTCCTCATAAGAGATGCCCCCTAATCCAGGCAGCATCCTGAGTAAATTTCCTATCTACCCTCTCTAACTCTTCCAGATCCTTTCTATAACGAGGCACCTAGATCTGAACACAATACTCCAAGTGTGGTCTAACTGTGTTTTATAGAGCAGCAACATTGCCTTGAATAACGACGTCCAACACACCACACCATCTTAACCACCCTATCAACTTCTGCAGCAACTTTGATGGATCCACAGATGTGGACCCCAAGATTCCTCATTTCCACCACACTGCTAAGAATCATGCCATTAACCTTGTACCCTGCTTCAAGTTTGATCTTCCAAAGTGAATCACTTCTCACTTTTCCAGATTGAACTTCATCTGCCACTTCTCAGCCCAGCTCTGCATCCTATCAATGTCCTGTTGTAACCTACAATGACATCGTACACTCTCGACATTACCAACTTCTGTATCATCTGCCAATTTATTAATCTACCCTTCCAATTCCTCATCTAAGTCATTTCTAAAAATCACAAAGATTAGGGATCCCAAAACAGATTCCTGCAGAATACCACTGGTCACAGATCATCATCATCCTCATCAGGTGCCATGCCCAGTTTGAGATTTGATTGCCATGGCCCACACAATCCTGTTTAGGGTCAAGTGGATCAATTCATTGGTATTCATTTCCAGTTCTCTGGCTGCTGTCTCCATCATCATTTGTCTTTGTCTTCCTCTTGCTTTCTTCCCTTCAATCTTTCCCATAATTACCGTGCATTCTAACTCCTCTTTCCTAATCACATGTCCAATGAAGTTACGTTGCCTTTTCATGATCTCATACATTATTTCTCTTTTTGTGTTTGCTCTGTTCATGACATCCTCTTTAGATATTTGTTTCATCCATGATATTCTTTGCATCCTCCTCAAAAACCACATCTCTGCTGCTTCAATTCGTTTCCTCATGTTACTAGATATTGCCCAACATTCTGACCATGTAACATAACTGGATAAACGTAACATTTCAGTACTCTGAGGCGGGTTGTCATGCCTAGTTTAGTATTGGTCAGTATACTCTTCATTCTCGTAAAGGTGTCTTTTGCCATCCCTATTCTTCTTTTGATGTCCATGTTGCACCTGCCATCTGATGTCACCCAGCTTCCTAAATAACAAAAGTTCTGTACTTGTTTTATGTCTTCCCCATTTATTCTCAGCCTGTAGATAGGATTCTCTTTCTTTTTGGATATCACCATACATTCTGTCTTTTTTCAGTTGATAGATAGACCCATTTTTGCACTTCCTTCAACAATTATATCAATTATGTTTTGTAGTTCTTCCTCCATACTTGCAATTAACACAGTGTCATCTGCATATCTGAAATTATTGATGTTTTCACCGCCAACCTCGTCACGGATCACTAGGCAGAATACACTCCATCTACTACCACCATCTGCATTCTTTGGGCAACCTAATTCTAAGTTCATGCAGCCAAGTTTCCCTGAATCCTATGACTCTTGACAATCTGAATGAGCCTAACATAGAGAACTTCATCAAATACCTTCCTAAAATTCATATATGCCACATCCTCTACTTTCATCAATTTGTTTGTCACTTCCTGGAAAAAGTCAATCAAGCTTATGAGGCATGACATGCCCTTCACAAAGCTATTCTGACTCACCCTAATCAGAATTATGCTTTTCCAAATATTTGCAAATCCAGCCTCTAAGAACCTTCTCCAATAGTTTGTCCACCATTGACGTAAGACTCACTGGTCTATAATTCCCAGGATAATCTCTATTACTTTTCTTGAACAAAGGAAGAACATTTGCCTCCCTGCAATCTTTTGATACTACTCCTGTCAACAGTATCATTTCATAAGGTGTAGCAATCATTTCCTGGAGTAACCAGGGGTATATCCCTTCTGTTCCCATTAATAGTTTTCAAAAAGTTCCAACACATCTTCTTTCCTAACTTCAACATTGTCCAGGACATTAGCCTGTTCTACACTCTTACATTTGGCAAAGGACCCTCTCACTCTTCCATTGAAGAGTGGAGGAAGTAACGGGCTGAAGAAAAAAGAATCTAATAGATAGAGAAACTCTTACTTCACTTCACCCTCTTCCACCCAGCCACTTTCCACTTTCCTGGTTTGACCTATCACCTGTCAGCTTTTACTCCTTCCACTCCCTCCACCTTCTGGCTTCTGTCCCCTTCCTTTCCAGTCCTGATGAAGGGACTTATCATGAAACGTCGAGTGTTTATTGCCCTCCATAGATGCTGTCTGACTTGCTATGTTCCTCCAACATTTTGTATGTATGTTGGTCAAGATTTCCATCATCTGCAGAATCTCTCGTGTTTGTGAAATACTTTCCCATACCATCTTCTACTGTCCCTGTCCAAGGCTATGGTAAAGGTCAAGGAATTTTGTTACTGTCTCCTAAATTTTCACCCATCGAGAGATTTGTTACCTGACCGTGTTGATTACCTAATACTAGATCCATTAGGAACTTACCTCTAGTCAGCTTGCCCACATTGCGTCAGGAATCCTTCCTGGACACACCTTACAAATTCTGCCCCATCTAAACATTTTGCACAGAGGTGGTGCCAGTCAATGCAACACACAAAATGGTGGAGGAACTCAGCAGGCCAGGCAGCATCTATAGAAAAGAGTACAGTCGATGTTTCGGGCAGGACTGGACTAACAAATCTGGAAACCATGTGGTACAAGCTAGTGTGAAGACATGTTCCCAAAAAAATACATGGGTGTGGTAGCGGGACTACGTGAGCAGGTGGTTGAAGAGGTTACAGAGGGGGAGCAGTGAGAGAGGGTTTCACTGAACTCACATCGAAGGGAAGATTTAAACTTCTTCAGGATAGGCATCAGTCCAGTCCTGCCGAAGGGTCTCGGCCGAAATGTCGACTCTACTCTTTTCCATAGATGCTGCCTAGCCTGCAGCATTCCTCCAGCATTTTGTATGTGTTGCATTGTTTTCCAACATCTGAAGGTTTTCTCTTGTTTGTGGTGCCAATCAATATTAGAGAAGTTGAAGTCACCCATGACAACAAATCCGTTTTTGCATCTTTCCAAAATCTGCCTATTGTTCTGCACCGCAGTACCCCTGTTGCAATTAGGGACCTATAGAATGCTCCCAATAGAGTGATTTCTCACTTTATGCTTCGATTTCCACCCACACTGACTCAGTAGACGATACCTCCTCCATGTCCTTCCCTTCTGCTGCTGATTGCCAATGCTGCCTCTTGATAAGGAAACTTCCCTGAAGCAATTTGACAAACTTTGTCCCATCCAGTCCTTTAACAGTATGGGAGTCTCAGTCAAAATGTGGAAATTTAAAATCTACTATTATGATCTTATTTTTCTTTTAACTGTCTGCTATTTCTCTACAAATGTGCTCCTCTAAATCCTGGTGGCTATTGGGAGGGTGTGTGATATAATCCCATTAATGTGGTCATCCCCTTCTTGTACCTCAGATCCATCCAATCTGTCCTGTCTGAGCATTGCGATTTCTCTGACAAGTAACACCACCCCTCCTCCTTTAATCCCTCCTGCTCTCTCATGCCTCAAACAACAGGGCACTGCCAGTTCTGCCCCTTCTGCAACCAAGTCTCAGTAACAGCAACAATATCACAATTCCACATGCTCACCTATGCTCTAAGCACATCTGCCTTACCTGCAATGTTCCTGGCATTGGAACGAACACAACTCAGAACATGAGTCCCACCAAGCTCAACCTTTTGGTTCCTGTCTTTGTATGTAAGCTTAACATCTACTTTGCCCACAACCATTCACTACGTGCCCTGGCAATCTGGTTCCCATCCCCTAGTAATTCTTGATTACCCCCGTGGAGCAGCACTAGCTAACCTTCCTACAATAATTTTGCCCCTCCCCCCCCCTTCAGTTCAGGTGCAAACTATCTATTTGTACAGGTACCACCTTCTCTGTTTTGAGGAAGGCGAATGCAATATTAGCATTCATTTCATGGGAAATGGAATACAAAAGCAAGGATGTAATGTTGAAACTTTGTAAAGCACTGGTGAGGCCTCACCTGGAGTACTGTGAGCAGGTTTGGTTCCCTTATCTTAGAAAGGATATGCTGAAACTGGAGAGGGTTCAAAGGAGGTTCACGAAAATGATTCCAGGCTTGAATGGCTTGAAATATGAAGAGTGTTTGATGGCTCCGGGCCAGTATTCACTCGAATTCAGAGGAATGAGGGGTGGCTTCATTGAACCCTACCGGATGGTGTAAGGCCTTGATAGAGTGGACGTGGAGAGGATGTTTCCTATGGTGAGAGAGTCTATGGTGGGATCAACCATGATGAAATGGTGGAGCAAACCCGATGGGCCAAATGGCCTAATTCTGCTCCTATATCTTATGATCTTAAATCTAACTATTTTTTTACTGGCCCTTGCCTAGTGCTTAATAACCCAAATTATCTCAAGCTCTGCAGAAAATCCATTCGCTTTTTTAAATCTGGTGCATTGCTCTTCCACAGAGAACTGACCCAAACGAGCTCAAGCTCAGCAGAAAATCCCAACAGACCCTACTCACTTTTTATGTTTTGATTACATGATTGCATACTCCACGTAACAATTAGTTATTCACTCCTTATATAGTGCTTTTCACAACCACAAAACACACCCAAGCATCTGGCAGAGAGTAACATACTGAAGTCACTGCCATAACATTGGTAATGTGGAAACCATTCAATAACAGCAAGTCCCCACAAACAACAACAATTAGCCATGATCAACAGAAACTCTGTTCTCCAAATGTTGAATGTGGGTCGAATATTGGCCTGACCAGCAAAGAGGAAACTATTTACTCCCACTGATCTACTTAAAAATAGAGCCTTGTGATCTCTTACAACAGCCTGGGAAAACAAACAGGGCCTCACATGACCAACTCAAAGGACAGTTGCCTAGAAATCTACTCTGGATCTAAGTGTAAAATGTAGGCTATTGTAGCCACAGAGCAGAGCTTAATAACATGACCTCAGCCCAAAAGTATGTGTTTGGTCCGAGTATGTGTGTACTTTGATAACACATTTGGTTTCTGTTGTTCAGGCAGTGCTAGCTCAGCTCAACAGTTTATGGTGGTCTATATCATTAACGTGATATTATTAACATGTTTAAGATAGTTCCATTTACAAGAATAGAAGAAGTACCCAAGTCAACTTCAGAATGACTAACTTTTAAGTTTGTATCTAAGCAGTGCATTCAACATGTCTCCCCAGGCAAGCACGTCTGACAATGCAGCATTCCTTTCATATCACTCTGTATTACGAGTCAGATTTTGCTCTTGGGTCTCTGGAAAACCTAGAAGCATTCCGCTGAGTGCCAAGTATGCTCCCATCTGAGCCACATAGTCACAAAGACTTACAGCATAGAAACAAGTACTTCGGCCCTTCTTGACATGCTGTCTGTGTTGCTGAGTTCCTCAATTATTTTGTGTGTGTTGCCCTCTAAGCTAGGATTGGTATTTGTTTATTATTGTCACATGTACCAAGGTACGAAGATACAGTGAAAAGCTTGTTTTGCATACTGTTCATACAGATTAAACCATTATGCAGTACATTGACCTAGTGTATGCCAGGAAATGTAGATGAGGCTTGACCCAAAAGCAGAGCAGTGGAGACAATTTAGCATTGAGCGATAACCTTAATAATCAACCGTAAAATAACAAGCCATGAGGAGTCGCAAAACATGAGAGAACCGATACTAAACTCACAGGTAAAAAGGTAACTGAAGGCTTGAAGCTACTGGTTGAGGCTGGCTAGTTCATATGAGTGAACGAGGATTGTGGATGATAGCTGGGTTTAAATAGGCTGCAGCTGATGAGTTGGAAACAAGTGGCAAGTGAATCCTGTTAGCTGGATGGAGACTGGGAGGAACCTCCATCTGCAGTTCTGACAGTATAAGGTAAAACAATAACAATAGAACAAAAATCTACCAAAAAATTGCAGTGCAGGTAAATGATAACATGCAAGGTCATAATGAGGTAGATTGTGGGGCCAAGAGACTATCTTATTGTGTAAGATTTTGATAACAGTGGACAGAAGCTGTCCTTGAGCCTTGTGTTATGTGCTTTCAAGCTTTTGCATCTTCTGCCAAATAGGAGAGGAGAGACAGGAGTATGTTTTCTCCCTTCTCCCATCAGGCAGAAGATACAAAAGCTACTTCCTTTTTCCTGCACTTGCCCCATACTTCTCTAAATCTTCTTCTCAAATGTCTTATCCACAGCTGACATCATAATTTAATCCCTAGAGCACTGATAACTCTTGGGTGAATCTGGATTCCACTTTTCCGAACTCAAGGTATCCATTATAAGGTGCTGACCCAGACTGGCATGCAATCCTCCAGCACTGCGTGAAGTGGTGGCACAACTCGAACTCCTCGATATTCCAAGCCCTTGGTTATAAAGGCTGACCATCAGCCCCTGTGTGAGGTTATGCATAAACAGCATGACGTGTGGATGAGAACACGTATGGGAGGGGATGAGGCAGGGGTCTAGCCAAAATGTCTGACTAAACATACTTATACATAAATTTGGAATGGGTGCAAAGGAGATTCACCAGGATGTTGCACAAGATGGAGCATTCAAGTCATTAGAAGAGATTGGAGAGGTAAGGTCTGATTTCCCTAGAGTAGAGGATGTTACAAGGGGTATGATAGTGGTATCTAAAAATATGAGGGAAGAGAACAGGTAAATTACAGGAAACCATTTCCCATATCAAAGGAACAATAGATAAAACTAGAGGATGCAGATTCAAGGTAAGGAGTGAGAGATTTAAAGGAATTTTGAGAAGGACCTTTTTCACCCAGTTAGTGGTAAGTAAGGAGTGAAAGAAATAAGAATCACTGGCAGCATTTAAGAAGTGTTTAGACAAATACTTGCAGTGCCAAGACATTGAGGGCCAAATGTTAGAAGATGGGATTAATACCATCCATGTCCACTGGTCTACATGGACAGAGAACATAGGACATAGAGCAGTACTGAGGTGGTGGTAGATGCACAGCACAGACCCTGCGGTTGAAATTAGCCTACTCCGAGGTCAATCTAATGCTTCCCTCCCACACAGTCCTTTATTTTTTTATATTCATGTGCCTATTTAGAGTCTCTTAAATGTCCCAAATGTATGTACATCTACCACCACCCCGGGCAGCGTGTTCCATGCAATCACTGCTCTCTGTGTAAACGAACTACCTCTGACATCTTTCCAGTCCTCCAGTCACCTTAAAAATATATAGAAACATAGAAAACCTACAGCACAATACAGGCCCTTCTATGTTCTATTGTGTGAACAATTTCCACTCTGGGAAAAGGGTGCTGGCTGTCCACTCCATCTAGAGTCAAAGAGAGATATTCTATAGCTCTGAAGCAGGCCCTTTAGTCCATGTTGACTTTTAGTTTGCCAACTCCTATTGACCTGCACTCGGACCATAGCCCTCCATACTCCTCCCATCTATGTACCTATCCAAATTTCTCTTCATGTTGAAATCTCCGAATCCACCACTTCCAGTGGCAGCTCATGTCACACTCTCACCACCCTCTGAGTGAAGAAGTTGCCCTGTAAACATTTCACTTCTCACCCTTAACCCATGACCTCTCCTCTAGTTCCAGTCTCAAACAACCTCAGTGCAAAAGGCCTGATTTCACTTACTTTATCGATAACCTTCATAATTTTATATACTTCTATCAAATCTCCCCTTACGACTCTCTTAAACATCCCAAAAGTACGTGCCTCTACCACCAGCCATAACAGCTTGCTGCATGCACCTACTGCGCTCTGTGTAAACAAATTAACTCTGACATCCCTCCTATACCCGAGTACAAAAGGCAGCAGAAGGTCACTACAGCTAAAAAGTGCTTTGACCAATGGCCAATCTGTGTTTGGCATTGATTAGCAAGAGCAAATTAAAGGAACGCAAGGGCAAACGCAGTGGCCATCATCTGATTGGACAGAGTCAGAGTGGTGATCTTGAGGCTTTAGCTCTTCGAGGCTTCGGCAAAGAGAGGCTTCGGTCAAAGAAAAGTTCTAAGTTAAGTTTACTTTTTCTTCCCTTCTTTATATCTGCTCAGCAAGGATAGTAGAGATGCCAGGGAGGATGGTTGGATACTCCTCGCGGGATGTGGGAAGGCTGGGAGACCTCCAATGTCTCTGATGACCACATCAGCGAGAAGTGCATCTAGCTGCAGCTTCTACAGACAATGGAAAGGAGTTGGAGCCAGAACTGGATGAACTCCAGATCATTCCGGAGGCTGAGGGGGACTGACATGACAGTCAGGAAGTGGGTAGGGGTTAAGGAGCCAGTGCAGAGTACCCCTGTGGCCTTCCTGCTCGACACCAGGTATATCACTTCAGTTACTGTCAGCGGGGATGACCTAATATAGGAAAATCACAGTCATCAGGTCTCTGGCACTGAGTCTGTCTCTGTGACTCAGAAGGGAAGAGGGAAGAAGAGGCATGCTGTGGTGATAGGGGATTCATTAGTTAGGGAACGGACAAGAGTTTCTCTGGGCAAGAATGAGATTCCCGGATGGTATTTTGCCTCCCAGGTGCCAGGTTGAATCTCAGATTGAATCCTCCGCATTCTTAAGTGGGAGGGTGAACAACCAGGAGTCATGGTCCATGTAGGTACCAATGACGTGGGTAGGATGCGTGATAAGGTTCTGCATAGGGAGTTCAGGGAGATGGGTGCTAAGTTAAAGGGCAGGACCTTCAGGGTTGTGATCTCAGGTTTGCTACCTATGCCACATGCTAGTGAGGCCAGAACTAGGAAGATTATACAGTTTAACATGTAGCTAAGGAGTTGGTGTAGGAGGGAGGGCATAAGATTTTGGGATCATTGAGTTCTCTTCCAGGGAAGGTGAGATCTGCATCTGAACCGGAGGGGAACTAATATCCTCGTGGGAAGGTTTGTTAATGCTACGTGATGGGGCTTAATCTAGAGTTGCACGGGGATAGGAACCAGAATGCCAGAACAGTTCATGGAGAGGTTGGTAAGAGCTCAGACAAAGTTAGGAATCAAATGGTTGAGCATGGTGCAACTAGTGTCCTGAGCTGTGTGTATTTCAATGCAGGAGGTATCATAGGAAGGGTGGATAACAGTGCTGAAGTTAACGTAGCAGGTTTACGAACAGAGGCAATGTGTAATGAGGAGAAGCTGTTGATAGGGCAAAATTGCAGTCAACAGGATGAGTTCCAATGTAAAAGGCGTACAAAATCAAAAAGGATGAATACAGGCTTGGAGGTGTTATATTTGAAAGAGCACAGCATACGGAATAAGGTAGATGAACTTGCAGCACAGTTGTAGATTGGCAGTTATGATGCTGTAGGCATCACTGAATCATTGCTGAAAGAAGGTTATAGCTGGGAGCTTAATGTCCAAGGATACACAGTGTATCGAAAGGACAGGCAGGAAGGCAGAGGGGGCAGCGTCCCACGGTTGATAAAAAATGAAATCAAATCATTAGAAAGAGGTGACATGGTGTCAGAAAGTGTTGAATCATCATGGATAGAGCAAAGGAACTGCATGAGTAAAAATATCCCGATAGAAGTTGTATACAGGTGCCCAAATAGTAGTAAGGATGTGGTCTACAAATTACAAAGGGAGATTCGAAATGCATGCCAAACGGGCAAAGTTACAATAGTCATGAAGGACTTCAATATCAAAGGTTTATTTATTATCAAAGTATATGACTCTGAAATTCCTCTCCAGATAGCCACAAAACCAAGAAAGAACGGCAGGGTGATTATCAACCCCAAGATTCCTTCCCCCTGAACAAAGAGCGAAGCAAAACAGAACAGGGACTTTGACCCCAATCACACTAACTTACACACAAAAAAAAACAAGAAAGATCAAGCAAAAAACATAGACCATAAGACTGAAAATAGTCCAAAGTCCAAGTCCACATCCAAAATACAGAAAACCTGGGCAACCTTCTCCCTCTCCGTAGCAGTGTGAACTCACCAGCAATAAAAAGATAGTCACCCCTCTCCGTAACAGAGCAATCTCACCAGCAATAGAAAGGCAGTCTCCCCTTTCCGTAGCAGAGCGATCCCCCAGCAATAAAAAGGCAGGCAACTTGCATTGCAATCTTCCTCATCACTTTAACTGGTGAACAAAGGAAGCTTTAATTGACAAAATGGAATCAAACATGAGCTTGCAGCCTTCTTCCCACCAGGTTCCCCAGGTAATCTCTAAGGTAAGGAAATGTTCAGCACAGCTTTGTGGGCTGAAGGGCCTGTATTGTGCTGTAGGTTTTTCTATGTTTCTATGTTCCTGAATGGTGCCTCTGCCTCCACGAATCCCCTCAGAGACTACAGAGTGCAGAAACATCCAAACAATCTCCAGACTACAAATCGGAGGCTCCAACAGTTCCAGAATCACATTTAAGATGAAAAACACACGCAAGAGACATAAAAGAAGTGAAATATACATTTTCATGATCTATCCAGAAGATGTCGACCAAAGGAGCATTGTAGACAGGTGCCATCTTGATCGGAAGTATCAGACCAATATGCAAGTAGATTGGGAAAATCAGGTTTGTGTTGGATTCCACGAGGAGGGATTTCTAGAGTGCCTATAAGCTGGCTTTTTAGAGCAGCTCATGACTGAGCCCACAAGGAGATCAGCTATTCTGGATTGAGTGTTGTGTAACGAACCAGAATTGATTAGGGAGTTCTCAGGGGAAAGTGATCATAATATGATCGAATTCACCCTGAAATTTGAGAAGGAGAAGCTAGAGTCAGATGTATCAGTATTATAGTGGAGTAAAGGGATTTACAGAGGCATGAGAGAGAAATTGGCCAGAATTGATTGGAGAAGAGCATTGGACGGGATGACGGCAGAGCAGCAATGGCTGGAATTTCTGGAAGCAATCTCATCGCAAAGGGGAAGAAGTATTCCAAAGGAAAGATGACACAACTGTGGCTAACAAGAGATATCAAAGCCAACATAAAAGCCAAAGAGAGCATATAATGGAGCAAAAATCAGTGGGAAGTTAGAGGATTAAGAAGCTTTTAAAAACCAAGAGAAGGCAACTAAAAAGTCATTAAGGTAAAGATGGAATATGAACATAAGCTAGTTGATAGAATTAAAGAGGATACCAAAAGTTTCTTCAGATACATAAAATGTAAAAGAGAGGCGAGAGAGGAAATTGGACTGCTGGAAAATGGTGGTAGAGAGGTAGTAATAAGGGACAATGAAACGGCGGATGAATAATTTGCGTCAATATTTACCGTGGAAGATACTAGCAGTATCGTGGAAGTTTCAGGTGTCAGGTGTCATGAAGTGTGTGAAGTTACCATAAATAGAGAGAAGGTTCTTGGGAAACTGAAAGGTCTAAAGATTGATAAGTCACCTGGACCAGATGTACACTCCAGGGTTCTGGAAGAGGTGGCTAAAGAGATCATGGAGGCATTAATATGATCTTTCAAGAATTGCTAGATTCAGGAATGGTTCTGGAAGCCTGGAAAATTGCAAATGTCACTCCACTCTTCAAGAAGGGAGAGAGGCAGAAGAAAGGAAACTATAGGCCTGTTAGTCTGACCTCAATAGTTGGGCCTCAATAGTTGGGGAGATGTTGGAGTCAATTATTAAAGGTGAGGTCTCAGGGTTCTTGGAGGCACATGAAAAAATAGGCAGTAGTCACCATTGTTACCTCAGGAGAAAATCTTGCCTGACAAATCTGTGGGAATTCTTTGAAGAAATAAGAAGCAGGATAAATAAAAGAGAATCAATTGTTGTGTACTTGGATTTTCAGAAGGCCTTTCACAAGATGCCACACATGAGGCTGCTTGACAAGCTACGAGCCCGTGGTATTACAGGAAAAATTCTAGCATGGATAACACAGTGGCTGATTGGCAGGAGACAAAGAGTGGGAATAAAGTGAGTCTTTTCGGGTTGGCTGTTCCACAAGGGTCTGTGTTGGGATCAATTCTCCTTATGTTATATTTCAATGATTTGGATGATGGAATTGATGGCTTTATTGCAAAGTTTGCAGATGATATCAAAATAGGTGGAGGGACAGGTAATTTTGAGGAAGTACCGAGGCTGCAGAAGGACTTAGACAGACTAGGAGAATGGGAAAATAAATGACAGATGGAATTCAATATCAGGAAGTGTATATTCATGCACTTTGGTAGAAGAAATGAAAAAATTGATTATTTTCTAAATGGAGCGAAAATACAAAACTGAGATGCAAAGTGATTTGGGAGTCCTTGTGCAGAATTTCCTAAAGGTTAACTTGTAGGTTGAGTCTGTGGAGAGGAAGGCAAATGTAAAGTCAGCATTCATTTCAAGAGGACTGGAATATAAAAGCAAGGATGTAATGTTGAGACTTTATAAAGCACCTGGAGCATTGTGAGCAATTTTAGGCCCCTTACCTTAGAAAAGATGTGCTAAAACTGGAGAAGGTTCAAAGGAGGTTCACGAAAATGATTCCAGGATTGAATGGTTTGTCATCTGAAGAGCGTTTGATGACTCTAGGCCAGTGTTCACTGGAATTCAAAAGAATAAAGGTTGACCTCATTGAAACCTATCAAATGATGAAAGGCCTTGATAGAGTGGATGTGGAGAGGATGTGATGGGAGAGTCTAAGACCAGAGGATACAGTCTCAGAATAGAGGAGCATCCTTTTTAGATCTTAGACGAGGAGGAATTTTGTTAGCCAGAGAGTGATGAATCTGCGGAATTCTTTGCTACAGGCAATGTGGAGGCCAAGTTGTTCAGCAGGAGATTGGGGTTGAGAAGAAAATTGGATTAGCCATGTTGAAACAGTGAAGCCATCTCAATGGGCCAAATAGCCTAATTCTGCTCCTATATCTTCTAGTCTTATGATCTCATTGTTTTAAGCTCTAGGGTATAAACTCTTAACCTGCTCGACCTTTCCCCATAACTGAGGTCCTCAAATCCTGACAATCATATATTTTCTCTGTACACTTTCGATCTTATTGACTGTGGGTAGGTGATGAGAACAGCATGCAATTCTCCAAGTTAGGCCTCACCAACGTCTTCTTAAACTTCAACATAACATCCCATTTCCTGTACACAATACTTTGATTTATGACGGCCAATGTGCCAAAGGCTTTCTTCACCACCCTGAGACTCCATGCCTTTTATCATCGTATACATGATGCTATAATGGGCCCCAGATGAGCTGTTTCCATGCTCTCTGACTCCTTGTCTCTATAAAGGAGGAATCAGAAGGGAAGAAAAAATGCTTGAGACGGAGAGGATGCCTAACAAACTGTGAGGCAGGGCAGGGAATGAGTTTTGAACAGCTTAAATGTTATCGACAGTGCATTGAGAAGCATTTGATGAGTGTGGAAAATGCATATACTGTAGAACGGAACGTTCTGCTGACCATATTGAAAAGCATTTGAACACGGTGAAAAAGGTTTTTCAACATGTCTTAATGCACTGAATCTTCACACTGTCAGCTCAGAACCACCGTAAATTAAAGATGAGCAAAGCTGCCATGCTGCTTGTTTACATTTTGGGCAGAACTGTCAACATTGTCAAAAAGGATGTTCACATCACCTTACTGAAACCCTTAAATGTCAGGTCATTTTCAGGTTAGCAAGTATTTTTCCTATCATATGGACTTAGCATACAAGACAGCTTACTGCTGTGTTCCCTATTCCGACACATCACAGTCAGTAGAATCACACAGTTTTCTGTACTCCTCCAGAATTTCACCCACCAAAGGTTTCACTCTATTACTAAAATCTTTGTGTACATCAATGACTCAATAGATAGCTGGAGGTCAGTTAGGTGTTCCAATCTGAACAAAGAGCAAAGACATCTCGGGTTATTGAAACACCCCCATGTCTCATTCTTCGGCAACTGATAAATCAATTGAAACACGCACAAAATGCTGGAGGGACTCAGCAGGTCTATGCAAATGAATAAACAGTTGACGTTTCGGGCCAAGACCCTTCTTGTGACAATCTTTTATTCATTTCCATAGATGCTGCCTGGCCTGCTGAGTTCCTCGAGCATTTTGTGTGTGTTGCTTTGGATTTCCAGCATCTGGAGACTTTGTCATGCTTACAGTAAATCAGTTGATGGGTTGTTTGGTTAACCAATGGGTTTAAGATATATACAGTTGAAGTCAGAAGTTTACATATACCTTAGCCAAATACATTTAAACAATTCCTGACATTTAACCCTAGAAAACATCCCCTGTATTAGGTCAGTTAGGATCACTATTTTATTTTTAAGAATGTGAAATGTCAGAATAATAGTAGACAGAATGATTTATTTCAGCTTTTATTTCTTTCATCACTTTCCCAGTGGGTCAGAAGTTTACATACACTTTGTTAGTACTTGGTCACATTGCCTTTAAGTTGTTTAACTTGGGTCAAACGTTTTGGATACCCTTCCACAAGCTTCTCACTGTAAGTTGCTGGAATTTTGTTCCATTCCTCCAGACAGAACTGGTGTAACTGAGTCAGGTTTGTAGGCCTCCTTGCTCGCACACGATTTTTCCAGTTCTGCCCACAAATTTTCTATTGGATTGAGGTCAGGGCTTTGTGATGGCCACTCCAGTACCTTGACTTTGTTGTCCTTAAGCAATTTTGCTACAACTTTGGAGGTATGCTTGGGGTCATTGTCCATTTGGAAGACTCATTTGCGACCGAGCTTTAACTTCCTGTCTGTTGTCTTGAGACGTTGCTTCAATATATCCACATAATTTTCCTTCCGCATGATTCCATCTATTTTGTGAAGTGCACCAGTCCCTCCTGCAGCAAAGCACCCCCACAACATGATGCTGCCACCCCCATGCTTCACGGTTGGGATGGTATTCTTCGGCTTGCAAGCCTCACTCTTTTTCCTCCGAACATAACGATGGTCATTATGGCCAAACAGTTCAATTTTTGACTCATAAGACCAGAGGACATTTCTCCAAAAGTTAAGATCTTTGTCCCCATGTGCACTTGCAAACTGTAGTCTGGCTTTTTTATGTTGGTTTTGGAGCAGTGGCTTCTTCCTTGCTGAGCAGCCTTTCAGGTTATGTCGATATAGGACTCGTTTTACTGTGGATATAGACACTTGTCTACCTATTTCCTCCAGCATCTTCACAAGGTCGTTTGCTGTTGTTCTAGGATTGATTTGCACTTTTCGTGCCAAAGTACATTTATCTTTAGGAGACAGAATGCACCTCCTTCCTGAGCGGTATGACGGCTGCGTGGTCCCATGTTGCTTATACTTGCGTACTATTGTTTGTACAGATGAACGTGGTACCTTCAGGCGTTTGGAAACTGCTCCCAACGATGAACCAGACTTGACATCATTTTCTGACCTCAATCTGATAGAAAATTTGTGCGCAGAACTGAAAAAGCATGTGCGAGCAAGGAGGCCTATAAACCTGACTCAGTTACACCAGTTCTGTCTGGAGGAATGGAACAAATTTCCAGCAGCTTACTGTGAGAAGCTTGTGGAAGGCTGTCCAAAACGTTTGACCCAAGTTAAACAATCTAAAGGCAATGCTGTCAAATACTAACAAAGTGTATGTAAACTTCTGACGCACTGGGAAAGTGATGAAAGAAGTAAAAGCTGAAATAAGTCTTTCTCTCTACTATTATTCTGACATTTCACATTCTTAAAATAAAGTAGTGATCCTAACTAACCAAAGACAGGAAATGTTTTCTCAGATTAAATGTCAGGAATTGTGAAAACTGAGTTTAAATGTATTTAGCTAAGGTGTATGTAAACTTCTGACTTCAACTGTGTGGAATAAAGGGTGATTGTACATTGAAGACACTGAATGGTAGAACAGGCACAAGGAGATAAATTGCCTCATAACATTATTGTGTTGCAGTGTTCAGGTATAGGGATTAAAACACAAAATCAGAAACTGGACCTTGTTCCCAAGCTTCAATCGGCTCATTTCTAGAGTGGATGAGAGAGTAACCATAAGACATAGGAGCAGAATTGGGCCATTAGTGCATTCCTGTGCAATTGATGTTGCCTCTGTCTCCAGAAATGTTCAGCCTTTTACTGCAGGTTTGAAACTCTTTCTCTCTGCTCTTGGACTCAGTCATTTCTGCATTCATTTCAATTCGAGCCTATGAACATTGGTGAACTAGATGTGGTTTTAGGTAAATCCAGTACTATAATGGTCTGCTACTTCTAGTTAAACAGAATTAATTGAATTTAAATTCATCCTACTCAGTGTATCCGAGCTGTCATATTTCCATCACCAAGTGTAATATCTCCCTTTATCGTTTTCAACGTTACACAACACACTTCCAGTTTGAATCAGTCTATTTCTGAATATTTTATATCTCCACACTGCTGACTAGGAGAGCTTCTGTCTGGCAATTCCAGTTAATAAAACATCATCATTTGAGAAATTATGCTTAACAACTGTTCATTCCAGTACTGCTCCTCAAGCACACACTACTCCTGTAATAGCATCAGCTGTTCGATTTACCTCCAGGCCAGTGCTGGTGTGGATAACATCTTGTCTGACACATAGACAGATGCTTGAGTTGCAGACTGCTAGAACTGACTCCAAGTTCATTTATCTGAGACCACTAAAAGATATGCAGTTGTGAGTAAATTAAATTTACCTTTCTCTTAAACATGTTACTGCTTTGAAGAGGTTTCGACCAATCATTCTGCCCACTGAAGAGTGGGTTTTGCTTGATCTATTGTAGATCGTTGCCAGAGAAACCGGAGCTTGGTGTTGTCTCTATGATACAGATTTTGATTGTTTGTCCCCTCCTTCAATAATTCTCTCCTGTTCAATGAGGCATGAGGCACATCTCACACGACCTCTCATGGTTCCAGAACACATCCTACACAATCAGGAAAACTCAACAACACCTTTACGTTCTGAAGAAGCCGAACAATGCACATCTATACTCACGTCATTCTGCAGACACACAGTAGAGAGCAACCTGTCAAGCTGCATCACTGTATGGTACGGAAACTGCACTGCCGCAGGCAGGAACGTTCTACAACAGGTAGTCAAAACTGCCCAGTGCATCACCAACACCAGCCTCCCTGCCATCAAGGACATATATACAGAAAGGTGCTGGACGTAGGACACATCCACCCTGCTCATGGATGATTTGTCCCACTCCCATCAGGGAGGAGGCTACATAACATTCATGCCTGTGGTCTGTGGTGGCCAGTGCTATCATGTTTGCTGTTGTGTGCTGGGGCAGCAGGCTGAGGGTAGCAGACACCAACAGAATCAACAAACTCATTCGTAAGGCCAGTGATGTTGCGGGGATGGAACTGGACTCTCTAACAGTGGTGTCTGAAAAGAGGATGCTATCTAAGTTGCATGCCATCTTGGAAAATGTCTCCCATCCACTACATAATGTACTGGGTGGGCACAGGAGTACATTCAGCCAGAGACTCATTCCACCGAGATGCAACACAGAGTGTCATAGGAAGTCATTCCTGCCTGTGGCCATCAACTCTTACAACTCCTCCCTTGGAGGGTCAGACACCCTGAGTCAATAGGCTGGTCCTGGACTTATTTCATAATTTACTGGCATAAGTTACATATTACTATTTAACTATTTATGGTTCTATTACTATTTACTATTTATGATGCAACTGTAACAAAAACCAATTTCCCCGGGATCAATAAAGTATGACTATGACTATGACTATGACTACGTCTGAATGATCAGTCAAAAACAATTGTTTTCCCCAAGCAGTAAGGACGATCAACACCTCCACCCACTAACCCACCCTCCACATCCCCAACCACCACTGAGAGTCATCTTATGTACAGACATGTCTATGCCTAGCACCACATACAATTAATCTATGTATATTAGCTATCTTATGCATTTATATTTAATGTGTTTTATTATTATTGTGTTCTTTATCTTTGTATCTTTTTCTGTGCTGCATCAGATCCAGTGTAACAACTATTTTGTTCTCCTTTAAGCTTGTGTACGGAAAATGGCTTTAAACAATCTTGAATCTGGAAGATGCAGAAGCTTAAAAAGGCACACCACCAGGCCCAAGGACAGCTCCTGTCCTGCTACTGTTTGACTCTTGACTGGACCTCTTATAAGATAAGACAAACCCTTGACCTCACAGCCTACCTTGTCATGGCCCGTACACCTGATTGTCTACCTGTACTGCCTTTCCTCTGTAACCGTAACGCGGTATTCCACATTTCATTATTGCTTCTCCCTTGTACCACCAATTGTGAAGTAATCTGTGTGGATGGCAAGTAAAGCAACATTTTTCACCATACCTCCTTACTTGTGACAATAGCAAACCAACTACCAGTTTAAATAAGTGTAACAGTGAGGTCAACATCCTGCTTTGCCAACCTTTGAACCACTGTGTCCACATCATTCATCATCCACCCAACATATTCAACCTGTTTTTCTATTTTTTTCTATTTTTCCTGTGTTCTTATTAGATCCCCTGTCCCATCCAGGTTCCACAACCCATTTACACACCAAGGATAATTTACACTGTCCTACTGACCTATCAACCCACACATCCTGTGAAGTCACGTCCAAGTATGTGGAATTCATTGCCACAGAGAGCTGCGGAGGCCAGGTCACTGGCTATATTTAAAGTGGAGGTTGATAGGTTCTTGATTAGTCAGGATGTCAAAGGTTACAGGGAAAAGGAGGAAAATGGGGTTGAGTGGGATAATAAATCTGGCCTGATCAAATGGTGAACATACTCGATTGGCCAAGTGGCCTACTCTGTTCCTTTGTTAAAAGGTTCATTTATTATCAAAGTACGTATCCGTACACAACACGGAAATTTGTCTTCTCCAGATAGCCAAGAAACAAGGAACGAACATGAAAGGTGTTCAGGGAGAAGCATCAAACTGATCCCCACCCCATTCAAAAAAGGATGGCATCCCAAACATCAACCCCCAAAACTCCCCTTCCTCTGCACAAAATGGAACAGGAGCATTGACCATAAAAAAACAACCTCTCCCCCACACAAAAAACTTACAGAACATCAACCCCCAAACACCAACAAAACAGAAAAGAAACAGGCGGTAACAAAGCACAGAATATAAAAACCATAGGTCTGAAAAAGTCCACAGTCCATAAACGCAATTGTCCAATCCATAAACGCAGAACCACAATACTATCCTATGGTATCACTGACATTCATCAAAAGACAGGGACACCACCGAGGCAGAGAGGCCTACCCACCTGACACAGCGAGCCACACAGCGATAGACCGCTCACAGACTCCTTCTCTGCCAGCGATCAAGCAGCAGGCCCTCGGCACTGAAACTCTCGCTCGCCTTTGTCTTATAGTCTATGGTCAAACTCCACGCTGACAGCACCCAGGGTGAGGATTGAACCTGTGTCTCTTACACTGTAATGACTCACTGCACGACTGCACCAAGAGTTCATTCACACGGACTTTATTGAAAGTAAAAAGCAGGGAAGATTCTAAAATTGGCTGGTGCTGTAACCAAAGGTCCTTCTTTTATACACTATTGTGCAAGGTTAAAACTGCCTCTGAGGATTTTCCCTTTTAAACTTAAACAGGACGATTAATAGTCACAGACTTCCCACACGTGATGATACAAAGGCTGCTGGAAACCTCACATCAGAATATCCAAGCTCTGTCACGGTCTGATTATCCCCAAAAAACAGATCAAAACCATCACACATTTAGTTTCAACTAAAAGGTCACTTTTTCATGTCCTGAATTCTGGAAACTTAAACCTTGGCTTGTACTGACCTATGGCAGCTGATCCTTCCACGGACTTGGATCAGAGGATGAAAAATACAGAATATTAAAAAAAAAGAAAAGGCCAAAAATCCTCAGTATTTGTGGAGAGAGGGAGAGTCAAGGCATGAGAATTCGAGTCAATGACCTTTCATTAGAACCCATTATAGTGAAGGATTCATAATGAGCCTCAGAATGTGACAAAAATCGGCTTTAACTGCTTTCATGCATAGGGAAGAGAATTTGGCAGTCAGGTTGATTTATATTCTGTAGCACAGTAACTGAGGACCAGGATGTCAAAGGCCGTAGAGGATTCTGATCCTTGTACAAGGATATGGGCCTTCAGAGCATCTATACAATTACACTGGACTGAAAACACATAGGGCATGAAGAGCTGAACAATTAAACTACTCTTTGGGCAGTAAAAGCTATTTTGAACTAATTCTTTATTAATCAAAAACTGGCTTTATAAAGACAGGTGTTAATGCTAGAAAACCAAAGTGTGCAAATCCTTAGTGATGAAAATGTTACCATCCTTAGGAGGAACCTGAAGTTATGTACAATATTTGGACACTTGCTATTACTGTATTCTCGAGATCACAGTCTCTTCCTAAATAAGTCTTGAAAGCAGCTCTTCTATATGCGTCACTATGGTGGTACCACGCTATGGGGTAGTGCAGTTCTCTCACACCCCCGGTGATCAATCCTAAACTGTGTGGAGTTCATTTATTCTACCTGTGACTCTGGGGGTTTCCTCCAGATGTTATGGCCTGGTCCCATATTGTTTTGTCAAAAAGATGGTTCCATGGTATGATAGCTTAATTGTCTGTTCTCTATTGCAGGGATGATTGGTGGGAGAACTGGAAAATTTAATGGATATATGAGATGGAATAGGTTACAGGAAACTGATGTGGAATGGGATTACTCTAAGAATCAACAGATACAATGTGCTGAACGGTTGCCTCCTATCCATAAGAAAATAGGAAAAATTTGGGAGATTGGGATCTGTGCTGAGATCACTTCTCTGTTAATTAGTAAACTGGTTTATTATTGTCTCATCTATCGCAGTACAATGAAAAACTTTGTTTTGCATGTTTCCATACAGATCAGATTCAGAGACAATTTGTAGTGTCCTATTAACCTACCAACCTGCTTGCCCAATGATGTCACATCCTGGTATGATGCAATCACAAAGAAGGCATGCCAGCAGCTATACTTTATTCTGAGTTTGAGGAGATTTGGTATGCACAGTTGTACAGTGGAGATCATTCTGACTGGTTGCAACACCACCTGGTATGGAGGTTTCAGTGAAAGAGACTACAGAAGTTTGTAGACTCAGCCAACTCCACGAGAGGTCAAAACATCCCCGCCATCGTGGACATCTTCGAATGGCGGTGCCTCAGGAAAGTTGCATCCATCCTAAAGGATCCTCACCATTCAGCAATTCTCATATATCAACCAAGGCCCAACCAGTCATTTATCCAGCCCTCCATAAAAGATGACAATATCACCCTTGAAAACATAGACCACTTTCCTTACTTTGGCAGCATCCTCTCCTCAAAAGCCAACATCGACTCAGAGATCAACCACGTCCTCATCTCATTACTACCAATGGTAGGGAGGAGGTAAAGAAGCCTGAAGACACAAACTCAAAGCTTCTTCCCCTCCACCATCGGATTTCTGAATGGTCCGTGGACTCTTCAGAATCAGAAACAGAAGCACTTCATTACTAGTAAGTGAAGCCTACCAGAATTGATTGTGGTTCGGCGTCAAGCATAAAGCACAGGACAATACCACAGCAGACAACACAATAGCAACCAACGATTTACAAGACAATAGTGCAAACAGCCAAGAGCAATCAACAATTAGTAGAACGATCACATGCGCAAATGACAATAATCAAACTTAAATAAATGTGAACATATAAACAGACTCAATGGTTATCAACAAAACAAGGAGAGCAGGAAAGACCATTTAACGGATGTTGTACAGGGACAGTGAGGGTATTACACCTGAGTCAGTTTTGTTTGATAGCCACAGGAAAGAAGTGTAGCCCTGTTGGTGATGGACTTGTAGCGCCTCCCTGATAATTTGGTGAATAGATGACTGCGAGGGTGGGTGGAGTCAACAGTAATTTTTTTCAGCTCTTTTCTTCTCTTTGGAGATGAACAGGTCTTTTAATGTTATAGCTGACAGCGAGTAAACTTCTCTATTGGGTGGGCCACTCACTAAAACGTGAATTTAGAGAGGGTGATCACTAAGGAGCAAAACAGCCATAGACATGATCACAACACCCTTAATGATGGCTGAGTAAAGGTTCATCAGGATGTTCCCTGAGATGTTAAGTTTCCTAAGCTGTTGTAGGAAGAGCAATATCTGCTGGGCTTTCTCAATGATGAGTATAACATACTTGTCCCACTTCGGTGTATTGGTAATCATAATCCCCGTGAATCTGAATTTCTCGACCACAGACACAGCCGGACCATTAATTCTCGAGGGAGAGCAGGAAGGGAGGTGTCAGAGGAAGTCAATCCTCATTTCTACTGTCTCTATAGCATTAAGCTCTATGTTGCTATAAGCACACCATGCTGCAAGACTGTCTACCTCTCTTTGATATCAGGTCACAACGTTATTCAAGATGAGACCAACTATCATTGTGTCATCCACGAACATCAGGATTTTAATGGATTTGTCTGTAGCGATACAGTCGTTTGTATAAACTGAGAGCAGGAGGGATAAAAGAGCCAGCTCAGGGGGGAGAGCCTGTACCTATAAACTTTGGATTGGACAAGTAGGAACCCAGCCTTCCGAACACTGCCTCACTAGTCTTTTTTTAGACGATTCATTTATTTTATTTTGTACTGTAATTTACAGTGCCTCTTTATGTCTTACACTGTTCTGCTGCCACAAAACAAAAAATTTTATGACATAAGACAGTGATGATAAACCTGATGCTGATTCCGACTCATTTCATAACATCAGCGTATCAAAGTAGTGCAAGAGAAAGCAATAACAGAATGCAGAATAAAATGGTATAATTACAGAGAAAGTGCAGTGCATCGAGTCCTTTCGCCCAGTGTTACATGCCTCCAGTTTTTTCGTATCTTCTGCCTAGTGGGGGAGTGGAGAAGAAAGAATGTCCTGGGTGGGTCCTGCAAAACAGGGCAAAATTCAGCCAGGACACTGCTCCTGATTTGCTGCCCACTACCTCAGCTCAAAAATGTTTCTGTGAGAACAAGCAGTACTTCCTGAGGAGACTGCGGTCCTTTGGAGAGTGCAGGCCTCTCTATCGCATGTTCTACCAGTCTGCTGTCGCCAGTACAATCTTCTGTCCGGTGATGTACTGGGGCAATGGTATCAACACAGGTGATGCCAACAGGTTCAATAAACTGATTAGATAGGCTGGTTCGGTTATAAGAGTCAAACTGGACACGCTGGAGGCCTTGATTAAACAAAGGACCCTACAGAAAATCCTGGCAATTCTGGAGAGAATTGCATGTTACCTTGGCTGAACAGAGGAGCACTTTTAGTAATAGACTAAGACAACTGCGCTGCTCCGAAGGGTGCTATATGAGGTCATTCTTACCCTCGGCCATTGGGATCTATAATGAGTCAAACTAGAGCTGGGGAAGTGATGACTCCCTCCTGTTAGACTGTTTGAGGTAGCTTGTTCTTTATTCTTTCTTACTTCTAATATTTGTATATCTGTACAATATAATAAATAATGCTACTGTAATTTCCTTTGGGATCAACAAAGCATCTATCTAACGTTTCTACAGTTTACTAGCCAAGGAACAATCATTGCCCTGGCTATTCCATAAGATTCACATTCAACCTTTGTGAAGGAAACACAGAGAAAGAATCGCTTCCACTGGGAAGCTCAGCAAAGTGAATAAAATATGAAAAACCTGCACAATGAAAGATAAGAGAGTTTTTAAAAATTACAGTTGCAAATAATCTCCCGATACTCAGTGAGGTTGATGCACACAACTAACCATTAAACCATCAAGGGACACATAACAAATGAAGCTGCAGGAATTAGCGATCATCTGAAGGAATTGCTGGTAGAAGCTGCCAGCAGGATTTCTCTTCCATCTGGTGTATGCTGGTGATGCATTCTGTTGCAGAGAAAGACTATAGACTGCTCTCTGGAAGTCAGCCTGTTGAATTGTGTTTTCAGTCTGCAAATCCCTGGCTACTTCAGTTTGTGTGGATTGCTGGATACACCAGCCAACTCCCCTTGAATAGTTCATTACATGATTTGCAAAGCCGGTGTGGGCCATTGCCTTTTATCTCACGCTAGTTTTCTCAAATCCAGGAAATGACAAGTGCATGGAAATTGGATCACAAACTGCTACACCACTAAGCTGCTACACATAATAAAATGTTAATGAAAGTCAAGGTTAATCTGCAATGTGAAGTCTGCAATTTTGTTCAAGGTCCTCTGTGTGTCTCAGGAGCCCAAACAAGCATGGTGACATGCAAAAGTAGTCTGGATGCCACTTACAGGATGTTGAGAGGAGTGTGCATATAGTCTATCCTACATGTGGGTACTCAAGATTCAAGATTTAAGTTTATTTATCACATATACATTGAAACATACAATAAAATATGTTGTTTGCACTACAGTCAGCACACGAGATATGCTGGGAGCAGCCAATATGCGTCGCCACATATTTTGGCACCAACATAGCATGCCCACAATGCTTGGTGGAATAACATAGAATATAAAAAACAGCAAAACAAACCCCTCTTCCTCTAATACCAAGACAGTCTGTATTCTTCAGCCCCCAGCCTCCAGTAGACTTGGATTTGGACTCTGACTCGGATGTGAACACACAGATTTTGGGTCTTCTACTATCCCAGTGGACACCTACAGAGAGTGGCCTTCTGAGTACCCATCAGATTTTCTTCTGTTCAACTTAAAAAGTCAGAAGTCAAGCTTATTGTCATCTGCACAAATACAGGTCCAAGTATGCACACACAGATGCAATGAAAAACTTACTTGTAGATGCATCACAGGTGCATAGCATCAGGTACACAATATTCACAAGAAAATGGCTTCCTTTAACTGGGGTAATGGTTCTGTTTGGGGAGACATGAGTTGGACATCCGCACGACATGATCTATCCGTCGGAGGTGGTGTTGCTTTATCATGGTGCAGGTGCTGTTCACATTGGCTTCCTCCAGCAAACCGGCGTTAATGCTAATGTCCATCCACCTGATCCTCAAAATCTCTCGTAAGGTTCTTTGCTGGTGTTGATCCAGGCCCATCATTCAACTCCATACAGTAAAATGACTGCTCGATAGACCACAAGTTTTGATTGGAGCTGCAGGTCACAGTTTTTAAAGACTCTTTTCCTTAATCATGCATAGGTCCCACTAGTACCGCTCAGGTTGTGGTTGATCTCTGAGTCGGTGTCTGCTTTTGAGGTGAGAATGCTGCCTAAGTACAGAAAGAGGTCTACAATTTCAAGGGTGATATTGTCAACTTTTATGGAGGGCTGGATAAATGGCTGGTTGGGTCTTGGTTGATATATGAGAAATGTTGACTGATGTCATAACAACAACCTCCTATTCAAGCAACACGCACAAAATGCTGGAGGAACTCAGCAGGCCAGCCAGCATCTAGGAAAAGAGTACAGTCGACGTTTCGGGCCGAAACACTTCAGCAGGACTGGAGAAAAAAAGCTGAGGAGTAGATTTAAAAGGTGGAGGAGAGGAAAGAGAGAAAAACACCCTTCCCCCCACAAGATGATAGGTAAAACCTGAAGGGGGAGGGGATGAAGTAAAGAGCTGGGAAGTAAATTGGTGAAAGAGACAGAAGGCCATGGAAGAAAGAAAAGGCAGGAGGAACACCAGAAGGAGGCGATGGGCCAGCAAGGAATTAAGGTGAGAAAGGGAAAAGAAGATGGGAAATGGTGAAGGGGGGTGGGGTTGGGGGGCATTACTGGAAGTTCAAGAAATCGATGTTCATGCCATCACGTTGGAGGCTACCCAAACAGAATATAAGGTGTTGGTCCTCCAACCTAAGTGTGGCCTTACCATGACAGTGGAGGAGGTCATGGATGGACATATGGGAAGTGGAATTAAAATGGATGGGCACTGGGTGATCTGCTTTTTCTGGTGGATGGAGCAGAGCTACTTGGTGAAGCCATCTCCCAATCTACATCAGGTCTCACCGATACAGAGAAGGCCACACCGGGAGCACCAGACACAGTACATGACCTCAACAGACTCACCTGAAGTGTCGCCTCACCTGGAAGGACTGTATAGGGCCCTGAATGGTAGTGAGGGAGGAGGTGCAGGGGCAGGTGAACCACTTGTTCCACTTGCAAGGAAACATGCCAGGAGGGAGATCAGTGGAGAGGGACGAATTGAGTGGACTAGGTAGTCAGGTAGGGAGCGATCCCTGCAGAAAACAGAAAGTGGAGGGAGGGAAAGATGTGCTTGGTGGAGGGAGGGAAAGATGTGCTTGGTGGAGGGAGGGAAAGATGTGCTTGGTGGAGGGATCCCGTTGGAGGTGATGGAAATTTCAGAGAATTATGTGCTGACGCGGAGGCTGGTGGGGTGGCAAGTGAGAACAAGAGGAACCTACTCCTGGTGGGGTGGTGGGGTGGTGGGAGGATGGGGTGAAGGCAGACGTGGATGAAATGGAAAAGATGCGGTTGAGGACAATGTTGATGGTGGAAGAAGGAAGCCCCTTTCTTGAAAAAGTAGGACATCTCCTTCATTTTAAAATGAAAAATATTTTAAAGTGAGAGCAGATGCAGTGGAAGTGGAGGAATTGAGAGAAGGGGATAGCGGTTTTACAGCTAAAAGGGTGAGAAGAGGTATAGCCCAGATAGCTATGAGAGTCTGTGGGTCTATAATAGACATTGGTGGATAAGCTATCTCCAGAGATAGAGAGAGTGAGATCAAGAAAGGGGAGGGTGGTGTCGGAAATGGACCAGATAAATTTAAGGGCAGGGTGGAGGTTGGAGGCAAAGTGGATGAAGTTGATGAGTTCAGCATGGGTGCAGGGAGCAGCACCAATACAGTCATTGATGTAACATAGGAAAAGTGTGGGGCGGTCACCAGTGTAGGCTTGGATAATTGACTGTTCCACATAGCAGACTAACGGGCAGGCATAGCTGGGACCCATGCGAGTGCCTATGACTACACATTTTGTTTGAAGAAAGCAGGAGGAGCCAAAGGAGAAATGATTTAGAGTGAGGACAAGTTCCGCTAGACGGAAGAGAGTGGTGATGGAGGGGAACTGGTTGGGTCTGGTGTCCAGAAAGAAACGGAGAGCTTTGAGGACTTCTTAGTGGGGGATGGAGGTGTATAGGGACTGGACATTCATAGTGAAAATCAGATGATGGGGGCCAGGGAACCTGAAATCCTTGAAAAGATCCAGAGGGTGTGAAGTGTCACGGATGTAGGTGGGGACGGACTGAACAAGGGGGATGAAACTGAGCCAAGGTATGCAGATATGAGTTCAGTGGGACAGGAACAAGCTGAAACAATGGATCTACCTGGACAAGTGGGTTCATGGATCTTGAGTAGGAGGTAGAAACGGGAGTTCAGGGGCTTGGGAACTATGAGTTTGGTGGTGGTGGATGGGAGATGCCAGAATCAATAAGGTTGGTGATGGTGTGGGAGACAATAGCCTCGTGTTCCTTAGTGGGGTCCTGTTCAAGGGGTAAGTAAGAGGAGGTGTCTGAGTGTTGGTGCTGGGCTTCGCAAGGTAGAGGTCAGTCCACCAGACTACTACCGCACCTCCCTTATCTGCAGGTTTGATGGTGAGGTTAGGATTAGTGTGGAGGGAGTGGAGAGCCAAGTGTTCGGAAGAAGTGAGGTTGCCATAGGAGAGAGGAGTGTTGAAGTCTAGATGGTTAATGTACCGTCAGCAGTTGGCGATGAAAAGATCCAGGACAGGCAGAAGACCAGGGCGGAGTGACCAGGAAGAAGAGGACAGTTGAAGACGGAGAAGGGTCACCAGCACTGGGTGGAGAGTCCTTGCCAAAAAAATGGGCTTGGAGACGAAGGCGGTGGAAGAACAGCCCAGCGTCGTGGTGGGCATGGAACTCACTGAGGTGTGGGTGTAGGGGGACAAAGGTGAGGCCCTTACTGAGGACAGAACATTCTGCCGCAGAGAGGGGGAGGTCGGAAGGGATGGGGAAAACCCGGCATGGATGAAAGCTGGGATCAGAGGGGGGATGAGGGATGGTTGTGTCTGAGGAGAAGGGAGGTATGGGGTGTTCAGGGATGGTGGGATGGGAGGAAGATGGAGTCTCCAAGGGTCCAAGAGCTGGCGGAGGGACCTGAGAGACACGGGATTGTGGAATTGTGGTGGGGAAAGGGGAGACGGGGGTTCCAGCAGAGTCGGAGTTTGAGGTTGCACAATTGGCACTTTGGAGGTATCCAAGTTTGTTGGAACCTGCATTGATGGCAGTGGAGTCTGGGTTTTGAGTTTGCTCGGGATTGCCAGAGCTCTTCTGGCCAGCGGCATGGATCACACTCTGGAGATGTCTGGGCCTGCTGGCGTTGGAGTCAGCAGGTTCTGTGGTCTGTAGGCAGGCGATCTCGCGATCCTTGCAGGACGTGAGAAAGTCAAAGAACCAGCAATTGAAAGCAAGGATCCAATGGAGGAAAAAGAATCGCACAGGTCCATTACAGGCAGCAGAGAGAGAATCCCAGAGATGTGGAAGTGACTGAGATAGGAACACCAGGTACCTCCTCATGGCAGAAACAGTGGCGCGTAGAACATGGTAGGAGAAACAGTCAACTGAATGTGAGTACCTGGGGTCCTCAGAGGGTCCAAATTGAGAAGATTGAAATAAACCTGGAAACCACGTGGGGCAAGCTGGCAGCAAAGACGTTCTCAGAAAGAATACATGGCTGTAGTAGCAGGTCTGGGTAAGCACGTGGTTGAAGAGTTGGAGAGCAGCGGGGATCACAGGACGGGAGCAGTGAGAGAGGGTTTCACTGAACTCCCGTCGAAGGGAAGATTTAAACTTCTTCAGGGTAGACATCCCTGGAAGAGACTTCACAGTGTAGTAATCCAATCACAAACAAGAGAAAATCTGCAGATGCTGGAAACCCGAGCAACACACACAAAATGCTGGAGCAGCTAGCTAGACCAAGGAGCTGATTATAGACTTCAGGAGAAGGAAACCAGAGGTCCATGAGCCAGTCCTCATCGGACGATCAGAGGTGGAGAGGGTCAGCAACTTTAAATTCCTTGGTGTCATTAACTTGGAGGATCTGTCTAGGGCCTCTACTTCGTTCGGAGTTTGCAGACATTTGTCATGACATCTAAAACTTTGACAAATTTCTATAGGTGTGTAGCGGAGAGTATATTGACTGGTTGCATCACATCCTGGTAGGGAAACACCAACGCTCTTGAACAGAAATTCCTACAAAAAGTAGCGGATACGGCCTAGTCCATCAAGGGTAAAGCTCTCCCAGCCATTGAGCACATCTACATGAAGCACTGTTGCAGGAAAGCAGCATCCATCATCGGGATCTCCGCCGCCCAGGACATGCTCTCTTCCCACTGCTACCATCAGGAAGAAGGTAGAGGAACCTCAGGACTCACTCCACCATGTTCAGGGACAGTTACTACCCCTCAGACCTCAGGCTTTTGAGCCAAAAGGGATCACTTCACTCAGCTTCACTTGCCCCACTTGTTATGGATATTATTCTATAGATTTATTGAGTATGCCCACAAGAAAATGAATCTCAGGGTTGTATATGGTAACATATATGTACATTGATAATGATGGTGTAAGACCAACAGGTCCTATGGACGGATGGATTTCTTGTCTAATGTGAAAAGATGATATGATGATAGATGTTCTTTCTTGAACCAGTGCCTTGTATTGATATTATTGAAAGTGGGGAAGCAACAGGCTGTGATTTATTGGGCCAAGTGCACTACTCTCTGCAGGTTCTTACATTCCTGCACATTCGAATTACTGTACCAGATCATGATCCAGCCGGTCATGATACGTTCCTGAATAGGTCCCAAGCTTTGCTTGAAGATATCATTCAGGTAAGTCCCCTTAAAAACCTTCATGCCAGGTCTATAATTGGGTTATCAGCTGACTTCTATCCTCCATAAACCTGCCATTTGACTCAACACAGTGCCCAATATTCCCATGAGTACAATTTGAGCCCTTCAATTCAATCACCACCTGCTGATCATTGCTCCCCCTCCAGGAATACGTGTTGACCCCCCAATAATTGTCCTGATGAATGGCCCTGGTGAATGTCTTGACAAAAAGTCCTGGTGAAGGGTCCTGGCCCAAAATATCAGCAGTTTGTTCCTCTCGGTAGACGCTGCCTGACTTGCTGAGTTCCTCCAGCACTTTTGCATGTGTTTCCCAAGATCTTCGCCACCTGCAGAATCTCTTCTTTCTCTAACAAACATCTGTTGTCCCAACCCTTTAGAACCCCAACTCTACACTGCCTGGCCAACCTGACTGAATGTTATCTCTGCAGCTCCTTCACACCAGGTCCAGGACCAGCCTCATGCTACCTAATCTTCTCCAAGAGCTTGTCCTCTGTAACATGTGAAGGCAGCTTCAGTAGCTACAGCACCTCAGGCTTTCAATCCCCAAGTGAGGGTGGCCAACAGATAAAGTGTTCATTGTCCTTCTACACAATGACCGATGAAAGGTCCTTTGTAGGTGCATATCAAATTCCATGTTAAATAATTATTCCTACTGTCCTTTGTTCTTTTCCCCAGGCACCACAGGTCAATTCTGACTTGTTTAGGTATGTTATTTCTTTCTGATTGCTTTTCTTTCTTGTGTGAGAATAATTCTAATGCTCGCTACAGTCTGCTGCAGAAGAAACCACTGTCGCTGAACAAGATTGCAATGCAACTTGATTAAAAAAAAGAGCAAACTTGGTATGGAGTGAGGTTCACCAGACTGATTCCTGGTTTGGCGAGTTTGTCGTAAGAGGAGAGGCTGGATGACTCGCCTCTATTCTTTAGAGAGTGGGAGAATGAGAGTCATTGGTCAGACAGTACTTGGAATATTGTGAGCAGTTTTGGACCTCTTATCTAGAAAAGATGTGTTGGCATTGGAGTGGCTCCAGAGGAGTTTCAAGTGAATGATCCTGGGAATGAACGAGTTAACATACGCAGAGGGTTTGATGGCTCTGAACATGTACATGATGAAGTTTAGAAGAATGAAGGGGGATCTCATTGAAACCTATTGGATATTGAAAGACCTTGTTAGAGAGAACGTGCAGAGGATGTTTCTGTAGTGGGGAGTCTAGGACCAGGGGGCGCAGCCTCTGTTTGCAAGGATATTCCTTTAGAACAGAGATGAAGAGGAATTTATGCCAGAGGGTGGTGAATCTGTGGAAATCATTGTCACAGACAGCTGTGGAGGCCAAGTCAGTGGGTATTCTTAAAGCTGAGGTTGATAGGTTCTTGAATAGTAAGGGCATCAACGGTTACGGGAGAAGGCAGGAGAATGGGATTAAGAGGGATAATAAATCAGCCATGATGGAATGACAGCAGACTCAATGGGATGAATGGCCTGATTCTGCTCCTATGTCTTATGATTGTACAGCCTTATGGTCTTATCTAACTCTAGAGCTGAGCTGATCGAAGTGAGGGAACTAAGTCTAGTTCCTGTTTTAAACCCAAAACCTGAACACTGCAAAACCCATAATCAGAGCAGATCTGGTGGGCCAGATAGTCTAATTCTGCTCCTGGGTTTTATGGTCCAAGAACTGGGGATCACAGTCTCAAAATAAAGGTCAGGCCATTTCGGGCAGAAATGATGATGATGGATCATTGAAATTCTCCAACCCAGAGAGTAATTGAATAATTGAAACTCAATCAGAGGTTCATTCGAAACTGAAATCAACTAGAGTGCTGGATACTAGAGGCATGAATATTGTGTGGGAGTAAGGCAGAAAAATGTTTAATTTCGACAGTTTACTTCGATCCTGTGCAGTAACCACCAACCCTCCACCCCAACCCCCATACTAGATGCTGATGCAGCCAGTTAGAATGTTCTCCACAGTGCATTTGTAGAATTTCTTGAATGTTTTAGTTGACAAACCAAATCTCCTCAAGCTCCTAATGAAATATTGCCACTGTCTTGCCTTCTTTATGGCTGCATCAATATGTTGGGTCAAGGTTAGGTCCTCAGAGATATCGACACCCAGGAACTTGAAGTTGTTCACTCTCTCCACTTCTGATCCCTCTATGAGGACGGGTGTGTTTTCCCTCATCTTACTCTTTCCGAAGCCCACAATCAGTTCTTTGGTCTTGCTGACATTGAGTGCAAGGTTGTTACTGTGACACCGCTCAGCTACCTGATATCTCTCTCTCCTGTACAGCGTTTGAGCTGTGCCTAGCCACACAGTCATGGGTGTAGAGTGAGTAGAACAGTGGGCTAAGCACACACCCCTGCGGTGCGCCAGTGTTGACTGTCAGCGAGTTGGGGATGTTATTTCCAATCCGCACAGATTGTAGTCTTCTAGTTGGGAAGTCAAGGATCCAGTTGCAGAGGGAGGTACAGAGAACCAGGTTCTGTGGCTTCAGATCAGAACTGTAGGAATGGTTGTATTAAATGCTGAGCTATAGTCAATCAACAGCATTCTGACGTAGGTGCTTGTATTGTCCACGTGATCCAAGGCCGTGTGAAGAGCCAATGAGATCACGTCCACCGTAGAACTTTGTGGAGACAGGCAAATTGCGGTGCGTCCTGGTCCTTGCTGAGACAGGAGTTAATTCTAGCCGTAATGTGTAAAATGATCAAGAAGCAGTTCGAGCTTTGATCCTTACCACAGTTGGATAGCTCACTTCCTACCAAGTGTGCAACTGGGATGCGAAGGTTGCCCAGAATCAAAGCGCCCTGATCAAAAGTAGATTCAGCCCCTCAGGGGAGGGAGACTGAAACATTCTTTTGCCCACGTTCATCCTAATCCGGTGGAGAATGAGGGGCAGTTGCCACAGAAACTCGGTATCTTGTGGGATGTCGAGAGGGGCCACTACCCCATTGCCCACAAGCTGAACCCCGCCTGCTCCCCACCCCATTGGCATCCTTGTTCTGTGACCCCACCCCTCCAGTTACCAGACAAATGGTATGATTGAGCCCTTCTTAATTTCTACAAGCTTTGGAACTCAGAAAAGAGTAATTCCTCATTCAGAATTGAAGCCCTGAGCTCCACTGTGATACAGAACCATTCCAAAACTGGATTTCCTTTCTAAAACCCTTCAATGAACACTGTCACAAGGACACTAAGTATCCTTCCTCAGTTGTTGGTCAGTTGAACACAGCATCTAGCCCACAAGATAAACCAGTTGCCTTGCAGCCATGTTATTGTCAGTGCACCTGGAAGGATGCAGGCTTAACCCTCTCACAGAGGAGATTATAGCAAGAAAGCCAGGTGCCTGAGAGTGTATGCTGCGTCTCGGAAACAAAAGTATGGGCACTGAGTGTCAGCAAAACCAGGAGAGTAAATGGACAATGCTTTCTCTCTGCACTTCTGTTTTTGACCAAAACTACTGCAAATATACTGATATTAATATTCAGGCAAACAAAATCTCACATGTTTTCATAAAGTTTGGCATTCATGAAAGCTTTAGAAAATTAACCAGCTTTTGCAATAACAAAAGAATTCTGGTATTGAGATAAGGAAGCCAATTTGTAGTTTCAGGAAGTGAAACAGCTGACACTGATTGTGGGTATGTATGGCAACTGTTTATTCACAAGCAAGCAATGAAATACCTCAATCACATGTAAGTCAAACAAGCACTCATCTAAGTCACCCAAACTATAGAAACTACAACACTAAATATTTGTAGCCCCCCGGTAAACCCCAGGGTCACTCAACTCACTGTCATCCAGGGGAAACAGCCCTCAGTCCCGCCAAACTGGGTAATTAAGTTTGTGCGGATGCTGTGTGATGTACCCCACCCTGCCAAATAACAGACAATACACCATATACGATTAAATAAATGACAACTTATAGATATTATTGGAACTATGTAATTAATAGAGATAAAATATAAAAGGTGCCAAACTTATCAAAGTTCAATCTCTTCGTGCACAAACAGTTGAAGCTCTAGTAACGATCCTTTTTTCACCATTCAATCCCCTCTGACCAACTCGACCCGCCACCTGGGACCAACCACGGTGGTCGACCAGACGCTCCACATGAATCTGTCTTCATCTCCTCTCCTCACCGAAGACCCTGGACCTCAGACTCCGACTCGGGGTCCGACCTGTCATCCAGCTCTCTCTCCCCATCGTGCCTTCTGCCCCAAAACCCTCACATACAATAGCTTACAGACACACAAGAAAGAATAACATCTATCCCAATTGGTTTGTTCGCTCTCTTATCAATAATATAACCCAAACAAGCTGCTAGCGAGATAACTTTCTCAGCAGTTAACATAACAAAGAAGCCATTTTGATTAGCCTACACAGCAACATAAAAGAAGAAACCCCTTACATATTCAATACACTTGTTATATCTGTCCAAGTTGCACAACAAGATTAAACAAGCGACAGACAATTACTCAGTATGAAAATCCCCCTGTTAACTGCAGCACACCTTCCAAATAGTTTCTCCTGCTCCTTCACAGCCTGAAGTGGCTCAGGGTCAAGAGAGACTAGCACAGGTGCGTTCACCTTTATACACCTGAAGACCAGAAAGCAGTCGCAGGTATCACAGCGCGTGACCAGGGACCAGAAATCAGTGCCACAGGGCACGAGAGCCAACCAATGGGAAGGCAGCAACATACCTCGAGCGGCCCATCATTAACAAGCGACTTTTGGAAGAATGTTCGGTCAGCAAGTAAGTTAGCCTTCCATATAACAGGTATCATACACAAAGTAGTGAATGAGTGATAAAGGTTTCTGGCACAAAATGAACCCATTCAGCTTGTCATTCAAAACTGATGGTTGAAAGTAAACCTGTATTCTATTGCACTACATGGCCACACACACAGCTGGTCAAATATCACTCACAGACCACATAAATCTCTGGTTGTAATGCCTCACCATTACACCCTTTGTTTTTATATTCAAGTCCTCTCAATATGAATGCTAACATTGCGTTTTCCTTTCTTATCACTGACTCAGACTGCAAGTTAACCTTTAGGGACCCAACACCGAGCCCTGTGAAACACCACTAATCACTGGCAGCAAACCAGAAAAGGCTCCCTTTATTCCCACTTTTTGCCTCCTGCCAGTCAGCCAATCTTCAATCCATGCTGGTATCTCTCCTGAAATACCACAGGCTCTTATTTTGTTGTGCAGCCCCATGTGCAGCATCTTGTCAAAAGCCTTCTGAAAATTCAACTGCACAACCACTGACTCTCCTTTGTCTATTATTGCTAATTCCTCAAAAAATTCCAACAGATTTGTCAGGCATGAATTCCCCTTAAGGAAACCATTCTGACTACAGTATATTTTACCCCCAAGTACTGCAAAACCTCATCCTTCCGATCTCTTCCCCTCCAATATTTTTCCATCTACTGAGCCAGGCTAACTGGCCTGTAATTTCCTTTCTTCTGCCTCCCTTTTGCAATTTTCCTAAAATATTCCAGAATCTAGCGATTCTTGAAAGATCACTACTAACGCCTCCACAATCTCTTTAGCTACCGCTTTCAGAACCCTGTACTTTTTCCCCCCGGGACCATGTGGGTTTTCTCCGGGTGCTCCAGTTTCCTTCCACATTCCAAAGATGTGTGGGCGAGGGTTAGTAAGTGTGGGCACACTGGAAGCATAGCGACACTTGCAGGCTGACCCTAGCACATCTTGGACTGTGTTGGTGGTTGACGCAAAGGTCACATTTCACTGTATGTATTACAAGATATTCTGCAGATGTTGGAAATTCAAAGTAATACACAGCAAAATGCTGGAACTCCACAGGTCAGGCAACATCTATCGAGGGGAATAAACAGTCAATGTTTCAAGCCAAGAACTTTCAGCAGCCTATATACATCACTTCAATTTTTAGTGATATCTTTGTGTTTGTATAATGGAGGGGAACTGCAAGGGAATGGGTTAAAAGGGGAAATGAATCACAAGGAATTTAAAAATAGCACTGGCATGTGACCATAGATTCATCTTCCAGTGGTATAAGTGACCTTCCCAATCCATCACATATGAAGTTTGTTCCTTTACCAACGTACAGTCAGTTTGACCAGTCTTTACTTATCGAGCCTTGGCAGACTCCATTCAAACTCTAACCTTCAATGAAACACGATTACATTCGTCCTGCAACGAGATTAGTAACAAGGGCTGTGTTTAAAATGGATTAGTCAATCAGTTTGCTAGTTGTGAGCTTAGCAGGGTAGGCTGTTCAGCATGTGACAGGTCTACACAGTGAATAGCGGGGCACTGTTGAACAATTTACCATGATTTACCATATTTTACTGTAAAAGAATTTCATCACCAAATTACTATAAGAGACGTTACCCTGTTATCAAACAGAAATAAAGACACAGACTTCGATATATGGTTAACCCTTTAATATGTGACCACAAGGAGCCATTGCCTTACGACGCCATCAATGTCAGGTTACATCTTTAATTTATACAGTAAATTCTGGGGAATAGCCAACAGTTTAAATTTATACAGTAAATTTAGGGAGATAGTCAACAGCTAAACATACTTGGTCAGCGATTTCAAGAAGCACTTGATAGGTATCAGCAAACGTTCCCATACCATACACAAAATTAGTATTGCCATCTACAGTCTGTTCCTCTCTTAGCTAGACAATATCAGACAGAAGTTAACAATACCTCATCTCTGGCTTCGTCTATTGCTTGCTATTGTTAGCTCACACAAGCTAGGCAGCGTCTGCGTTTCATGACCCAAGTCTTGAGCAATACTTAGCTAGTCAAGTTTGACAACAACATTTAGACCATAAGACAAAGGAGCAGAAGTCGGCCATTCGGCCCATCGAGTCTGCTCCACCATTTTATCATGAGCTGATCCATTCTCCCATTTAGTCCCACTCCCCCGCCTTCTCACCATAACCTTTGATGCCCTGGCTACTCAGATACCTATCAATCTCTGCCTTAAATACACCCAAATACTTGGCCTCCACTGCTGCCTGTGGCAACAAATTCCATAGATTCACCACCCTCTGACTAAAAAAATTTTTTCGCATTTCTGTTCTGAATGGGCGCCCTTCAATCCTTAAGTCATGCCCTCTCGTACTAGACTCCCCCATCATGGGAAACAACTTTGCCACATCCACTCTGTCCATGCCTTTCAACATTCGAAATGTTTCTATGAGGTCTCCCCTCATTCTTCTAAACTCCAAGGAATACAGTCCAAGAGCGGACAAACGTTCCTCATATATTAACCCTCTCATTCCCAGAATCATTCTAGTGAATCTTCTCTGTACCCTCTCCAATGTCAGCACATCCTTTCTTAAATAAGGAGACCAAAACTGCCCACAGTACTCCAAGTGAGGTCTCACCAGTGCCTTATAGAGCCTCAACATCACATCCCTGCTCCTATACTCAACCATACACTTTCCAACATTGTATTTCATTTGCCTATTTAATTCAATTCAAAATTTAATTTTCCTCTTAATTTTTTTTTCCACAGGTACTGAGCTGTGCAGTAGAACAAAGGAACCTAGGAGTATAGATCCACAATTCCTTGAAAGTGTCATTACAGGTAGATAGAGTCGTAAAGAGAGCTATTGGAATATTAGCCTTCATAAATCAAGGCATGAAGTATTGTAATTGGGATGTCATGTTAAAGTTGTATAAGATATTGGTAAGGACGAATTTGGAGTATTGTGTGCAGTTCTAATCACCTACCTACTGGAAAGATATTAATAAGCTTAGAAGAGTTCAGAGAAAACTTACAAGAATATTGTCAGGATATGAAGATCTGAGTTATAGGGAAAGATTTAATAAGTTAGGACTTTATTTACTGGACCACAGGACAATAAGGGTAGATCTTTTAGAGCTATACAAAATTATGAGGGATACAGATGAGGTGGACACTTGCAGGCTTTTTCCCCTCAGGTTGGATGAGACTAAAACTAGAGGTCATAGGTTTAGGGTGAAAAGGTAAAATAATTAAAGGGACTCTGAAGCAGAACTTCTTCATTCAGAGGGCAATGTAAGTTCAGAATGAGTTGCCAGCAGAAGTGGTGTTAATGGGTTTGATTGCAATATTTAAGAGAAGTTTGGATAGGTACATGGAGGCCTATGATCCAGGAGCGGGTACATGGAACTAGGCTGAAAACCAACCTGGCATGGACTAGATGGGCTGAAGGAGCTGGTTCTTTACTGTAGTTCTCTATGACTAGAGACTGAGTTTTTTTTTAACCGATGTGTAACTTTCAAGTGATTGGATCTGATTGGCAGACTACAGAAGTTAAAGACGGCAGACAACGTCTCTCCAGATCGGAAAGTCAAAGAAATGCAGATGCTGGAAATCTGAAAAATAAATAGAAAATCCTGGGAACACGGAGAAGCTCTGGAAGCATCTGTGGAGAGAAAACTCAGACATATTTGTATCGCATGGGAATTTATTCTCCGTCATCTATGGAGAATAAATTGGAAGCTTCAAATCACTCCTTCTGTGGAAGATAACCAAGAGAATGGATCAGGAAATGTGCCAATGTTTGCCCTTGAGAATGACCAATGTTACCTGGCAAACTGCTGCTTTTATACAGTAATGTCAAATTCCAGGTGAAAGCCACCATGTTTTGTACCGACATACCGTCAGTTGTGTGCGGAGATGGGGCTGTGACGTACCGTTATAATGACTTGGCTGCTAATACAGATGTTCATCTGTTACGCTAGGCTCTCCATTGTCAAAGCGTGGCAGCAGGTGCAGACCAGAGGAAGGAAATGATTAGAAAGGATCGGTGCCCAGATTAAGCCAGAATTCAATCTGTGAACTTGGAAATTGCATTTTGAGGCTAAACGAAAATCAAAATGACCCTGCAGCATCAGAAGCAGAACGACAAAAACCCACACAAACAGCCTCTTCACAAACTGGACGGGAAACAGGACAGAACAGAGGAGTTCTCCAGAGAAAAGACGCTGCACACCCATCAGATCTCAGCATCTGATTGATGTTGAGATCAATCAGATCTCAATCTGACATGCTGTCCAACATTTGCTGAAGAATTGGAATTCCAGGGTCCAATTACTCCCCGGGATATTGTCCCAGAAATCATTTTGTGTAGGAGGCGACTTGAATCTGGGTTTCAGTGGAGAACCCAGTCACTCGTGGGCATTTTCTGTCAGGGATCACAAGCAGGATTAGGAGCACAGTGTGGTTGTTTTCCTTTAGAAAAAAATGCAAGCCAAGCCAAATAAACCAAAGCAAAAGTTCATACAATCACAGGACTATACAGCTCAGAGATGGGTCATTTCATTGCTCAGAAGAAGCCTGTTGACCTGAAGAATCAACTATCGATTTCCCTCCACAGGTGCTACCTGAATCATTGAGTTCCTCTGTCATCTTGCTTGTTGTTTTCTTTCATTGCCCGAAGCTTATCTATGTCCATTTACCTGCATTACGGTCATAACCTCCTGCTCTTTTCCTAAGTAATTTTCTAAATGTTGTTATTGTACCTGCTCCATCAGCAGCTCAATCTAGATAACTGCCATGCTTTGTGTGAAAAACTTACTCCTCTAATCTTCTTTTCCTCCTAAACCAAAACTTATGCCCTTTAATCCAAGACTCTCCTTCCCAAGTGAAGAGCCTCTGGTATCTATCCTATCAACACCCTTCATAATTTAGTAGACATCTCTCAGCCTCCTATATGCCAATGACAATATATCCAACCTATCCGATCTCCCCTTATAGCTTTAGCTCTCCATCCACCACCTGTTCCCATGGCTTCACCTGACCCATATCGGTGGGGGGGGGGTGCTATGCAGGTGCTATACCTTGCCAAATTGTGACCTGCAGGCTTGTGGAGGGGAGGAGCACCGTCCACCTCCTTTGGTAAAGATGTATCGCCACCCCGCCACCCAAGTATGGACAATAACTTAACCAAAATCAAGAAATCATACTATTGGCTAGAAATGCTTTGCAAGTGTTTATTTTTGCCTAAGATTTTAAAACCACATATTCTGTTAAGTTAACCGTTAGGCTGACAACAAAATCAGGGTTGGACTATTAATCCAATTGCACAGAATTAATCAGCAGCTATTAGCATTCTGAGGCAATTTGTTTCATTTTTCATTTCACAAACTATTATGCTGAAATCAGCAAAAACACTATGATAACAAAATGTCCAATGTCAGGAATAATTGAGTGTTTCTGCAAACTGCAAAGGCAACTAACATGTCAAATAATGAAGAACTGCTTGAAGGATTATCTGTCTAAATACATCTGTCACATTTCTGGAACTTTGCTGGATTTGCTTTGTTGGCCTGTTTCTTCAACCAATCTCCTTAATAATTTTCAGGTTATGAGTGAAATATTGCCAATGTGAACATACTGTTCGCATACAGAATGAAATGAATTACTGTTTTCTTTGATGCTGTTTAAGTCATAGGCCAGTTAGAACTAGATTTACTTTGTTGGATGAGCTGTCTTTTAGTATCCACAGTAGTGTAGCAGTTAGAGTAACACTGTTACAGCTTGGAGCATTCCGGAGATTGGAGTTCAGTTCTGGCGCCGTCTGTAAGGAGTTTGTACATTCTCTACATGAATGCGTGGGTTTCCTCCGGGTACTCTGGTTTCCTCCCACAGTCCAAAGACATACCTGCTAGTGGGTTATTTAGTCATTGTAAATTATCCAGTGATGAGGCTGGTGGACTGCTGGGCAGTGCGGCTCGTTGGCTCAGAAGGGCCTATTCCACGCTGGATGTCTGAATTAAATAAATAAATAAATAAATCCTTCTTGCCAATGACCAGCAATGAGGCTTATTTTATTGTACAGTAACTGCAGAGGAGTCTGAAGTGGAACATGCAGAATCCTCCGAGTTCTGCATTAAGACAAGACTGGGAGACAAAATAGCTTTAGAAAATTGAAGATAGTCACAAACATGAGTTAAATGGACAATGACGTTATTGCATTCCACTTGAATGCAGACTTACCACATTGTTTTCCTGTACATACAAAACCTACAAGTTCAGTTATTGACTTGCCTTCTCAGACACTGGCGCATCTCGTCTGTGCTGACCTGCTTTACTGCTGATTCCATGGAGGTGCACCCAGACCGCAGGCCTCCGTTCCCCTCCCATCCACGTTCCTGTCCAAACTTCTCTTAAATGTTCCACCTAGCACTTCTGTTTTTTCTTGTTGGTAGGGATGTCTGGATAGAACTGAGAAATTCTAAGGGTAGAAAGACCCTCATGGGAGTATCTACAGGCCCCCAAACAGTAGTCTGGATGTAGGGGGTAAGTTGAATTAAGAGGTAAAATTGGCATGTTGCAAAGGTATTGCTACAGCTGTTATGGGGGACTTCAACATGCAGGTAGACTGGAGGAATCAGGTTGGTACTGGACCCCAAGAAAGGGAATTTGTGGAGTCCCTCCGAGATGGATTCTTAGAACAGCTTGTACTGGAGCCTACCAGAGAGAACGCAATTCTAGATTTAGTGCAATGAACCAGACTTGATCAGGGACCTCGAGGTAAAGGAGCCATTAGGAGGTAGTGACCATAATATGATAAGTTTTACTCTACAATTTGAGAGGGAGAAGGGAAACTTGGAAGTGTCAGTATTACAGTTGAACAAAGGGAACTATGGAGCTATGAGGGAGGAGCTGGCCAAAGTTCAATGGAACAATACCCTAGCAGGGATGACAGTGGAACAGCAATGGCAAGAGTTTCTGGGAATAATGCGGAAGGTGCAGGATCAGTTCATTCCAAAGAGGAAGAAAGATCCTAAGGGGAGTAAGGGGAGGCCGTGGCTGACAAGGGAAGTAATGGACAGCATAAAAATAAAAGAGAAGAAGTATAACATAGCAAAGATGAGTGGGAAGCCGGAGGATTGGGAATCTTTTAAAGAGCAACAGAAGGTAACTAAAAAGGCAATACGTGGAGAAAAAATGAGGTATGAAGGTAAACTAGCCAAAATATAAAGGAGGATAGTAAAAGCTTCTTTAGGTATGCGAAAAGGAAAAAAATAGATAAGACCAAAATTGGGCCCTTGAAGACTGAAGCGAGTGAATTTATTATGGGGAACAAGGAAATGGCAGACGAGTTGAACAGGTACTTTGGATCTGTCTTCACTAGGGAAGACACAAACAATCTCCCAGATGTAATAGTGGCCAAAAGACCTAGGGTAATGGATGAATTGAAGGAAATTTATATTAGGCAGGAAATGGTGTTGGATAGGCTGTTGGGTCTGAAGGCTGATAAGTCCCCAGGACCTGATGGTCTGCATCGCAGGGTACTTAAGGAGGTGGCTTTAGAAATCATGGACGCATTGGTAATCATTTTCCAATGCTCTATAGATTCAGGATCAGTTCCTGTGGATTGGAGAGTGGCTAATGTTTTCCCTCTCTTCAAAATGGGTGGAAGAGAGAAAACAGGAATTATAGACCAGTTAGCCTGATGTCGGTGGTGGGAAAGATGCTGGAGTCAATTATAAAAGATGAAATTACGACACATCTGGATAGTAGTAACAGGATTGGTCCGAGTCAGGATGGATTTACAAAGGGGAAACCGTGCTTGACTAATCTTCTGGAATTTTTTGAGGATGTAACTATGAAAATGGACAAGGGAGAGCCAGTGGATGTAATGTACCTGGACTTTCAGAAAGCCTTTGATAAAGTCCCACATAGGAGATTAGTGGGCAAAATTAGGGCACATGGTATTGGGGGCAGAGTACTGATATAGATTGAAAATTGGCTGGCTGACAGAAAACAAAGAGTAGCAATTAACGGGTCCCTTTTGGAATGGCAGGCGGTGACCAGTGGGGTACCGCAGCTGTTTACAATATATATTAATGATTTAGATGAGGGAATTAATAGTAATATTAGCAAATTTGCTGATGACACAATGCTGAGAGGCAGTGTGAAATGTGATGAAGATGTTATGAGAATGCAGGGTGACTTGGACAGGCTGAGGGCAGATGCATGGCAGATGCAGTTTAATGTGGATAAATGTGAGGTTATCCACTTTGGTGGAAAGAACGGGAAGGCAGATTATTATCTAAATGGAGTCAAGTTAGGAAAAGGGGAAGCACAACGAGATCTCGGTGTTCTTGTGCTTCAGTCACTGAAAGCAAGCATGCAAGTACAGCAGGCAGTGAAAAAAGCTAATGGCACACTGGCCTTCATAACAAGTGGAATTGGTTATAAGAGCAAAGAGATCCTTCTGCAGCTGTACAGGGTCCTGGTGAGACCACACCTGGAGTACTGTGTGCAGCTTTGATCTCCAAATTTGAGGAAGGACATTCTTGCTATTGAGGGAGTGCAGCGTAGGTTCACAAGGTTAATTCCCGGGATGGCGGGACGGTCATATGTCGAAAGATTGGAGCGACTGTGCTTGTATACTCTGGAATTTAGAAGGCTGAGAGGGGATCTTATTGAAACATATAAGATTATTAAGGGATTGGACACGCTGCAGGCAGGAAGCATGTTCCCGCTGATGGGTGAGTCCAGAACCAGAGGCCACAGTTTAAGAATTGGTAGGCCATTTAGAACGGAGTTGAGGAAAATCTTTTTCACCCAGAGAGTGGTGGATATGTGGAATGCTCTGCCCCAGAAGGCAGTGGAGGCCAAGTCTCTGGATGCTTTCAAGAAAGAGATGGATAGAGCTCTTAAAGATAGCGGAATCAAAGGTTATGGGGATAAGGCAGGAACTGGATACTGATTGTGGATGATCAGCCATGATCACAGTGAATTGCGGTGCTGGCTCGAAGGGCCGAATGGCCTACTCCTGCACCTATTGTCTATTGTCTATTGTTCTTTTTGCAAACCACTTCTGTAGAGAAATTTGCCAAGAGCATCCATGGTCATGGGACCATGATCACCTACGTCATTTGACATGACGCATAATGATAATGATGATGATTGTAATGTATGGATTGATTTCTTTTAGAGCAACGACTCCCCTTAGCACTACGTATTGATTTGTTGTCTGCGCATGCACATTGCCCTCTCTTTCTCTCTCTCTCTCGCTCTCTCACTGCAATGTGAATCCACCAGTTAAAGCCATCTCCCACCTGCGTGTTTTTATTTTAATTCATGTATAGTTGCAAAGACACAACCAATTAGCAACACATTTAACCTGAATGTCAGAAAGTATCATAAACTGCACCGACAGTTATGGAACAAAACAGCGAGAGGAAAGAGTTAAAAGTTCAGAAGCCGTCGGGAACACTAACAAAGGGATGAATAAATACAGCATAGCACACAGAGATAGACGCGCAACTAGCAAAATTTAAAGTGAAAATAACATGGCGATGGCTTCAGTTGGGAAAGTTGATGATTTTGATAGCACTAATGAAGGCTGGGAGTCGTATATCGAGAGGGTGGAACTGTATTGTTATGCGAACAACATGGAGGAGCAAACAAAAGTCCCTACTCTTCTTAGCTTAATGGGTCCTAGGAATTTAGTAATCCCAGAAAAGCCAGCAAGCAAGATGTTCAACAAAATTGTTACAATTTTACAAAATTTCTTGAGCCCAAAAGTGCTGGTAATAACAGAGAAATTTGGATTTTATAAAAAGAACTTGTCAAAGGATGAAGGCATTTCTGAATACATTGTAGAACTGTGCAAACTTTCCCAGTTCTATGACTTTTGAGATAGTCATAGTTATAGTCATAGTCATACTTTATTGATCCCGGGGGAAATTGGTTTTGGTTACAGTTGCACCATAAATAATTAAATAGTAATAAAACCATAAATAGTTAAATAGTAATATGTAAATTATGCCAGGAAATAAGTCCAGGACCAGCCTATTGGCTCAGGGTGTCTGACCCTCCAAGGAAGGAGTTGTAAAGTTTGATGGCCACAGGCAGGAATAATTTCCTATGATGCTCTGTGCTTCATCTCAGTGGAATGAGCCTCTGGCTGAATGTACTCCTGTGCCCACCCAGTATATTATGTAATGGATGGGAGACATTGTCCAAGATGGCATCCAACTTGGTCAGCATCCTCTTTTCAGACACCACCGTCAGAGAGTCCAGTTCCATCCCCACAACATCACTGGCCTTACGAATGAGTTTGTTGATTCTGTTGGTGTCTGCTACCCTCAGCCTGCTGCCCCAGCACACAACAGCAAACATGATCGCACTGGCCACCACAGACTCATAGAACATCCTCAGCATCGTCCGGCAGATGTGAAAGGGCCTCAGTCTCCTCAGGAAATACAGACGGCTCTGAACCTTCTTGTAGACGGCCTCAGTATTCTTTGACCAGTCCAGTTTATTGTCAATTCGTATCCCCAGGTATTTGTAATCCTCCACCATGTCCACACTGACCCCCGGATGGAAACAGGGGTCACTGGTACCTTAGTTCTCCTCAGGTCTACCACCAGCTCCTTAGTCTTTTTCACATTAAGCTGCAGATAATTCTGCTCACACCATGTGACAAAGTTTCCTACCGTAGCCCTGTACTCAGCCTCATCTCCCTTGCTGATGCATCCAACTATGGCAGAGTCATCAGAAAACTGCTGAAGATGACAAGACTCTGTGCAGTAGTTGAAGTCCGACGTGTAAATGGTGAAGAGAAGTGGAGACAAGGCAGTCCCCTGTGGAGCCCCAGTGCTGCTGATCACTCTGTCGGACACACAGTGTTGCAAGCACACGTACTGTGGTCTGCCAGTCAGGTAATCAAGAATCCATGACACCAGGGAAGCATCCACCTGCATCGCTGTTGGCTTCTCCCCCAGCAGAGCAGGGCGGATGGTGTTGAACGCACTGGAGAAGTCAAAAAACATGACCCTCACAGTGCTTGCTGGCTTGTCTAGGTAGGCGTAGACACGGTTCAGCAGGGAGACGATGGCATCCTCAACACCTAGTCGGGGCTGGACTAAGATGGACTAAGGGACAGGCTTATATGTGGCATGCATAGTCATAGCACTCAAAAGAGGCTACTTTCAGATAGAAACTTAATCTTAGAACGGACATTGAACATTACAAAATCACTAGAGACTGCAACAAAGGATGCAGAAGGACTACAAAAAAAGGAGGTTAGAATGTGAAAAGCACTAGATGTCCCTGAATGGTGCAAAAAGCCAAAAATGTTATCGATTTGCATAATTTCCCATTATGCAAATAGCTGTTGGTTCAATGAAAAAGTTCACAGCAAGTGTCACAGACAAGCTCACATAGAGAGAATGTGCAAAGCAGACAAAAAGCACAAAAGAGTGAAAAGTTTCAAACACAAAGCTAAGCAAATGTATAAAGTGACTGAATATAGAACAGAATCAGACAACACAGAGTCTGACAAAGGTGAACTGTTGTGCCTAGAACTGCATAGTATTAGTCATAGTCATAGTCATACTTTATTGATCCCAGGGGAAATTGGTTTTCGTTACAGTTGCACCATAAATAATTTAATAGTAATAAAACCATAAATAGTTAAATAGTAATATGTAAATTATTCCAGGAAATAAGTCCAGGACCAGCCTATTGGCTCTGGGTGTCTGACCCTCCAAGGGAGGAGTTGTAAAGTTTGATGGCCACAGGCAGGAATGAGTTCCTATGATGCTCTGTGTTGCATCTCAGTGGAATGAGTCTCTGGCTGAATGTACTCCTGTACCCACCCAGTACATTATGTAGTGGATGGGAGACATTGTCCAAGATGGCATGCAACTTGGACAGCATCCTCTTTTCGGACACCACTATCAGAGAGTCCAGTTCCATCCCCACAACATCACTGGCCTTGCGAATGAGTTTGTTGATTCTGTTGGTGTCTGCTACCCTCAGCCTGCTGCCCCAGCACACAACAGCAAACATGATCGCGCTGGCCACCACAGACTCGTAGAACATCCTCAGCATCATCCGGCAGACATTAAAGGACCTCAGTTTCCTCAGGAAATAGAGACGGCTCTGACCCTTCTTGTAGACAGCCTCAGTATTCTTTGACCAGTCCAGTTTATTGTCACTTCGTATTACTGAAGCAGATCACAATATCATATGGATCACAATGGATGTGTCTGGTGTAAAACTGAAAACGGAACTGGGCACAAGATCAGCTTTGTCTATAAGTTCAGGGGCTTACTACAACAGACTGCTTTCTAAGATACCATTCTAAGGCTCTTTCTAAGGCTCTGCTGTCACAAGGATCATTACAGAAAATCTTTCCCACTAAATGCAATAAGCATTTACAACAGTTCACCTCTGTACGACAGGAGAACACACACCACAGTACAATAGTCTCTGTTTTATTTTGTACATTATTATTGTGTATTTTATTTTTCTGTACTCCATTATTAGTTATTATTATTGTTATTATTTATTCTTATTGCTAAGTGCATTTTTAAATGTTGCTGCTGTAACAAAATAATTTCCCTCTCAGGATCAATAAAGTATTTACTATTATCATTATTACTATTAGAGAGGACCTCAGTGATGCTAAAGACCTGCACAGGCAAAAAGCATCTCCTAAAGGCAAACTGAAGGTGAATGTGACATATGGAGGCAAAACACAGCAGTTAGAGCTTTATGTATTGAAAAGTGGAGGGCCAGCACTTTTTGGACTTAAATGGTTGAGAAAGATCCAATTAGACTGGCACACAATCAAAGCTCTCAATGTGTCATCAACAGATTGAAGACTTGGCCGGAAGCTGGTTGGAATGCCAAGAAGTTCAAAATGCACTCCACAGGCATAGTTACACCCGTGGCAGTGGCCGTCTTCACCAAGGCACAGAGTACATACTGACCTTGCTGGGCCATTCATGTTTCTGAGTGCTGTGGATGCTCATTCAAAGTGGCCGGAGGTCATACCAATGAAGTCAACCACCTCAGCAAAGACTGTCTCCACCCTGAGGACTATCTTCATCAGAGCAACTTACCAGAACAAATTGTGAGTGACAATACATGTCAGAAGAATTCCGACTGTTCATGAGGGAAAATGGCATCAGACATTTCAGGTTAGCTCCTCGCCACCCAGCAAACAAATAGTTTAGCTAAAAGGTCTCAATAGGTTTCAATGGATATATTTAATGTCAGAGAAATGGATACAATAAACATCCTGAAATTCTTTTTCTTCGCAAGTATCCACGAAAACAGAAAAGTGCTTCAAAGAATGAATGACAGTTAAATTTTAGAACCCCAAAGCCCCACCCCCAGCTCTCCCCTCCCACACACAAGCAGCAGCAAGGCAAGGACCACCCTCCCGCATCAGTAAAAAAGCATCAACGCTCCCCATCAAGCACTCAAGCGTGCCGCAAAGCATCAAGTGGACACCCAGTAGGATAACTACAAGAACTGGACCACCGATGTACACAGTGGATGTTGGCAATCAGACATGGAGACATCATGTGGACCAGATACTGGAAGCTCAACCAAGGAACACACCTGAGTCAATTGCATCCAGCAAGACAGACACGTTACAGCCACCGGACCTACCTCGCAGTGATGATCATGTCACTGACAGCAACATAACACCGGCAACTGAGAACGTTGTCTTTGACAAGACACCTACCAAACCTGATGTCACTCCACAGGTCCAGAGGTGTGATGAGAATGTTATCATTGACAAGACACCTACCAAACCTGATGTCACTCCAAAGGTCCAGAGGTGTGATGAGAACATTATCGTTGACAGGACACCTACCAAACCTGATGTCACTCCAAAGGTCCAGAGGTGTGATGAGAATGTTATCGTTGACAAGACACCTACCAAACCTGATGTCACTCCACAGGTCCAGAGGCACTATCCTGAAGAAACAGAGCGCCACCCAAAAGACTGAACCTTTAGAACTACGGACCGTTATTGCGAAAGCATCCTTATTTGATATGGTTTGTGATAGTGACATTGAATACCTGGTACATATACAGTTATATGTGTCATCAATCTAAAGGGGGAGGAAGTGTAATGTATGGATCTCTTCCTTTTCGAGCAATGACTCTCCTTAGCACTACACATCGATCTGTTGTCTGCACATGCGCATTGCTCTCTCTGTCTCGCTGCAATGTGAATCCACCAGTTAAAGCCATCTCCAGCGTGCATGCTTTTACTTTAATTGATATGTAGTTGCAAAGCCACAACAATGATAATGATGGGGAATGGCTTTGGGGACAGAAAGAGGAGTTAGGAGTTGGGGTGTTATTGCTTAGGGACAGGGATTTGGGAGAGTTATGCATCAGTCTGAGTCTAGGCCTCCATTCAGCACTTCATGTTCAAGGGCCAGTGATGTGTATAGACATCAGGCTGACAAGAAATGCTGTGGATGAAGACCAGCAAGGATGAGTGCTGGAGGACTCCCAGGTCAGCCAGTCCACTCAGGTGGGTGAGTCCCAAGATTGGAGGTCCATGTGAGCAGGAGACATGAGTATCAGTGAACACCTACAAACATAAAATTAGTGAATTTGGAGTTTGAGGCCTAGAGTTCTGGGTCCCATCATCAACGAGTCCATCATCAACAAGTGTTGATCTGAAGTATCTATGACAATAATAAACTAATTCCAATTCCAATTTAGACATATTATGGAGTAATAGAGTCACACAAGCCTTGTCATTGCCAATCATTATTCCATTCTTTTCTTTGCAAGTGCATTTCGCTTCTTCTGGGCACTATCCAATTTATAGTATAGTGCAATCTCAAAGGTGTCAATTAGCTGCCGTTGTGTGTGGTGCAAGAAGTAGTGCCACCCACAAGGTGTGAACCTAGTTTAGGGAATTAAAGTTCATAAAACAAAAGATTCTACAGATGATGGAAATCCAGAGCAACACGCACACAATGCTGGAGGAACTCAGCAGGTCAGGCAGCGTCTATGAAAATGAATAAACAGTCCACATTTCAGGCCGAGACCCTGAAGAAGAGTCTTGGCCCAAAATGTCAAATATTTATTCATTTCCATATTAGAATTCCTTTTGACTGTTTTACACTTGTGACTGATGTAGGACACAGTTCATTGGCACTTTTGCAAACCAGGTCAGATGTAAGACATTGTGTGCTTAAAAGTTCTATTTGATAGACTCATCATTTAGG